>NC_071634.1:3839955-4166304 GCF_014839835.1 Dryobates pubescens
CTACAATAGCCCAAGGGAATCCCCTCAGCAATGAATCCCCTCCAGAACATGGGCTCCTAGAAAGACAAACGTTGGGAGGCTGAGGGGGATGGTGGATTGAGATTTGCCCCCAGCATTAACTTTGCCAGACCAGCTCAGATGGAAGCAAATGAAAACTACCACAAGGGGAGACATTGTGCTCTACACCAAAAGGAGACTGCAGTGAGGTGCAGGTTGTTCTCTTCTCCCTGGTAGAAGGTGACAAGATGAGAGGGCCTGAAATTGTATCGGAGAGGTTTAGGCTGGAGATTAGCAAACATTTCTTTATGGAAAGAACAGTCAGGCATTGGAACAGGCTGCCCAGGGATGTGGTGGTCTCACCATCCAGTTCAGTATCACTAAGGTTGGAAGGGACCTCAAAGATCATCAAGTCCAACCTGCCACCACAGACCCCATGACTAGAGTAGGGAGGCCACTAGTGCCCACTGCAGGCTTGAACTCATGACCTTCCCATTAAGGGTCTTATGTGCCACCAACTGAGCATCCCTGGAGATGTACTTTGGGACAGGGTTTAAGGACGACAGTGGTGTTAGTTTGATGGTTGGAATCCATGATCTTAGAGGTCTTTTCCAACCAAAACAATTCTAGGATTCTATAGAAGCCTGAAAGAATGCCAAGGCATATGCCTGGCCCCAGCCACCTAAGTCTTTCCCTTTCCTCAAATTTAATAAATTTTCAGCTGCTAGTAAGTGTGCTAACTTCTCCTAGAGTTAATATTAAGGTCCTTCAGATGCAGGTTAAACATTTTTCATCTGGTGAGCTAACACCTAACTGCAGACAGCAACAGGAGCTGTAGCTCTGCTGGTAAATGCAGCAAATGGAGCTCTGAGTAAGGACTTGTTGGGTAGCAGCATTCCAAGAGCAGCTCATGACCTGATCCATAATGCAAGCATGCCAAGAGATGCTGGATTTCATTGATGGACACTGGGATTTGTTAATCAGGATTTTAGGGGTAGACTCTGGGTTGGCTCTGGAGGCAGGCTACTATTTTGGTTTTGAATTTGACCAAAGCTATTTTAGTCCAAGTGTGAAAAATGCACTGAAAAGCTGCTGATTGTATTAGTGGACAAAACAAATAAAGGAGAGCATACTTCCCTGTCAATATTGCACTGCATTTTAATTTCTGGCGTCTCAATACAATAACCCAAAATGCCTCTCCCTCCCTCCAGTAATTTATCTTGCAGAATTTTTTTGGCAATGAATATTAATGCCTTGTGCTGATCTGGTGTCACTGATATCAGTATTTATTGCAGGGTTTGATTAGCTCTGCTATTATAATTCACAGAAAACAAGGCACAGCACAAATAGGAAGTGCTGTAAATCGCTACAGAGAGCAGAAGCAATCAGGCTCCTATCAAGGTGGATGTTTTAGGCCCAGTTCTAATGAAACACTTTATTGATCACATAGACTAAGCTCATCTGTGTGTTAGAGGTAGGTACATGCTTTATCACATCAAAACCAAACTTCCAGACATGTGAGTGGAAGGAAGGGTGGTCATAATTAAAAAGTGACTTTATGCTACAGTCACCAAGGGGTTGTATGGGCACAGCTTCAGAGGAAACCACAGCAGCCATAGGAGGGCTGGAAGCCCTCTGCTGCAAGGCCAGGCTGAGAGAGTTGGGGTTGTTCAGCCTGGAGAAGAGAAGGCTCCAGGGCGACCTTCTGGTGGCCTTGCAGTACTCGAAAGGGGCCAGTCAGAAAGGTGGGGATAGACATTTGAGCAGGGTCTGTGGCGACAGGACAAGGGGTGACAGTTTGAAACTGGAAGAGGAAGACTTACACTAGATAGAAGGAAGAAATTGTTTACCCTGAGGGTAATGAGACCCTGGCCCAGGTTGCCCAGAGAGGTGGTAGATGCCCTATCCCTGGATCCATTACAGGTCAGGGGGCTCAGCGCTCTGACAAACCTGCTCTAGTTGGGGATGCCCCTGCTGACTGCAGGAGAAGCTAGACTAAATGGCCTTTAAAGGTTCCTTCCAACCCAAACCACTCTCTGATTCTGTGATTCTATATCAAAGTAGTTCCCTTTAAGCTATTTGGAGCTGTCTAGCATTATGACATCTCTTGGAGACTGCTCATGTTGTTCCAGTGGCCAAAGGACACCCACTACTTGAGAGAAGTCTGAATAATAGATATCTGAGAACAGCAGCAATGTAAACTGATGCATCTCCTGTCAAATCTAACAGAAGGAGGAACCAAAACCTTACAGGTTTTGGCAGAGCACCCAATTCTATAAAATCAAAACTAATTAAACCCCCCCCAAACCCACCATGCAGTAACTCCTACTGCAGCTTCAAGCTTTTCTAACAGAGTGACCTTGTGATGGCCTTTTACAAAGCCTGGCATTTGTCCCAAGCTGTGTCAATGTGAGCACTGGAAGCAATCTTAGAAGCAGTGCTACTGCTTCTCCACCCACTTGGAGGTTTAGGAGGTTTTTCAGAGTCATGCCTGCCTCAGAAGCCAAACTCATTTGATTTTCCATCAGCGAGCTTAGCGTGACGCTTTAATTTTTCCTTAGGTGGCAGGCATAAAAATATAGGGGTGCTTAACTTGGTGACAGAATTCTAATGGAAGTTATGCAAAATTTATTTGCCTTTTAAAATAAACTATCAAGTAATTCTCTGGCTGATTTAATTGCATGTGCTTATTTATTTATGGGCAGAGAGAAGGGTGGCGACTGGCAAACTTCTAAAGTGATCAAAGCAACACACAAAAAAATATCCTGGCATTGTCATGGAAATAGGAGACACAAAGCTCTACAGAAGCCTAAAGGAAGACCTGTTCCTACATCTGACATGAGAAATACTTAGCACTGGTTAGGCCACACCTTGAGCCCTGTGTCCAGTTCTGGGCTCCTCAGTTTAAGAGACACTTGAAGGTGTCCAGAGAAGGGCAATGAGGCTGGGGAGAGGTTTGGAGCACAGCCCTGTGAGGAGAGGCTGAGGGAGCTGGGGTTGCTTAGCCTGGAGAAGAGAAGGCTCAGGGGAGACCTCATTGCTCTCAACAACTCCCTGAAGGGAGGTTGTAGCCAGGTGGGGTTGGTCTCTTCCCCCAGGCAACCACCAGAATAAAAGGACACAGTCTCAAGCTGTGCCAGGGGAAGTTTAAGCTGGAGGTGAGGAGAAAGTTCTTCCCAGAAGGAGTTGTTAGCCATTGGGATGTGCTGCTCAGGGAGGTGGTAGAGTCACCATCCCTGGAGGTGTTCAAGATAGGATTGGATGTGGCACTTGAAGCCATGGTTTAGTTAGTCATAAGGTGTTGGACTTGATGATCTGTGAGGTCTTTTCCAACCTGATTGATTCTATGAATATTTGGCAGGCTGATTCCTGGAAGAACATAACATAGTGTGAGAGAGATCTCACAGAAAGAATAAAAAGTCTGTGATAAAGGGCTTGGTCTGAAATGAAAGCAGAAGAATTGTAGGGAAGGGGGAAGAAAAAAAAAATTACAAAACCAGAGGCTGATTAAACATTCTGCAGAAGTCAGTTTTATATCATAATGGAGAATCTGCAAGCAAATTTCCATTGCAAATGTCATTTATCTATAAATATGGATGCATAAATATTAGCTGCAGCTATTTCGTGCAGGTACAGTGATACAATTTGCACATCCACAGTAGGAATAAAATAGTTTGCTGGGTTTGGGTTTTGTTGGGTTTTTTTTTTCCTGAGCTTTATTACTTGCAAAGCAAGCTTTCTGGACACGTTTTGGATAACTAGATTAGGTAATTAAGAAAACAGAATTATAACATCATGTGCACGGGGTGGAATGTGGGATTCAGCATCACTGCTGTACTTAACACTGCCTAGGAAAAAGCTGAGGCCATGTTAAAGATAATTATAAAACAAACTTCAATGAGCAATATTTTATTGCCTCTTATTAAGATCATGGAATGGCTTAGGTTGGAAGGGACCTCAGAGCTCATCTACTCCAATCTCCCCACTACAGGCAGGGTGGTGTCAGGTAATGCTGAGACTAAGGGCAATGGAAAAAAAAAAAGCCACAAAACAGAAATGGGTAGATTCAGATTGGATGTTAGGAAGAAGTTCTTCCCCATGAGGGTGGTGAGACACTGGTGCAGGTTGCCCAGGGAGGTGGTGGAAGCCTCCTCCCTGGAGGTTTTTGCAGCCAGGCTGGATGTGGCTGTGAGCAACCAGCTGTAGTGTGAGGTGCCCCTGCCCATGGCAGGGGGGCTGGAACTGGCTGATCCTTGATGTCCCTTCCAACCCTATCAATTCTGTGATTCTATGCCTCTCAACTAGACTTGGCTGCTCAAGGCCTCATGCAGTATGGCCTTGAACGCCCTCTAGGAGGGGTTGTTCACAACCACTCTGAGGAACCTATTCCAGTCTCACCACCCTTGTACTGAAGAGCTTCTTCCTAAAATCCAGTCTAATCCTGCTCTCCCTCAGCTTCAAACCATTCTCCCTTGTTCTGTTGCTAGACATCCTTATGAAAAGTCCCTCTGCAGCTTTCCTGTAGGATCCCTTCAGCTATTGCAAGGCAGCTCTAAGGTCTCCCTGGAGCCTTCTCTTCTCCAGGCTGAACAACCCCAGCTCCCTCAGCCTGTCCTCACAGCAGAGGTGCTCCAGCCCTTGGATGATCCCAAAACCATCTCCAGGTAAGAATGCTCTGCTGCTAAGTATAACACCAGTTACTACTATCAACATAATGCTGGTTGAAATTGGTTCAAAAAGAAGCCTAAAACTTGTCAAGCTCTGCCCTGTGATGCTTGTTTGGAGGTGGCATATGCTCCAAGGATAAGAGGCAGACTGTCTTTAACTGGCATGTGTTAAAACATCACAGTAGGAGAAAAGCCCAGATTTTGTAGCAAAATGGAATGAATGACCTAAAGCAGCATTTCATTCCTCTTGTGAGAACACTGGCAAGAGATGGAGCAAAATTATTGACCAAACTGGTAATGGTCCCCTAGAGTGGATGGTTCAATGAGATGTCATAGCAATCTGAGATGGAACTTCCTATAAGAGAAAGCACCCAAAGCAGGACATCAAGGCAAAGGCAAAGAGCACAAAATTTATCTCATCTGATGTGAGCTGCCCCAATGTTGTGCCTAGAAATTACATTAGACAGGAAAAACAAATGTCTGCTCAGAGCCTGATTCCTCCCATCCTGAGACAGCACCAGAAGCAGAGAATAAAATGGAATACAAAGATGCTTACTTTTCACACAATCACAGAATGGTAGGGTTGGGAAGGGACCCCTGGAGGTCAAGTGCAACCCCTCTGTCAAGGCAGGGTCACCTAGAGAAGGTCACTCAGGAACACATCCAGGCAACTTTTGAATGTCTCCAGAGATGGAGGCACCACCATCTCTTTGGGCAGCCTATTCCAGTGCTCCACCATCCTTAAATTAAGAAGTTTCTCCTTAGTTTTAATTGTCTGAAGACCAGGTGAGCTGCAGAAAGGCCAGAGCCTTGCCTTGGTACCTGCAACAGCACAGCTCAGGTGAATGAGAACTGGGCAGAAATTAAGAATGGTCTCTAAGCAAGATTCTCATTAATTTTCCTCATGCATAGCAGAACACAGGTAAACCTCATCTCAGCCTCACTCCTGAAACAGCAGAATTACAGGCT
The DNA here is from genome assembly GCF_014839835.1 of Dryobates pubescens. Classification (NCBI taxonomy): domain Eukaryota; kingdom Metazoa; phylum Chordata; class Aves; order Piciformes; family Picidae; genus Dryobates; species Dryobates pubescens. The sequence continues at coordinate 3,845,589 of NC_071634.1, forward strand.
GCTACTTCTTTAGGCTGAAACACCTGAGTTTGCCCTAACTACACATGGCTGTTCTTCTTTTGGTCATGCACAGCAGGAAACAAACACAGCTCCTTTCCAAAGCATACCTACAGCAAGCCATCCTCTACATTTATTACTGTTACACTGCACATGGAGACCAAAACCTGGGTACATCTCACAGAGTCGATAAAGTTGCATTTTGTGTGCTCAGGCACCCAAGAAACATCCTGGCCTGGATCAGGAATAGCACGGCCAGCAGCACCAGAGAAGTGATTGTGCCCCTGGAATCAGTCCAAGGGCGGCCTCACCTTGATTACTGGGTTCAGCTTTGGGCCACTCCCTAGAAGAATGACATTGAGATGCTGAAGCACATCCAGAGAAGGGCAATGAAGCTGGTCTGAAGAACAGATCTGGTGAGGAGCCTGAAGAAGAGAAAGCTAAGGGGAGACCTCACTCTCTACAACTCCCTGAAAGGAGTTTTGAGCCAGGTGAGTGTTGTTTTTTTCTTCTAAATAATAAGTGACATGATGAGAGGAACTGGACTCAAATTGCACCAGGGGAAGTTTAGTTTGGAAATCAGAAACTTCTTGGCTTGAAAGGATTCTCAGATGCTGGAACAGGCTGCTCAGGGAGGTGCTGAAAAGAGGCAGAGATGTGGTGCTGAGGGACATGGCTCAGCATCAGCCTTGGTAGAATTAGAGAATGGTTGGACTTGATGATCTTACAGGTCTTTTCCAACTAAAATGTTCCTATGATTTCTTTGCAGACTCTAAGAATCCACAGAGATATTTTCCAGATGATTCCAGAAGGGTGGTATAAAACATAATGAAATATTTATCCTGCCACTTACTAACTTCTATTTTCCTAATTTCAGACAAGGAAAACAAGCAAACCCAGAGTTTTCTATGAAAAATACATACTGAGCCAGCTGCAAACCAACAAAGCATGGGTCTGGCCTGAGGTAGATTACATTGCTCCTGAAAAGCCAAGGGAAAAAAAAAGCAAACCCAACCTGAATCCAAAAGCCAAACAGTGACCTCTGCACCGGCAATGCTGGGGCTGCCCTGTGGGTTAATACCTTCGAACGTCTCCACTCCCATCCAGTGGGAATGGCAGAACCCGCTGAAACATCCTACCCTGCAAATCCCCTACAAAACACTGACAAAGAGGAGTGAAATACAAATTGATTTAGAGCCTTTTTTTTTTTTCACCTTTTTCTTGCCATATTTTGCCAGGCTTGCAAATCAGAGAGGCAAGATGCAAACAATGTGTCCCGAGAACAGCTGAGCTGTTCGGATCTCGGACTGAAGGCAGCATTTTCGTGCCTGCCACAGGGACCAGACTTCTGCAAGGGGCTACTAGTAAAAAGTTTCCCAGTGGCTACAGAGATGTGAGAGACTAAAAGTTGGCTCTCCTGGTGTGACTCAACAAAGATAAAATCACTTGCTGCTTGCCCAGAGAATAGCTGATGTGTGTTGGGCCACTGGAACAACTCTTGGAAGGTGCAAAGGTAACATAGCTCACTGGAATCCTGTCTACCAATCCTGGATGCAAATCACCTTGTGATTGCATCATGAATTAAGATGTGCCCCAACAAAGGATAACTGGACTGCAGCTGGCCTACAACAATGGCCTAAGGACCCAGCCATCACACCTTCAGGACAAGATCATTTCCAGCCATCAGATACCCCAGGAAGGGAGGATGGTGAGACAATGGATTCACCATCTGTTTCCTGATGTGTAAGGAGTGTGGGGGCAGGTAGATGGAGAAGGAGGAGGCGGAGGCCTCCCCCTCCATCCAGACCCCTGCCCAAACACACAGGAATGCACAGAAAGATTTCCTCAGGAACGATACCTGGATACTTACCTAAGGATGATTTCCAGGCCCCTGAATTCCTGAAGGACAATACTTGGACACATACCTAAGGACTAAAAACTGCATAAAAGACTTGAGCAACTACTGGCTTGGCAGAGGAAAAAGGTAGAAGAAAAACAGAGATAAAGGAAAACACAGGAGAAAGAGCATGACGCTGAGAAAGAAAGCACGAGAGAAGGAAAAGCCTGGGACAAGGCTGCTCCAGAGAAAAGAGGCCATGGAGCCTGGAAGCAGCAGACTGAACCCTCTCTCCGTGTCCTAAGATCCGCCTGCTGCAACTCATGGAGCTGAAGAGGCTGCCCAGAGGACCACTTCTCTTCTCCAGCCAAAGCCTCAGCAGCCTTTCTCTACAGACCCAACATCTCCTGCAGCACCTTTCCTCCACAGCCTCAAACTGTCTTGAGGGGATGAGGAGTGTGGTAATATAATTCCTTTCCTCTTCTCTCTCTCTCTCCTTCTGATCCATTCACTTCAATAGCCTAGCTGTTGATATTTTGGCCTCCTTTGTGCCTCTCATTTCACAACAGGGGAATATTCAAAAGAACTGAGGCTCTTTCCCTCTCCAGACCGAGACAAGAGGCAAGAAACCTCAAGTCACAGCCTTAGATACCTTTAAACTTTCTGCAATTCAAGTAATTCCACTGCACAAGTAAGTGTGAAATAAAGAGCAGTGTTTGATTAAAAACTCAAAAATGCCAGAGCAGCAGATTGCATCCAATATTCTGTTTAGGAAAATACAGCAGTGAAGCTCTTGCTTTAGGGTAGGAAATGCAATTTTCTTTTGGTACAGAGCATTTAGCACCACGGGACCCAAACCTGGCAGATAAATATGTCTGATCAGATGAAACAGTCTCTTCCAATTAATCTTCTAATCAAACTTGTTCATCACAACTAAATATTTGTTTACTACTCAGAATCTTAAACAAAAGGCTTTTGAATTTAAGGGCATAGAATCAATTAGCTTGGAAAAGAACCATTAGATCATCCTGGAGGTTTGGCTGGAGCTAAATCATGTCCTTCACCACCACATCCCAAACCCTGTGAAACACCTCCAGGGATGGGCCCTAGGCAGCCTGTTCCAGTGGCTGAGAACCCTTTGAGTCAAGAAGTTTCTTCAATCTAAACCCCCTCTGGTGCAACCTGGGGACATTTTCTCTTGCCCTATTACTTGTTTCTAGGGGGAAAAGACCAATTCCCACCTCACTTCAACCTCCTTTCAGGAGGTTTCAGAGAGCAATCAGGTCTCCTCTCAGCCTCCTTTTCTCCAGACTAAACAACCTGAGTTTCCTCAGCTGCTCCTCACCATCCCTCTTCTCCAGACCCTTCACCAGCTTCACAGCCCTCTCCAGCACCTCAATGTCTTTCCTGTAGTGAGTGACCCAAAACTAAACCCAGTAGAATAGAATAGACCAGAACAGGTTGGAAAAGACCTTCAAGATCATTGCGTCCAACCCATCATCCAATACCATCTAATCAACTAAACCATGCAACCAAGCACCCCATCAAGTCTCCTCCTAAACACTCCCAACAGTGGTGACTCCACCACCTCCCCAGGCAGCACATTCCCATGGGCAATCACTCTCTCTATGAAGAATTTCTTCCTAACATCCAGTCTAAACCTTCCATGGCACAGCTTGAGACTGTGTCCTGTGTGTCTATATTTATTGAACATGAAACCTGTGCTGCTGGTACCCTCAAGGAGCTGAGGTTGGTGCACTCTGCAGGCTTCTGCATCTGTACCCAAGCTCAAGCACTACTTACTGCTCTTGAAAGGGACCATACAAACCTCCCCCTTTTAGCTTTGTTCAAATTTGATAGAAGGGTGAAAGCAGCTCTGAAGAGACCTAACTCCTGAAAATAGATATTCAGGAATATAGAAGACAGACATCTGATGCATTCTGTAATGTAAAAGAAGGGTTGTAATGTAGACTCAACCTTTACTATTCCCCCAGGGAACCCAATCACAAGCCCCAAACCCTAAGAGGCGACTTCAGTAGTTCTGTTCTCCACAAAAGGGCTTCTTTGGCCTTCAGTCTAGGCTAGATTTAAAAGCAGACCTTCTGTGTTCTAGTTTACTTATGCTGAGATGGGGAAAAAGAAAACCAACACACTTTCAAATTCACCTTAGCTAATGAATTTTCCATTAGGGGATGAAATCCTGCTTGTCCAATGATGCTAATAGTTAACCTGAAAACCAGCTTTTAGTACTGGACTTGGTCCAAATCCCATTAACATCAACTGAAATGATGCAATTTAGGGTCCTTTATGGAGAATCAAATCTCACTTCACTGACTCTCAACTAATCACTGCATTTTTCAGTAAGTTATTTCCTCTTGTACTTTGCCACTTGCAGATACCACAAAAAAAAACCAAAAAACCCAAACCCAAAAAACTTACAAATTGAAATAGTACCAAAAGAATAACAATTTTAATGCTACATTATGTTCAGAGTTGGGTTTTGTTTGTTTGTTCCCCTCTTTCTTTCCAGTTTTGCAGGACTAGTCAGGCCTTGATCCTGATGATAAGTCTGAGTGCTCTGCAAATTGCTGCTTTCACCTGATTACTTTTTTTCAGAGCGAGAGGAGGTTCTTAAATGACCTCCTTCATTTGATATCTGTTTTCTTGGATAACTTCAGCTGGGTCAAAGCTTGCTGAACACATTTTGAATCTGTCATAAATGACCTTAAGTTCTGCTGGTGTTTTTTTCACTGGCAAAGGGGTTATTGCTCAAGTCATTCAGTTATGCAAGAGAAGCCCAAAATGCATGCTTCTTGATTTACAGCCAGGGGAGTGAGCAGCACACCAAGGGACACTACAATCAAAGCAACTGTCAGGTGCTCCTGCTTTCATTTTTATTTCCCTTTTTTTTTCTAGAACCTCCCTGGGTAAACAATTAGGAACTGGTTTATAAACTTCATAGAATCATAGAGTTGTTCCAGTTGGAAGAGACCGCTAAGATCATTGAGTCCAGCTGTCAACCTAAGACCCCCTTGGCCATTAAACCGCCTCCCAAAGTGCCCTGTCCACACATTTCTTGAACACCTTCATGGATGCTGATTCCACTGGCTCCCTGAGCAGCCTGTTCCAATGTCTGATAACTCTTGCAGGAATGAAATCTTTCCAACCTAAACCTCCCTTAGCACCATTTCAGGCCATCTCCTCTTATTCTATTGCCTGACAGTGAGAAAAGACCAACCTCCACCTCACGCCTACCTCCTCTCAGGGAGCTGTAGAGAGCAATGAGGTCTTCCCTTAGCTTCCTCTTCCCCATCTTTGATTTTCTGCTCCATCTACTAAATCCTGCCACCTTTCAACATTTTTCCCCACTACTGCAGAGCAGGATTATCAGATTTGAGATACCAGTGTATCAGCTTATGCATGGTACAAAACACAGTCAATAGTTCACAGTGAAGAGAGGCATGAGTGACTCTGCTTTCGTGGCCTTCTCCATGTCTTTTGGAATTTTCTCCTCACCATTCCCTTCTCTTCCCCAAATACCCTCTAAGAAACCCAATATTGCAAATAGAAGAAAATGTGAATCAGAAAAGGATCAGCTCTTGAAAAGCACATTTATTAGCCAGGGTAAAAGTCCTCCTTGAGCAGGGTTAATTCACAAATATACATGCATCAGAGCCTACAGAAGAGGAGGGAAAGCTTTCAGTCATAACTTCCTTATATCTGAAAACATAAATATATAGAGAGACAGAGAGAGATAAATGTGTGTGTACCACATGCAATCACTTTGCTCTGAGTACACTTCAAGGTATAATAGCACCATATACTGTTTGCTGAAGCAGTGAGGTAGTTGGTAGGAGTACAGCAGAGGTGAATAGTCCACTCCAATGAATCCCAATTACTCATAAGCTTAAAGACAGGTATACATTAAAGAATACAGAATTAACCAGGTTGGAAAAGACCTTCAAGATCATCAAGTCCAACCTATCACCCAACACCATCTAATCAACTAAACCATGGCACCAAGTGCCTCACCCAGTCTCTTTATAAACTCTTCCAGGGATGGCGACTCTACCACCTCCCTGGGCAGCACATTCCAATGGCAAACCTCTCTTTCTGTGAAGAATTCCTTCCTCACATCCAGTCCAAACCTCCCCTGGTGCATCTTGAGACTGTGTCCTCTTGTTCTGTCATCCTTACCCTGAATGGTAAGAAACTAGGAATGCTACTGGCACAGCAGGCTTCTGGCACAGTGTACATCGCCTACCACACACCGCCACCCAGTCCTGCCCCTGCATTTCCACTTATTTTCCAATGGCATGTACATTTATGAGCTGGACACTAAACTGTGTGATTCAAACACAGCCCCACGCCTCCTGTTTTCATTTAAAGTTTCCTTCCTGTGCTTTTGATTCATTCCCTCATGTCTCCTCTTTCCCTTGCATAAACCTCCCTCATGTTTGCACTCTATCTTGCTTAGCAGATTGTACAGTGGGGAGATGTCATCATTACTGCTGTGAAGTTATTGAAGATAGCAGCAATGGACTCCTGGAAGCATCCCCAGGACAAAGCAGCCCTCCTTTGCTCCGCCTGGAACAGGTTTCTCACAGCAAGTTACCACTTCTTTGCAAAGGAAACATTGCTACTGCTACTGAAAACAAGCTGAAGCAACAGATCTTGCCAGATCCCATGCAGAATCACTCACACAAACTCCATTTTTATTTAAAATAAAATAAAATAAATAAAGATAAAATTAGACTGCAAGGATTTCTAGTTCAGAAATGTAATGAATGCAACAGGCTCAAAGAAAATCAGCCACCCATGGAAATCTAATGCAGATGTTGGAAAAAAAGAGTATCTTAGAATCATGGAATGGTTTGGGTTGGAAGGGACCTTGAAGATTATCCAATTCCAACCCCCCCCGCCCTGGGCAGGGACACCTCTCACCAGCCCAGGTTGCTCAAGGCCTCATCCAACCTGGCCTTGAATCACAGAATCACCAAGGTTGGAAGAGACCTCAAAGACCATCCAGTCCAACCTGTCACCACAGACCCCATGACTAAACCACGGCACCAAGTGCCACATCCAATCCCCTCTTGAACACCTCCAGGGATGGGGACTCCACCACCTCCCTGGGCAGCACATTCCAATGGCCAATCTCTCTGTGAAGAACTTCTTTCTAAGATGAAGTCTAAACTTCCCCCTGCACAGCTTGAGACTGTGTCCTCTTGTTCTGGTGCTGGTTGCTTGAGAGAAGAGACCAACCCCCACCTGGCTACAACCTCCCTTCAGGGAGTTGGAGACAACAATAAGGTCTCCCCTGAGCCTCCTCTTCTCCAGGCTAAGCAACCCCAGCTCCCTCAGCCTCTCCTCACAGGGCTGTGCTCAAGGCCTCTCCCCAGCCTTGCTGCCCTTCTCTGGACACGTTCAAGTGTCTCAAACCCCTCCAGGAGGGAGCATCCACAACCTCCCTGGGCAACCTGTTCCAGTGTCTCACCACCCTCACTGTCAGGAATTTCTTCCTAATCTCCAGTCTATATCTCCCCTCTTCCAGCTTCGATCCACTCCTCCTTGGCTTATCACTACAAGCTCATATGAAAAAAGTCCCTCCCCAGCTTTCTTGTAGCTCACTTCAGGTAGTGGAAGGCTGCTTAGATACTACTACTGGTTGTGGGGAAGGCAATGTGTGTTCAGAGCTACTGCCCATTTGCTGTAGCTGAGACGCCTGGCAGGTTTATTGTCATACAAGATGCAACATAATGGAGCTCAGACCAAACACCTCCTAACCACGGTCCAGAAAGCTAATGACACAACCCCAACTTATTAGAGGAATAAAATTTATCATACACAAAAGGCTTCTTAAAATTTTAATACCCATAACATAAATATTCAAAACAGCTATAATTTTAAGCCTGCAATTAAAAGGAAGGGGGGGGTAAGAAAAACCAACCACCACCAAACCAACCAACACAACACCACAAACACTTCGCAGAACATAGTTTGCAATAAATTTATCTCTGTATTAAAATGGAAATTTATTGAGATTGTCAAGTGTTTTAATGAGACCTTCTCAGAGCTAACCCAGAATAGCTGGCTGAAGGGAAGTCCAGCTCATCAGGCTGCTCCAGCAAGCCTTGCTGACCTATTCTCCCTTGAATAATGCATTATCTTGACTTACACTGCTTCTGACTTGTCTTGCCTCAACAACAGTAAATACAGCCACAAAGCAAGGAGAAATACCAGCAGGATGATGACACTAATTGTACAGCCTTGACTTGAATTCCAATTGCTGAACAGTAAATGAGATTACTAGCCTAAAGTTAATCTCAATTTAAATGTGCAGCTGCATTTATCTCATCTAAGATGCAATTTTCCAAAGTGCTTAAAAAAAATAACAACAATAATACCAAGCAGCAATCTAAGGGAAAATTCTATTCCTGAAGGTTTTAAAGATAATTAATAGTGCCCATGTATGTTTTGTTCTATTGCCATACTTCAGAACAAGTAATGATTTGCAGATCAGATTAGAAAAATCAGGCAGCTCCTTTAAATTGTTGTATTTTTTCCTGCCTTTGATACTCCCTCCTGATTTCTCGGGGATGCATCCACCATGGGATGTGTTTGAAGAACAGAAGATGATCAAAGAGGTAAGAGATGAAATTTCACCACTCATGGCTTACAAATAGCCTATCCTGGATCATATAATTTTCTTGCAAGCATCATAAAGTGTCAGAAAAGCTTTGTGGGAATATTTTGAAGCTATAACTTAGCACCAGTTCTAAACAGCAGCTCATGTGCCATGCTATTTCTATTCACTCCTACTGCTCTTGCAAAGGATTGGTGGCTGCTTAGAAGATTACAGGAGCCATTACTTACTTTGGGGTCCATCATGCTACTAACATATCTACTACTTCATAGGCAAACTTCCCTGGTATAGAACAATAGAAAGGACCTTGGAGATAATTGAGTCCAACCATTCTCTACCAAGGCTGGTTCTAAGCCACATCCCTCAGCACCACATCTCTGCCTCCTTGAAACCCCTTCAGGGATGGGGATTCAACCATTTCCCTGGGCAGTCTGTTCCAGTGTTTGAGAACCCTTTCAGTGAAGTTTATTGTAAAGCCCAACCTAAATTTCCCCTATGGAACTTGAGGTCATTTCTTCTCATCCTACTACTAGGGGTAAAGATCAATATCCACCTAGCTCCAGGTACATGAAATCCTCAGACAATGGCTTATGTCATCACCACATCCCAAAACCCCTTTCCTGTTTGCACAGCTGGAAACAACAAGTGTTCTGGTGACTGCCTTACTATGAACTCCATCTCTCCACAAGTCACAATGCTCTTCATGGTGACTTCTCCACAGCAGAAAGTGGCCTCCACCACCCTGCCACTTCTTGTGCTGTCAGAGTACAAATCCTTCCCACCAGAATGCCTTCCTGTGTTGCTCTGTTTGCCTCAATAGGAGGATTTGTATTGATCTTCATTTGCAAGGCAATTCTTTTTATAATTGATAATTTTTCATGCCTTCATAACTCCAGGCTGGCATTTAACAACAGACTGCAGCAGGCTGTGCAAGTGCTGAAATGTAAAGGTCAAGGACAAAACAGCAGCTTTCGTGAATTGCAGCTCTCACACCATGTTCCTTACCAACATGCTGTCTGAATTAGCAAGAGCTGCTGAGGCTCAGCAGAGGTAAGGGAAGGGACCTGCTTTGTCTTTTAAGTTATATTGAAACAAAACATCTAATTCCACCCAGCTCAGGATACCTTACTGTTCTGTCCACCCACACTGCTGGCCTTGACTTTGCCACCTCTCATTCAAGATGCATGCCAGTTCTGCAACACACAGCTCTCACTGTTTGTAAGAAGCAAATGTCACCTACATCTCATATCGAGATAAAGTGTCCCAAGATGGATGAATTAAGGTCTGTAGCAACAAATTCTGCCTTCTCTACCTCTGATGGTAAAAGTGGTTGGAGGTTTAATCAATGAGATCCCCTCCTCTTCTCCAAATGTGCACAAGCATTGAGCTAGATTTATCCCTCTCTCAACTGCAATCCATTTCCCCCTTAAAATTAATAATAAATCCATCTGTGCCACCCCTCCCAGAAGGATCCAGGTTCTCTCCACAAGGACCAATCAATTTAGAGTCCAGATTTACTTTAAGTATCGCTGCTGCCTCTGGATAGATGCAATTGCATGTTGCTAAGTGCAAAACCAGCCCACACTTGGTGGGCTAACATTTAATTAATAATATTCTTCTCTCCCTCTTTCCCCCCCCCTCCCCAAGCCCATATTTATAAAATACCATCTTTATTCTTTACTTCTCCTTACCAATCTGAGATCTAATGAGATGTTCTAAGTGTATTCAAAGAGCCTCTGATTTCAGCAGTTGCACAGTACCATTGGGCTTATTCATGCTGGTGGCCATATTTCACTTCTCCAAACTCCATAGAAGTTATTCTCTAAAAGTAATGCTCCCATCAGGTGGAGGGAGGGCATCCTGCCCCTTTGCACCACTCTGCTGAGACCCCACCTCAGCGCAGGGACCAGCTTTGGAGCACAACAGAGACCAAGACCTGTTGGAGCAGGGCCAGGGAAGAGGCCACAGCAATGCTGGGAGGGCTGGAAAGCCTCTGCTTGTAAGGCCAGGCTGAGAGAGTTGAAGTTGGTCACCTTGCAGAAGAAAAGGCTCCAGGGAGACCCTGGTGGCTGTTCAGTGTGTAAGAGGCCAATCAAAAAGGTGAGGACAAACATTTTATGACAGCCTGTTGTGACAAGATAAGGGCTGATGGTTTAAACTCAAAGTGGAAGATTTAGACTACAGAGAAGGAAGAATTTTTTTTTCTGCTGAGGATGGTGAGACCCTGGCCCAGGTTGCCCAGAGAGATGATAGATGTCCCATTCCAGGAACAGGTTGGTTGTGGCTCTGAGCAACCTGCCATGGTTGCAGATGTCTGTGCTTAGTGCAGTGAGGTTGAACTAGAAGACCTTTAAAGGTCATTTCCAAGCCAAACCATCCTGTGATCCTACAAAAATGTCATCATTTGAAAACAATTCTTCTAGAAAATATAAATTGAGTTTAAAATTGAGAGAAATGATGTTGCCTGTTTGCACATACTCCAAATGATTCATCATAACATCTATGGGATCTGAGATAGGAATCACAGAATACTGAGGATTGGGAAGGATCTCAAAAGATCATCAAAGCCAAACCCCCAGCCAGAGCAGCATCACCTAGGGCAGGTCACACAGGAACACATCCAGATGGGGTTTGAGTGTCTCCTGAGGAGGAGACTTAAGGAAAGCTTGCATGCATTCAGGTATTTTTTCACCCCCCTTGCATTTCAGTGGACATTATACATTTCTGCATCTCTTTGCCTTGATTACATGGGGTTTGTTTTCTGGTTTGAGGCGTTTTTTTGTTTGTCTTAATCATTCCTAGCATTTTAGCATTATGTATCTAGAAGATGGTTTCCATTTAGAGCTGTAGCTTGTGGTCCTTGAGTAATTCTGCCATGATTATTTCTAAAGATCAAGAATATGACTCATCTAATTAATAAGCACCAAAGTGGCATAATAAAGAACTTCATTCAAAACACAGAGTCTTTCGAACTGACCTCCTTCTGCACTAGAAACATCTACAGTGATGTCAACAGGAGGCAGCTGGGAGTTGCTAGAAAGAATGATAAAAAAAATTGGCAATCGCTCTCTCTGTGTAGAATTTCATCCTAACATCCAGCCTAAACCTCCCCTGGTGCAGCTTGAGACTGTATCCTCTTGTGCTGGTTGCCTGGGAGAAGAGACCAACCCCCACCTGGCTACAACCTCAAGTCATTGTGCCCTGTACTCTGCATTGGTTAGGCCACACCTTGAGTACTGTGTCCAGTTCTGGGCCCCTCAGTTTAAGAAGGACATCGAGACACTTGAACGTGTCCAGAGAAGGGCAACAAGGCTGGGGAGAGGCCTTGAACACAAGCCCTATGTGGAGAGGCTGAGGGAGGTGGGATTGTTTAGCCTCAAGAAGAGGAGGCTCAGGGGAGACCTCATTGCTCTCTACAACTACCTGAAGGGTGGTTGTAGCCAGGTGGGGGTTGGTCTCTTCTCCCTGGCAACCAGCACCAGAACAAGAGGGCACAGTCTCAAGCTGCACCAGGGGAAGTTTAGGCTGGAGGTGAGGAGAAAGTTCTTCACAGAGAGAGTTGTTAGCCATTGGAATGTGCTGCCCAGGGAGGTGGTGGAGTCCCCATCCCTGGAGGTGTTCAAGAGGGGATTGGATGTGGCACTTGATGCCATGGTCTAGTCATGAGGTTTGTGGTGACAGGTTGGACTCAATGATCTTTGAGGTCTCTTCCAACCTTAGTGATACTGCGATAATATTCATAGTATGCAATTAAACAAACATAATATTCATAGCATACATGTGATGTGTTATGCCCATCCTGAAAGCGGGGTAGGGGGGAGGGCTTGTGAGAGCTTTGCCCTCCCTGAGGGGCACTTTCCCCCTGGGGAACTAAGTTAGTCTGTTCTACTCTCCCTCCCTGTCCAGCAAGCCTATAAAAAGGAAGACACTGCAGCCACTTTGGGCTCTTTGACTTGTGCTTTGCCTGGGTGAGAGGACTGCTGCTGGCTTCCTGCTTCTCTCCCACGTGGTCAGGCCTGGTCCTCCTCCTACCTGCTACATCCACACCTCTCCAAAAGACTGGTTTTCTATTCATCTTTTCCCCATCCATCCTTGTTCCTTACCCTTGTGAACCCTTCCTGTTATTGTTTTTTATATATATATACACACATATTGTTCAAAGAATTTTTTTACCTTGCTACTTCCAAACCAACTCCAAATTATTTCTTGGTAGATTTGCTCCTTCCCTTTCTTTTTTTTCCCCTCTTGATTGGGAAAGGGGGTGGGGGGGGACACAGGTGAGAGATTCTCAGCCTTGGCCCCCATCTGAGCTCTTAACTGGGATTCAAGGCTCAAACCATCACAATGCAATAAAAAAACAGCACCAGGAGCCAAGGTCAAGCAGGCAATTACAGATGAATTTTTCCAGGAAGATCTTGCAGATGAAAATGCTCAAAACCTGTGGATTTTGATTAACTCGTGGAACTTCATCCACTAGCATGCAAGCATGAGGTAGGACAGGTGGTATAGAAATAACAGAGGAATAATAACGCTCAAGGCAGTGAGTTGCTGAAGTGGAGCAGAGGTAGTCTGTAGTCCAGGCTCGAAAGGAAGCAAAAAAGCCCAAAAGGATTGCCTGTTCTTGCACTTCTGCTGTAGCCTCTTGGATATTTTGCATTATGTAACAGATATGCTGATCCTGGACAGTAAATGCAAACCTGAGGAAAGTGTCAAAAGTAACATTACACAGACTTTGTTTCTTTCCTTGCTTGAGGAAAAAAACAACCATGAAACACAGCCTCTACAGCATCTCTGAAAACATGTTTCCCTGGGGCAAGAGAAGACAAGCTCTGTTTTACCTCTCCCTTTACATCAATTTTCAAGCACTATTTTGCCTTTTTTATTTAAGCTTTCTTCTTTTCTCCAAGCTCAGTCTCCTGGATGAGTAATGTAACAGCCTTTCCTTTAGGTTTGATTTTACTATCTTCTTCTGTTCCTTCACAAGCTGACCTATCGCTGGAGTTTTCCTGAGCACTACTGAGAGACAGGAGACTGACCAAATTTTCCTCTACCATGTCTGTCTCTCTCATCTTCACACTACTTCACCCATTACCTGAAGGGAACCTACACAACAGCTGGAGAGGGACTTCTTGTAAGAGTGTCTAGCAGCAGGACTAGCAGGAACTGTTTTAACCTGTGGGAGAGTAAGTTTAGACTGGATCTTAAGATGTTTTACAGTATGAGGGTGGTGAGAGCCTAGAAGAGGCTGCTCAGAGAGGTTGTGGATGTCCTGTCTCTGGGAGTGTTCAAAGCCAGGTTGGATGATGCCTTGGGCAGGAACACCTTGGCTGCCCAAGGCATGGAGGTTGGAGTACATGACTTCTAAGGTCCTTTCCAACCTAAGCCACTCTATGGTTCATTACCTCACCGCCGTACCTTCACAGAAATGAAATGCTCCCTGGAAATCTCACATTTCCCCTGCTGTGCCACAAGCTTTGACTGGATCGAGATCACCTTGTGTGCCTCACCCATCTATTGCCACTCCCATGGCATCTGCAAACACATGCCAACAACGTCTTCTGGGTCTTCTGTTTTCAGCTCTTAAATCTGTTTAAATGCACTCTGCACTGTTGTGAAAATTTCTCCTCTGCTTCACATGCTGGACTCATCTGCCTTCTCTTCTACCAGGCATAAGCCAGCTTCACTAATTGCTATGAGCTAATCCATCACCACCTGCAACACTTACTGAAGACAGCAACCATCTTGAGAGGGGCTGCAGTCTCTGTCCTACAAAGAGTGATATGATTTCTTTAAGCAAAGTGCCTTGATGGAGATGGAGCCCCCACCTTCTTGGCAATGAGCAGGTTGGGGGGGAAAATGAATAAAATAAGCAAAGCAAGATTAAATGTCATGGTAGAAGTTTCCCACATCCACTGAACAAGTGGATTTCTACAATAGGACTTAAAATGATAACACAGCTAAAATTAGCGTTTCAAGGCTATTGTGGACTTCTGTGTGATTTTCCAGGTTGCTGTAGCACTCAGCAACTGAGCACTCAGCAACTGAGCTCAGCTTTCTGCTCACTTCTTACATTGCAGCTTAAATGGCAAAGTCCTCAGCACATCCACACTTTCTTGGCTGGCACAAAATGGCACCTCTGTGCTGTTTGAACACTTGAGTGTGAGGAAGGAACATCTTCATCACCGTGCCTTCAACTACTGCCTACAGCAAAGTGGAGCTTCCTGCATGCATGGAGTAGTCTAACAGAGGTCAGCACTTACACAGAAAGCCTCTGGGGGTTGTAGAAGGGGTGGCATTGATGTGAGATTGCAGCTGGCCTGCTTCTCCCCATGCCAAGGTTAAAATAAAGACTTAGCACTAACGGAGGCAGTGGTGAGCTACTACACATGCTACTATCAAATGGGATAAAAATCAAATCTGAACAGCTTGAAGTCAATAAAGATGGTAAGGTAAGAAAGAAAAGACAGAAATCATGGTGTTGTAACTCAGACACTCTGCTGACAACCAGATGTCTTGCATGGCTTGGGAGACGTCACCAGATTTCTGAAACAAAGACAGAGCTGTTCAAGTTAAATCTTACTCTGTCTGCTGGGGTACTTGTGCATTAAGAAGTTACTCAATGGGACTAGCAGCAAGAAGTCTTCTTTCCTGCAGCCCAGGTCTTCATAATTAGACTGATAAAATACCCTTTACTCATTGCTTACTCAGAGTGTATGTTTTAGAGCAGAGTTCTTTCTTTAGGACGTTGAGACATCCACCACAAGGGACCTCCAAAGTGCTTTTGATAATTCTGATATACATCCCTAATTTATCCAATATCTAATGTGCTTAATCACTCTTTTTTATCCAAACTTTCACCCTAATATAATTCAGAGTCTTCAATACTTCCAGATTTTCCATGTGTTGCTGTATTCCTCTGGAACTGCTACAGCCTCTTACAGGATGGCTGCTCTGTGGTGGTAAGTGAATAAAAAGCCAGATCTGTGCAAGGGAAATGGTTTGTATGTTTTGGAAAGGGATGCATAGAACTCATCATTATGTTTTTAAAAGTACATCTTAGGAGGCACATGGAGATATTCTTCTGCTGCAGTTTTAAACCTAAGAAGAAAAAAGAGAGGGAAAGGGACAAAAAAGGGGGAAAGGAGAAGAAGACAATAACAAAGAGAAAGAGAAATATAAGTGAAATAAATACCATGAAGGTGAATGAAAGTGAAAGGAAAACGTGACTCTCCAAACATCACTTCTAAAAGCAACTTCATCTTCACTCACTTTTTGCTAGGCCACCTTCTCCCAGCTTCCTCCCCCCACCCCTTTCTCAGGAAAAGAAGACTTAAGCTTTTCTTGTTCTGGAATCTCCATGCTCCCAACTTCATATTCCAACCTCAGTTTTGCATGGAAAGGACTTCAATTTCTTCCCCAGACCCTCTTGAGCATTGTCAGAGGAGATGAGGAAACAGTATCAATCCCTTTATTAAGGTCATTAAACAATCCTCATGGTACTCATTCCCCCAGCTGTTTTCTTAATCACTTTAATGCTTTTATAATTTGCAGTGGTGCTTGCAAATTTATCCAAGAGTTAGCAGCCATCAAGGAGATGTCCTCAAGCCAACCTGTTTGCACTTGGCCAGTTTTTAAGTCTCAGAAAATCATTATTTGCACTCTGCTGTAAGAGCTTGCCAGAAGCACACTGCTAGAACCTTTCCAATTTATCATCAGGTCCATAATTTTCTACTGATGTGATTTAACCAGACTTTGTCAAAATCCTTGCTGGTGGAGCAATTCCCCCAAAGCTCCAGAAACACAACTGCAGTTTTAACACCAGAGGAGTGTCTCATGCAACCCAGTGATGCTCTAAGCTGCATGGAAAAAACACAATTCCCATTTCAGGAAAGAACAAACCAACCAAACCAGCAAATGCTGAAGGTGCAGAGGAGAATATTTCTGAACAAATACCACATCTCTCATGTGAAAATGCCACCGCTGAGTTAAGGGAAACTCAAGCAACCATGCAGTCATCCAACATTTTGTTTCCCAGAGCTATCTGGAGTACCTTCACATTGAGCAAGCACTGAAGAAACGAACATGGAGCTTGGCCGGCTGCCAATCAGAATGTAGCCAAAACAGAGACTTTCAATCCCAATATTTCCCATGGGAGAATGTTATACTGGGACATTTCTGAGCAACGTAGAATCACAGAATAGTTTCAGTTGGAAAAGACCAAGTCTGCTGATGGGACCAAAGTGGAGGAGTGGCTGACAGCCTGTCAGGATGTGCTGCCATTCAGTGAGACCTGGGCAAAGACAAACCTAATGAAGTTCAACAAGGCTAACTGTAGAGTCCTTCACCTGGAGAGGAATAACACCATGCACCAGTACAGGTTAGGGGTTGACGTGCTGGAGAGTAGCTCCACAGAGAAGGGCCTTGGAGTCCTGGTTGATAATAAGTTCTTCATGGGAGAGTGCCCAAGAATGTCAACAGTACACTCAGGTGCATTAAGAAGCGTGTGACCAGAAGACTGAGGGAGGTACTACTCCCCCTCTACTCATCCCTAGCTAGGCCACATCTGAAATATTTGGTCCAGTTCTGGACTCCCCATTTCAAGAGAGTCAGGGAACTGCTTCCGAGAGATACAAAGATGATTTAGGGGACTAGAGAACTACAAAGAATAGAATAGAATAGAATAGAATAGAATAGAATAGAATAGAATAGAATGCTTGAAAGACCTGGGGCTGTTTAGTCTGGAGAAGGGAAGGCTGAGAGGGAACCTTATCAATGTCTACAAATAACTGAAGGGTGGCTGTCAGGAGGATGAAGCCAGGCTCTTTTCAGTGATACCCACTGATAGGATGAGGGGCAATGGATGTAAACATAATCACAGGAAATTCCATCTGAGCAGGAGAAAACCTTTTTGACTGTGAGGATGCTGGAGCCCTAGGGCAGGCTGCTGTGGAGTCTGCTTCTCTGGAAAGCCTCAAAACCCACCTGGCTGTGGTCTTGTGTGATGTGCTCTAAGTGATCCTGCTCTGCAGGGGGTTTGGAATCAATGATCTCTAGAGGCTCCTTCCAACCCTGAGCACTCTATGACTCTAAGAGAAGTCCATTTCTACACAGCTCAGAGATGGATGATTTATAAACCTGAAATTCAGATTGGAGGAAGGAGTTTCCACACAGCAAGTATAAAACTTTACAAATTGTTTAGTCAATTCACTCTCCTAGAGTGTACAATTTTTCAGCATCATATCTTTTTCACTTCCTTCCTCCCACATCATCAATCAGCAATATTTTCTGGCATTTTCCAGGGACAACAGATGCAGTATTTACACTGCTTTCTGCTATTGCTGAGAAGTACCTTAAAGCAATAGATATTGAGCTTCACTGCCAACCACTCTCATTTTCTACTTTTTATCCACAGAATCGTTCTGGTTGCTAAAGACCTTTCAGATCATTGAGTCCAACAGCTCTCTAACTCTGCCAAGGTTGATGCTAAACCATGGCCCTCAGCACCACATCGCTGTTTCTTTGAAAGACTTCCAGGAATAGGGATTCAACCACCTCTGGGGAGCCAGAAGCTACTTCTAATATTCAACCTAAACCGCCCCTGGTGCAATGTGAGGCCATTCCCCCTTGCATTACCAATTGCTAGTAGGGAGAAGGGACCGACTGCCCACCTGGCTTCCAACTTTCCCTCAGGGAGCTGTAAAGAGCCAGTAGGTCTTCCCACAGCCTCCTCTTCTTCAGACTAAACACCCCTAGTTTCCTCAGCTACTCCTCACCAGCCCTGTTCTCCAGACCCTTCCCCAGCTTTGTTGCCCTTCTCTGAACATGCTCCAGCTCCTCAATGTCCTTCTTGGAGTGAGGGGCCCAAAACTGAACCCAGGACCCAAGATGTGCCCTCAGCAGTGCTGAGTCCAGGGGCACAGTCACTGCCCTAGTCCTGCTGGTTACACTATTGCTGCTTCTGGCCAGGATGCCTTCTTGGCCACCTGGGCACACACTGGCTCATGTTCAGCTGGCTGCCAACCAACAGCCCCAGGAACTTCTCTGCTGGCCACCTTTCCAGTCACTCTTCCCCAACTCTGCAGCCACCGAGGGGGATTTTGTACTGCTTGTACTTTACATGCATATATTTATATCAGCTCTCCATTTCCTCACAGGAACACACACACTCACTTAGATACATCCATATGGAAATATTTACTGAACTATAATTACCTGCAAACAAAAATGGAGAAGTTATTGTAATACTATTTTTTAAACATCTTAATTTTTGGCATGATGTCAGCACTTGTTGAGACCTACAGACTAGAAACCTCTTCCTACAGTCCCACAATAGATTGGATCTGGGCTGCAAATTTTCAGCCCACCACCTAATTCTCCACAAAAGGAAACAATTCCACACATTTCAGAAGATGCTTTTCTGATGCAGCTCCAGTTCTCACTATCACCAAAGCAGGTGAGTTGTGAAATCTAACCTAAAAGCCTCATTAGCCAGTAAAAAATACTTATGTTAGGGAGCAACTGGAGAACTTTTTATCTCCTCAACGGCAGCTATCGATGCTTTAAAACTATTGAATATTTAGAGTTTGGAATCCACAGATGTATCACAGCTCCTGCAAATTCACAAAGTGCTGGGCAGCATGTGTGAGCTGGGAACATATAAAGGCCTCATGGGTAAGGATTTTTCCCTAAGATAAAGGGTACAGCAACGCCTGATGAGGCGATGCACGTGAATGCACAGGCACGTTGTGAGATGAATCAGTGACAGATTTTATTAGAAGGGTTATGAGTGTCTTGTGATGAAAGTAATCATTCTTATGGTGTAAAACCTAGGAGATATTCAGGGGGAAAGATTATAAAGTACAGTATGGGGTAAAACCATGATAATTTATGTGACATATCAAAAGGCAAAGACTTGGGGGTGCTGGTGGAGGAGAAGCTCAACAGGAGCTCTCAGTGTGCACTTGCAGCCCAGAAAGCCAATCAGAGCCTGGGCTGCAGCAAGAGAAGTGTGGCCAGCAGGGCAAGGGAGGGGATTCTTCCCCTCTACTCAGCTCTGCTGAGACCCCAACTGGAGTACTGCCACCAGTTCTGGAGCCCCTATTACAGGAAGGATATGGAGGTGCTGGAGGGTATCCAGAGAAGGGCCACGAGGATGAGCAGAGGGCTGGAGCTGCTCTGCTGTGAGGACAGACTGAGGGAGTTGGGGCTGTTCAGTCTGGAGAAGAGAAGGCTCTGAGGTGACCTCACTGTGGCCTTCCAGGATCTGAAGAGGGCTACAAGAAGGCTGGGGAGGGACTGCTCAGGATATCAGGGAGTGATAGGACTAGGGGGAATGGAATGAAGCTGGAGGTGGGGAGATTCAGGCTGGAGGTGAGGAGGAAGTTCTTCCCCAGGAGAGTGGTGAAGCCCTGGAATGGGCTGTCCAGGGAGGTGGTTGAGGCCCTGTCCCTGGAGGTCTTTAAGCCCAGGCTGGATGAGGCTCTGGCCAGCCTGATCTAGTGTGGGGTGTCCCTGCCCATGGCAGGGGGGTTGGACCTGGATGATCCTTGTGGTCCCTTCCAACCCTGACTGATACTGTGATACTATGGCCGAAGCAAATGCTAATGATTAAGATGACTACAAACTAACCCGTTGTTTTCTTTCTGGTTTAAAAGTGCCTTCTCATTTTTAATAGTAAAATGCCTTGGTAAAGTATTTCCTAAGAATCACAGAACATGAAAGGTTGCAATGAGCCTCTAGAGATCACCCAGTCCAACACCCCTGCCAAAGCAGGGTCACCCAGGGCAGGTCACACAGGTGGGGTTTGGAAGTCTCCAAAGAAGGAGACTCCACAACCCCTCTGGGAAGCCTGCTCCAGTGCTTTGAAGTTCTGCTTCTTGCAGTATTTGCCCTTCAGTTGCAGAGGATTGGGAGAAAGGAAAGGTAAAAGACAGATTGAAGTACAAAAGATATTTGCTTAAAGAAAAGATAAAAAGAGGGGGGGGGGGGGAAATCTACAACTACTACACAAAGCACCTTTAGTCGTGTTAAGTACCAATATCAATTGTACCTATTAAAGGAATACAAGGAAGTCTTTCTCCAAGGATCAGCAACAGACCAAGTGTTCTTGGGAAGAGGAAGGGCTGTTAAAAGCTATTTTTTCCCCCCCCCCTCTTTCCTTAAAAAAAGAAAGGCAGCATGAAATGGCAATTCTGAAAAGCATCCATTTGAATGTGACCCTGCAATGGAGAAAGCTATTCAGAGTTTATGACTTCTCTCTTCTTTCTTTTTTTTCCCAAGCAGCACTATAGATTTTATGTGTGGTTCAACCTAAAAGTATGAGTGGTAATGGAAATCCAATTTGGGTGGAGGAGTTATTGGAAGCAGCATGTTCCAACAGACAAGGCATTAGGCACGGTAAAATAACTTGGGATATTACTGTAGTCTTCTGTGACTTTGAGTAGAATAACAGACAGTACTTAGCTTGTCTATCTGCAGCACCCAGTGGTGATGCTTCTTATTCTCTGTCATGTATTTTGACATCTCTGGAAGAAAGGCATCTTCTGCCCCTGTACTCAGCACTGGTTAAGCCACACCTAAAGAACTTCTTCCAAATAGATAATTATAAACAAAACCCTAAGAAAAATCTGCAGAGAAACATGAGCCTGCAGTGTGCCCAGGTGGCCAAGAGGGCCAATGGCATCCTGGCCTATATCAGGAACAGTGTGGCCAGCAGGTGCAGGGAGGTCATTCTGCTCCTGTACTCAGCACTGGTTAGGCCACACCTTGAGTCCTGTGTCCAGTTCTGGGACACTGGACTCAATGTATCCAGAATGTATCCAGAGAAGGGCAATAAAGCTGGGGAGGGGTTTGGAGCACAGCCCTGTGAGGAGAGGCTGAGGGAGCTGGGGTTGCTTAGCCTGGAGAAGAGGAGGCTCAGGGGAGACCTTCTTGCTCTCTACAGCTCCCTGAAGGGAGGTTGTAGCCAGGTGGGGTTTTCTTCTTTTTCTGGTGCTGCTTGCCTGGGAGAGGACACAGTCTCAGGCTGATTCAGGGGAGGTTTAGGCTGGAGGTTAGGAAGAAATTCTTCCCAGCAAGAGAGATTGGCCATTGGAATGTGCTGCCCAGGGAGGTGGTGGAGTCACCATCCCTGGAAGTGTTTAAAAAGAGCCTGGATGAGACACTGGGTGCCATGGTTTAGTTGATCAGATGGTGCTGGGTGATAGGTTGGACTCCACGATCTCAAAGGTCTTTTCCAGCCTGGGTAATTCTGTATTCTGCATAAAGACAGCTGAGCAGTATTAAATTCTTTATTTGTGATGAATGCAATTATCTTCATCCACACCACTTTCTATGGCTTCCTTTGTAGAAAAGGAAAAAAAAGCAAACCCACAAAAAGCTCAGGAGCTAGTTCTAGGGAGTTTCAAACCCCAACTTTCTATTATGCTAAGTGATATTATTTTAGAAAAAGAATAAAAGATCATTACACTTGACAGTTCCAAGGAATAATTCATCCCATCACAAATGGATGTCTAAAATAGTCCATGATTTCTGCCCCTCCCACCCCCACCCCTCACCCCCCCCCTTCTGTGCATCCCTCCATTGACTACAAAAGGATGATTATCTTCCCTTGGGTGCAAAACTTTTATACAGCTGCAAGCAGAAGCCAATAAACACAGGATAGGAAAAAAAAAAAAGAGATCAGGATTTGGGGTGTAAACTCACAGCTTTTGGTTGCAAAGCACCAAAGTGCACACAGTGTTTATGGTATGCAGTTTCCCCACATAAACACATTAAAAATGGAAGTGTGAATCTTCTTTACTTCTCCCAACATCATTAATGTGATGGCACAGGGAGTTGGAGTTGACTGCTGGCATGGCACACACGAAAAAAAACCCACTTTTGATTTGAGGGGGATAAAAGCATGGTGGAGGCTATGCTGTAGGGTCTTGATCTGGGTATTTTAAGCATCTATTGCTAATATTTTATTTTGGCTGGGGAGTACTCCCCACTCACTTGTCTAGAGGAGCTATTGATTCCTGAGCCACTGCTCAAGGACTTCTGTGGAATCAGTGTGTCAGTTAAGTTCTTATCAGGGGAACAGCAGTGAGCTTGATGGAATTACTTGTGACTGGCTCTTAAAGCACCCTTAAAATTTCCATTGCTTTGATTTTTAATTAAGTTTAAAAACAAACCCAAAACCACAGAGCCCCCCAACATATTCCATTTCTTTCTTTTTAGGGATAGCATAACAACATTCTACAAAGGCAAGCAGTGACAGGACAAGGGGTAGAGGCTTCAAACTGTAAGAAGCTGGCTTTAGATGAGACATTAGGAAGAAATTCTTTCCTACAAGGGTGGTGAGGCATTGGAACAGTGCAGAGAAGTCGAGAAGGCTCCTATGCCTGGAAGTGCTCAAGAGCAGTAACCTGGTCTAGTGGAAGGTGTCCTTGCCCATAGAATCATAGAATTGTTAGGGTTGAAAGGGACCTCAAGGATTATCTAGTTCCACCCCCTCTGCCATGGGCAGGGATACCTCACACTACAGCAGGTTGCTCAGAACCACATCCAGCCTGGCCTTCAAACCTCCAGGGATGAGACTTCCACCACCTCCCTGGGCAACCTGTGCCAGTGTCTCACCACCCTCATGGGGAACAACTTCTTCCCAACATCCAATCTGAATCTACCCATTTCTAGTTTTGTTCCAAACCCATGGCAAGAGGGTGTGGAATTAGATGATTTTTAAGGTCCCCTTAACCCAATCCAGTCTGATATTCTGTGACTCCTTTCATCCTTGCAAAGGATCCACCTGCACAGAGCTAGGTGCTTTGGTACTTCTATCAAGTTCCTCATTACTTAGCATGAACTCACTTCAGAACAAGCAAAGAGCAGAAAGCACTCAAAGGAACTATCTGGCTATCAAACCTGCACCTTAATCCATGCATAGGAACTCCTCTGCAAATAAGCCATCCTTCTCCCCTCACTTACAAAAATCCATAATTGTTGGTGCTTAGAGCTGCCTTCCCAGCTGAGAAGCTGATATAAATAGTGCTGGCTGTACAGTTCAGCTGCTCAAAATAACAAAGACATTTCAATATTGCTAATCTGGCTGCAGCCACAGCCTGTGTTGTTTTCTTCCCTGCAGTATCTGGAGCTGCTATATAGAGACAACTCTGTATTGAAACTAAGAGATGTGAAAATCATTCAGCATTTCTGTTCTGACCACCTCTGCTATCAGGTATCTGCTGCTGATACTACAGGAAACAATGCTGATTGTTTCGAGTTCAAATGGCTAAGGTGGAGCAATGTGAGGCCAAATGAGCATGTTAATGCTTTTCTCTTCTAGAAGCAGCCAAGGCAGTGATATAAGGACTGAGTAGGTGACAAAACAAGGTGTAAGTACAGAAGGACTGCATGTTTGACCTTCCCAGTGCTCAGCAAGAGGGGACAACTCCTCACGTGTCTCACTGCACCATAGAGGCTGTACTGAGGATGGAGTTAGAGCAATTGATGCTAGAACTGACAGCCTGCACCATTACCATGGTGTGATGGTCCAGAATTCCTCCCTTTGCAGAACAGCCAGGAAGTCTCTAGAAGCTTCATTCTCCTGTTTTTCATTATACCATTGCCATGATCCTAACAGTATATTGCCATCTCTCAGAGCTGTGGGGACTGAGCCTGTGCACTGGTAAGCTAACTTTAAGGGGACACACTCATGCACAGCAGGGGCAAAAATGGTTATGGGAACAATCTTTTTAGCAGGGCCTGTTGTGACAGGACAAGGGGTGACAGCTTTAAACTAAAAGACTGGAGAGGAGGAGAGAAATGTTTTACCCTGAAGGTGGTGAGACACTGGCCTGGGTTGCCAAGAGTAGTGGTAGATGTTGCATTACTGGAACCATTCCAGGTTAGGTTGTTTAAGGCTCTAGTAACCTGTTCTAGCAGCAGATGTCTGTGCTCAGTGCAGGGGTTGGACTAGATGAGCCTTTCCAACCCAAAGCATTCCATGATTTTATGAAGTCACATGCTATGGGTACTAAATGGCACACATGGATGCTGCAGGTCTCCATGCACAAGCAATGCAATATTTAACACTCCATGCATCTAGAGAGAAGGCTACACCTGAAGCTGTTTGCAAACATAAGTGTTAAGCACAGGGCAATAAGCATCTCTTGGTCTCCTCATTGCTTTCTTGGTGATGCAGTCCAGGACACAGTTGTAGCTTTTTGGATGCAAGCACAGCACTGCTGACTCATGTTTCATCTTTCCCTGGTCCTGCCAGGAAAGTGCACAAGCAAACAACACTGACTCTGCCACTAAGAGCAGTGTTGCTGTGGTCGTTTGAGGCTGTGCCTTTAAGAACAAACACTGCTGGAACACACTGGCTAATGTTTTCGGTACTAGAACCAAAACATTCTGATATTCTAAACGAATTTCATTGGTTGATAAACAAAAATTCAGCTTTAGATTGTAGAGCAGTTGGAATTTTTTTTTCCTCAGTGCAGTTCGGTTTGGGAGTTGGGGGAGTTGGAGTTTCAGCCTGTTCACCCTGCCTGCTTCTTCTGCGAACTGCTGGAGTTGGCCTTCAGATAAGCAAACACTAATCCTGCATGGGCTTTTGAAGCTTGCTAACAATTCTTCTTAGTAACTCGCCTTTCTCTCTCTCTAACCCCTTTTTGGGGAGAAAGGGAGGTATGGGGGGGGAGAGAGGGGGTTCCAAGGAGGGGATCCCTCCCTCGGGGAGGGATTTTTGTTGTGTTATTTGTCTTTGCTGTGTATTTCTGTGTATATATTGTAAATACCTGTATATATTGTGTTATATATAACCTGCTTTCCATATATGCTTGTAAATATATAGCTTTTGCTCTTCGACTGAGTTAGCTGTGGTTTCTTACTCTGTGGAGGAGGGAGAGCTAAGCCCTCTCTCAACCTACCACAGTTGCCCAAGCAGAGTAAATCTGAGCCCTTGATATTCATCATCACCAACATCAGAATGGCATCAACACATTTATGAAAGACTGGAAGGTCTCTTCATGAAAAATAGATAGCCATAGCTGCACTGCTCCTTGTATTTAGCTCTATTACACCAAAACACATAACAGAGGTGATTGCTAAGGGAAAATGCTGCAAGTCCCTACATCAGAATCCTTCTGTGGAGTAACAATCAGTAATTGGCACAATCCCGTACTAAGATCAGAAAGTGGGTTCAATATGCCTTGCCCTGGAAACCATTATCTGCAAAACAAAACAGTGGTTTGTGCTAGCAAGCCCAGACAGTACTGAAAGGCCAGAACTTTGCACTTGGACAGCTAGTGGATTTTCCCTTTTAATATATTTAAATCATTTGTCACTCAACTTCATCTGCATTTGGCCAGTTATCACAGATTTACAGAATGGTTTTGGGTTGGAAGGCACCTCGAAGATCATTCAGTTCCAATCCCCCTGCCATGGGCAGGGACACCTTGCACTAGAACAGGCTGCTCAAGGTCTCATCCGACCTTGAACACCTCCAGGGAGAGGACATCCATAACCTCATTGCCAACCTGTTCCAGTGGCTCACCACCCTCACTGTCAAGAATTTCTTCCTCATCTCCAGTCTCAATCTCTTCCAGCTCTAAGCCATTGTCCCTTGTCCTATCATTACAAGCCCATACCAAAAGTCCCTCCCCAGTCTGTTCTTGTTTGCATCATTGCCTGTTTTCACATTTCTAACATTCTGCTGGACATCAACAGGTGAAAGGTTAAGTATCTGGAGAAATCAAAATGTTAACAAACAAACATGTTAAGCTTATTCAAACTATTTTAAATGATGTTTTAGCTGTAAGCCTGTCTCGGCTATTTCCATGGCCTTTTTTCTCCCAAGAGGCTACATTTTGGCAATTAGAATAGAATAGAAAAAACCAGGTTGGAAGAGACCTTCAAGATCATCACGTCCAACCCATCAACCAATCCAACACCACCTAAACAACTAACCCATGGCACCAAGCACCCTATCAAGTCTCCACCTGAAAACCTCCAACGATGGTGACTCCACCACCTCCCCAGGCAGCCCATTCCAATGGGCAATCACTCCCTCTGTATAGAACTTCTTCCTAACATCCAACCTAAACCTCCCCTGGTGCAGCCTGAGACTGTGTCCTCTTGTTCTGGTACTGGCTGCCTGGGAGAAGAGACCAACCTCTGTCTGTCTACAACCTCCCTTCAGGTAGTTGTAGAGAGTGATAAGGTCACCCCTGAGTCTCCTTTTCTCCAGGCTAAGCAACCTCAGCTCCCTCAGCCTCTCCTCATAGGGCTTGTGCTCCAAACCCCTCACCAACTTTACTGAAGTACAAAAGAGGGTTTGAAGACTTTCCACTTCAGAAATTGTAATGCCTTCCTACTGCTTCTGGGTTCTTCACCACCACAAAAGATTTGTAGTCTTCAACACTGCTGAAGGTCACAGATTGTTTTATCATCCAGCCAAGCAAATAACCAGAATTTGGCCAGGCAGCAGAAAGCCATTTTTCAAGTTCTGCAGCTGCCTGCCACAGAGAGATGATCAGGCCTGGAGACTTCATTTTAATTAGCCTCTCTTCTCCCTCTAGCTTTTTTTGTTTCTTTCTTTCCTGATTCAAATGGGGTCAAAATCTGATCTTGTCCATGACTGCAGAGACTGCTTAGAAATTGTAATGATATTTACCTGTGGGTCAGATTCATCTTAAAGTACAAAGTACCTGATTGACACTGGAGAAGATTTGAGGCTCAAATCTTCTCCAGTGTCAATCAGGTACTTTGTACTTTAAGAGAAAATAAAAACTAAAGTAAAATCACATAATATTTAATCTAGTCTTCCTTCATGGGAGGGATATTTTTCTCACTCAAAAGATGTTAGATATGCATGTTCTCAGATAAATGTTCATGTGACAGTGAAAGGCAGTAATAATCCAGTGTTGTGTATCGAATAGAATAAATCAGGCTGGAAGAGACCTTTGAGATCATCGCATCCAACCTCTCATCCAACACCACCTAGTCAACTGAACCATGCAACCAAGCATTCTATCAAGTCTCCTCCTAAACACCTCCAATGATGGTGACTC
The DNA here is from genome assembly GCF_014839835.1 of Dryobates pubescens. NCBI lineage: Eukaryota > Metazoa > Chordata > Aves > Piciformes > Picidae > Dryobates > Dryobates pubescens. The sequence goes on from NC_071634.1 coordinate 3,873,121, forward strand.
CACCACCTCCCTGGGCAGCACATTCCAATGGGCAATCACTCACTCTGTGTAGAATTTCTTCCTAACCTCCAGCCTAAACCTCCCCTGGTGCAGCCTGAGACTGTCCTCTTGTTCTAGTGCTGATTGCCTGGGAGAAGACATCAACCCCCACCTGTCTACAACCTCCTTTCAGGTAGTTGTAGAGAGCAAGAAGGTCTCCCCTGAGTCTCCTCTTCTCCAGGCTAAGCAACCCCAGCTCCCTCAGTCTCTCCTCATAGGGCTTGTGTTCCAAACCCCTCCCCACCTTTGTTGCCCTTCTCTGGACACCTTCCAGCAAGTCAACCTCCTTCCTAAACTGAGGGGCCCAGAACTGGACACAGGACTCAAGGTGTGGCCTAACCAGTGCAGTGTACAGGGCACAATGACTTCCCTGCTCCTGCTGGCCACACTGTTCTTGATACAGGCCAGGATGCCATTGGCCCTCTTGGCCACCTGGGCACACTGCAGGCTCATGTTCAGCCTACCATCAACCAGTACTCCCAGGTCCCTTTCCAGCCACTCAGACCCCAGCCTGTAGCACTGCATGGGGTTGCTGTGGCCAATGTGCAGCACCCAGCACTTGGATGTGTTAAAAAGTCACCTGCCTCAGTCCATTTCAATCATCTGATTAAGACCTTCAAGAAAATGCTTCACTTCACAATTATCAATGTTTACAACTTCCCACAGAGCTTGGCAAAGTCCACAGTGGCTATGGACTGGCCCTCTGCCAGCTGCAAGCAACGATCAGCTCCCAGGAGAACACTTTTCTTGGGCAAAACACAACAAAGTGATGTCAGTTCAACCCTGTGCCCACACTAACCTACTCAAACACCTCAAACTTATCAGCTCTTCCCCACTAACCAGCAAGATTTGACTTTCAATTAACGCCTACAATTGTAATTGAATCAAGACAAGTATCTTAAAGCAATAACAACAAAGTCTATCTAATTAAACTTAAATAGAATTAATTTTCCAGCAAGTTATGCATCCTCACACTCATTGGCAGATATCAGCTCAGGAACCTAAAAGTTATTATTTTTCTTTGTGAAGCCTGTAAGAAACTTTCTCCTTTCCTGCCAGGCAAGAAGCCATCACCCTGCTGGAAGAGAGTGGAGAGCAGCAGTGACTTAACCTGCCATGAGGAAAGGCTGGGAGTGCTGGGTTTGTTCAGCATAGAGAAGAGAAGGCTTAGAGAGAACCTTATCACTATGAACCAGCACAAAAAGAGGATGAAGACTTGCTTTTTTTCAAGGAGTCCCAAGGAAAAGAGAAGCGGTGATGGGGACAAGATACTGCTGGGGAGATCCCCATCGGACTGCAGAAGAAAATGTTTCCCAGTGAGAGCAGTCAGATATGGGAATCATCTCCCAAGGGAAGCACTGGAGTCCTCTACCTTAGAGAATTTTAAGGCTCAGCTTGACAGGGTGCTGGGCCAGCTCATTTCAACTGCAGTGTTACTTGGAAAGGTTGGAGCAAATCATCCTTGGGCTCCCTCCCAACCTGGCATTCTGTGATTCTCAGCCATGCAGGCTGCAGAGAAAACAGCAAACCTCTCTTCCACTCCTCTGACAAAGGTGCCACTCTTTGCTGCAGGAGGCAGAATTTCATTGGTCAGTTTAAAACCACAACAGGGGGGGAAAAAACTCCCAGAAAACACTGCAAATGTCTGCACTCCATAAAAACACAGAAGACTAAAGAATATAGAAAGACGAAGATAAAAACTAAAGCCATAGATACAGGAAGAGGAGGAAGCAGATACAGAGAAGAAAGTCAAGAAAATTAAACATTAATAATGCAGTGCCCATCTTCCAGACAAAAGTATTTTTGCTCTGAAAAGGATTAGAGGAAGGATAAAGAGTTCAGAGGAGCTGTTTGACATATCACAGAATATACTTCACTGGAAAATACTCCACTAGAGTGACAGCGAGAAGAAAGCAGCAGAAGAGCAAGAAACTGCAGTGATTTCAACAGCTGAACCTTTAAATAATCATTGATACTGCAAATATCAGTGCAGAATTTACACTAAAAATGTAATTCATTAGGACAGAGGCTGTGAAATTCCCAAATGCAGAGCTGTAAAGCATTATCAGTTGGGGAAAACCAACAAAGCCACCTGACTTTCAAGGAGCTATTACAAATACAATAAGAAATTCTAATTCATCATAGTAGTATCACAGTATCAGTCAGGGTTGGAAGGGACCACAAGGATCACCTAGTTCCAACCCCCCTGCCATAGGCAGGGACACCCCACACTAGATCAGCCTGGCCAGAGTCAAATTAGGTTGGCCTTATAAATCTGAGAAAACTGATATCTGAACCTGGAGAGAGCAAAGTGCAACCAGAATGAACACTGACATCTCCAAGCCACTTCACCTTTCATTGAGCCTTGAGCACCTCCAGGCAGGTGCACAACCTCCAGGGTCTCACCACCCTCATATTGAAGAGCTTCTTCCTCAGCTGAAGTCTAACCCTGCTCTCCCTCAGCTTCAAACCATTCCTCCTTGTCCTGTCTCTAGACACCCTTAGGAGAAGTCCCTCTGCAGCCTTCCTGTAGGATCCCTTCAGGACTTGGAAGGCAGCCATAAGGTCCCCCAGCATCTTGTTTTTTTCCAGGCTGAATGTCCTCCCATCATCCTGGTGGGGTTTTTTTTGTTTGGTTTTGGTTTGGGGGGTTTTCTGTGAGTGTGTTTTTCCTTTGGCTGGTTATTTCTTGTTTTGTTCTGTGTTGGTTTTGTGTTTTGTTTGGTTTATTTTATTTTCTTTCTGCCACCACTGTGCTGAAAAGGAAAAAATCAGTGGATGACTCCAGCTGACTGGAGGTATAAGCCAAGCTGTGCACCTTCTGGATTTGCATTTCTCTGTCCTTTGGGCTGTTCCTCTCTACCAACCTTACTAACTGCATCCAGAATTTCAACAGCATAGCTGTGCAGCAGACAGGAATGCTTTCTTCCACTTGGGAATACAAGCCTACTTTTAACACTAATCCCAACCCAACCTTACTGAAGCAAACAGCTCATTCTACCTGGCTCTCAAATACTTTATGCTGGTATTTAGACTCTGGTGTCTGGAAGTCAAGGCCTAGACTTGTATCATAGTATCAGTCAGGGTTGCAAGGGACCACAAAGATTATCTAGTTCCAAACCCCCTGCCATGGGCAGGGACACCTCACACTAGATCAGGCTGCCCAGAGCCTTATCCAGCCTGGGCTTAAACACCTCCAGGGATGGGGCCCCAACCACCTCCCTGGACAACCCATTCCAGGGCTTCACCACTCTCATGGGGAAGAACTTCTTCCTCACCTCCAGCTTCATTCCATTCCCCCTAGTCCTATCACTCCCTGAGATCCTGAGCAGTCCCTCCCCAGCCTTCTTGTAGGCCCCCTTCAGATACTTTTCCACTTTTCCCTAGAAGGTCTCTAAATTATGGTGGTGTTTTCCAAGCCACACACTTCCATCATTCAACATAATAAAATTTAATTCAAAAAGAGGTTATTTTCCTTGTTTTTCTTCATCTGGCATCCTAAATGAAGTCCTCCTGCAGTTAGCTCTATTTTAAATTACCTTTCTAATGTGTCATAGGATTCGTCTGTGCAAGAACACTGCTTCCACTTCACTGTTCACAATTTGATTTAGGTGAACACAACCTTGCTTTATTTCAATTTATCTTGTTAGAGGTTAACTTGATGAGGAATTGACTGAAGTTCTGGCTCAGCTGCACAGAAACAAACAAGTGTAGCAGTTTCAGATGTTCCTGCTCTCCAGCTGCTCATGCTGTCTCTGCCAGCTACCACTGTGCCTAGAAATTGGGCAAAAGAGTGCCCAAGCTCAAGCCCCAGCCACTAGAGCTGACATTGGTCTATATAGATAGAATCAGTTTGGGCTGGAAGGAACTTTCAACATCAATTTAGTTGCAGCCTCCCTGCCATTGGCAGGGACACCTCCCACTGACACAGGTTGCTCAAGGCTTCATCCTACCTGGCCTTGAACACCTCCAAGAGGAGGCCATCCACAACCTCCCTGGGCAACCTGTTCCAGTGTCTTCACCATCCTCACTGTAAAGAATTCCTTCCTGATCTCCAGTCTAAATCTTCCGGCTCAATGCCATTCCCTCTCATCCCATCACTACAGGTCCTTGTAATGAGTTCCTTTCTGGTTTCTTCTAGGTCCCCTTCAGGTACAGCAAGGCTGCTATCAGGTTTTTCTTTTCTAATGCTTTACTCCACTTGCTGCAAGCAGAACTGAAGATGGATTGCCAACACTCACAAAGAGGGAGGCTGCCCCCATCTTTCTACCTCAACAAGCCAAACGGAGTCTTTGGTAAAATGAGAATGGAAACTGTTTATGAACAGGAAACTGCTACAGAGAAGAGCAAGTTCTGCTAGGCTTTATAGGAAACAGCAGAGTGAACCAAAAATTTAACATGAAAGGTAATTTACCAGGAACACTGATACAATTTCATGAGCAGCTAGAGGGAGGAAACAGTCTAGTTAGGGGATTACAACAGTGATAAATGGTTCACGGGAATCTGGAGATGGGCAGCACTAGATAAATGCTTTACTGTTCAAAGGACTAAATGATTTCCAAACCAGCACATACAACAGCAGGTTTCAGGTGCTATACATACATTATAACTACATCAAATATTTTCATAGCTATGTCAAATATTTTCATAATCACTTTTTCTACAGCCCACAGTACTTGGATATGGAAGGCAAAGCCTCATCCCAATTCCCCGACACAGCATTAATTCCTTAGTTCCCTTGCCAGCCATCAGGCTGAGAGACTTGGGTCTACTCAGCCTGGAGAAGAAAGGCTCAGGGGAGACCTTATTGTGGCCTTCCAGCACTTGAAGGGGCCTACAGAATAGCTGGAGAGGGACTGTTTATAAGGCTAGATGGTGACAGAGCATGGGGCAATGGTTTTAAACTACAGCAGGGTAGATTTAGATTGGATTTAGATTTAGTTCTTTACTCTGAGCGCGGTGAGACACTGAAACAGGTTGCCAGCAGTTGGGGATACCTCAACCCTGGAAGTGTTTAAGACAAGGCTGGGTGAGGCTTTGAGCACCCTAGTCTCTTTGAGCAGGAGGCGTCCCTACCCATGGCAATGGAGTTGGAACTTCATGATCTTAAGGTCCTTTCCAACTCAAAACATTCTGTGGTTCTATTTCACTTCACCCAGGTCTGCAGCTGCGTGTAAGGAGAACAATAAGGAAGGAAGAGGATGACTTCAGCACCTCCCCACAACTCATCTCCCCACCTGCACTCCTAAGCCCTATCCTAAGAAAGAACTTATTCCATACCACAGCCTTTTGTAATAGGAGGAATAATCTGATCTGGAATTCAGTAATTTAGTTTTCCTGAACACAGAGAGAAAACAGATTAGACACCAACCATTTTTTAACCTTGATTTTGAGGGGGCTTAAAAGATAAATGAACTTAAAAGGAGAAATAGTGATTGAGAGGAAAATAAACATCACAAATCATCTCTTCTAATATTTTGGTGCAGCATTACAGCCATTTGCAAATCACCTTCTAGCCTCCCACTAATCTGAGTTTCTAACACCTCTATTGGCATCAGATGTTAAAAATGCTTCAGTGAAGGTCTCTGTAATCCTCATGGCTAAAATGTCTTTGTTCTTGCTTATGATCAAATTTCTCTGAAAGCACAGCCACCACTCCACACAAGCATTCAAGAGGCTTACAGGTGAGTGAAGGGACACTAGAAAGCACAGTAACTTAGCAAATCTCCCTGGAGAATATGCTCTTTATCGCCACGCCTGCAGACTCTTGCTCTACAAATGTATTGGCAACCACTTCTAGCAGATCATACATGGCACTTGGTGCTATGGTTTAGTAGGCATGAGGTCTTGGATGACAGGTTGGACTTGATGATCTCTGAGGTCTCTTCCAACCTTATTGATTCTATGATTCTATACACAAAGGCAGGAATGTGACTGGGAAAAGCTTAGAGATGCACAGAAAAAAAAATCCATGGCCACAATAGGAAATTCCAGGAAACAGTAAAATGATTTGGTCAACATCAGTGATTAAGCCCTTCAATGGAGAAAAAAGAAAGGGAAATGAAGCATGCTCACAGAAGAGCAACAAAGCTGGTGAAGGGTCTTTAGAACAGGTCTGGTGAGGAACAGCTGAGAGTATCAGGGTTGTTGAATCTGGAGAAGAGGAATCTGAGGGGAGACCTTCTTGCTCTCTACAACTACCTGAAAGGAGGTTGGAGTGAGGCAAGTGTTGGTCTTTTTTAGTAGGCAGAGGAGAAAAAGGATAAGAAGAAATGGCCTGAAATTGTGTGAGGGGACATTTAGGTTGGGTATTAGGAGCAATGTCTGTCCTGTAGGAGCGGTCAGGCATTGGAACAGGCTGCCCAGGGAGTGGAGTCACCGTCCCTGGAAGCATTCAAAAAACACGTAGACATGGCACTTGGGAACGCGGATTAGCAGCCATGGTGGCATTGGGTGGAGGGTTGGATTTGCCAACAGTAATGACTCCATGAAGAGGCAACCACCTTTCATACCCATCCTTCACGTGGCAGCTTGCAAACTTTTGCACTGCCCACAAAATTGGCTAGCAGCTAAATCTCGCTGTGGCGATTTGCTCTTTCTAAGTCCAAAGGCAGTGTTCTGAGTTCTCGCTGTGTAATTACTTTGGTAGAGATAAAGCATGAGTCATCTCTTCTACACTAACCTTTGCATTTCAATTTGAATTTTATTCTTGCTTATCTTTTCTTCCCCCCCCCCCCCCCCCCCCAAAATTGATATTACTGTCTACTATGTTTATTAAAAACAACTCCCAGCCACACCGCATGTCAAACTCTGCACCCAGGCACCATTTGTTGGGTTACTTTAATTAACGTGTCTCAGGGAGATTACAATTCTAATCATTTCCATTAGCTATGTCAAAGTTCTCTTTTTCTTAAATGTCAGATTTTGTTTTCCATTTCCAATTCTGCCTCAACACCCAGGAGGCTTTCAGCAAACGCTCTGCACACCCAGGTATGAGCCTCAGAGGCACTGGTTTGTTTTCCTGCTAACATCACAACCACGGTTGATTGGGCACCATCCTTAGCAGGTTCTCAAGTTTGTCCCCTCTGGATCTCTTGCTCCTCTTCCATTCTTAGTGTGACAAAATTTCCACGATGCAGAAGTCAGGGAAAAAAAACCATAGGTGGGAAATAAAACACTGAATGGTAGCTACAGTACCTCCTAAAGCCCAGGAAATGCACTCCATGAGCCAGAATAAGAGCAGCTGGTACCTCCACTTCTCTCCATATTAAGCTCATTCTAGAACAGGACTGTACTCAGTAGGAAATTCTGTAGGAGGTCTCCCACATCTAGACTGCAGTGACAGCAGATTTTAAGGTGAAACACTTGGGTAGGGCAAGTGCAGAGTCCTGCACCCAGGCAGGAATAAGCCCTGCACCAGTCCAGGCAAGGGGCTGACCTGCTGGAAGGCAACTCCATGGAGAACAAGAAGTTCACCACAAGCCAGTCATGTGCCTTCATAGCCAAGAAGACAAATGGTCCCCTGGGATGCATCAATACAAGTGTGACCTGCAGGTTTAGGGAGGTTATCCTCTCCCTCTGCTCTGCACCTGGAATGTTGCATCCAGTTCTCGCTGGGTTCCCCTGTTCGAGAGAGACAAGGAACTGCTGGAGGGAGTCCAGATGAGAGTGAAAGATGATTAGGGGCCTGGAGCATCTCTCTCACGAGGACTGGCTGAGAGACCTGCAGAGAGCAGACTGAGAGGGGATCTTCTCAATGATAATCAACAGCTAAAAGGTGTAGATCATGAGGATGGGGCTGGGCTCTTCAGCAGTACCCAGTGAGAGGACAAGGGGCAGCAGGCACAAACTGGAACACAGCACGTTTCATTTAAGTAAAAACCTCATTGACATGAGGGTGCTGGAGCCCTGGAGCAGGCTGCCCAGGGAAGCTGTGGAGTCTCCTTCTCTGGAGACTTTCAAAGCCTGCCTGCACATTGTGATTCAGGGCAACCTGCTCTAGGCATGCCTGCACTGGCAGGGGTTGCACTAGATGATCACCAGAGGTCACTTCCAACCCCAACCACATTGTGATTGTTATCTCTGTATAGTTTTGCCCATGACTTAACAGTCCTTCAAACACCTACTTGGATAGTAAACTGGATTTCAATGTCCTTAAACAGTTGCAGGATGAACCTGCTACACACAGAGTTCAATCTTGTCAATGTGATGGGTGAATGTCTAACAAGGTTTGGACTCAGGCTTCCAACAGTGGTTCTAAGCCACTGAACGACGAGTAAGAGCCTCACCTTCCTAATCTTAAGTGGGTTGTGGATAAAGGTCCCCTTTTTAACCTTCTCTCTACCTTTTCAGTGACCCAACCCATGATCCCTATTCATTTTCCCTATCCATTCTGGAACTGCAGAGTCACATTTTTCGCTGATCTGAAAAAATGAAAGCAGAGTGGCACTTATTCAGCATTTTGTAAGGGGATTCCCTGACTTCATTAGCTGCTCTTTTCCGTGGCCAGTGGATACAAGCTGATTGGAAGAAGCAGCAGTGACAGCTCAGTGCTCATCAGAGCTGTCAGCATCCTCTGCAGGAGCTGAATCTGGAGAAGGCTTTGCAAATCAGTGAGAGCAGACAAAGACCTGTCAGTCTTAAAGCCTCCCACACACCACAGTAAGACTCTACATGAATAACATTTTTTAATGTCCCTCTCCCCCCCACCTTGCTTTAATTAAAGGATGAGTGGTCCATTTACTACCATCAAGCCAGTTTCACAGGCTGAGAGACAACAAGCAGCTTTCAGCTGAGTTTTGAGACAGTGGGATGTACTGACAAGTGCAGCTTCACTACTGCTAACTCCATTCAACACTGCTGTCTACCTGGAAATCCAAACAAAATTAACTGAGATTTTCCTCAGTCTTAGAAACAAGAAAAAAAAAAAAAGAAAAGAAAAGAAAAGGAAGGAAAAAAAAAGGATGGGTAATAAAGAGAATCTCAATATATGCTGTGTAACTGATTTGCCAGATTGAAGCAGGTAGCATAGAATAAACCAGGTTGGAAGAGACCTTTGAGATCATCGCATCCAGCCTATCATCCAACACCATCAACTAAAGCATGCAACCAAGCACCCTATCAAGTCTCCTCCTACACACCTCCCTGGCCAGCACATTCCAGTGGGCAATCACTCTCTCTGTGTAGAATTTCTTCCTAACATCCAGTCTGAACCTCCCCTGGTGCAGCTTGAGACTGTGTCCTCTTCTTCTGGTGCTGGTTGGCTGGGAGAAGAGACCAACCCCCACTTGTCTATAACCTCCCTTCAGGTAGTTGTAGAGAGCAAGAAGGTCTCCCCTGAGCCTCCTCTTCTCCAGGCTAAGCAACCCCAGCTCCCTCAGCCTCTCCTCATAGGGCTTGTGTTCCAAACTCCTCCCCAGCTCTGTTGCCCTTCTCTGGACACCTTCCAGCATCTCAACCTCTTTCCTAAACTGAGTGGCCCAGAACTGGACACAGGACTCAAGGTGTGGCCTAACCAGTGCTGAGTACAGGGGCAGAATGACCTCCCTGCACCTGCTGGCCACACTGTTCCTGATACAGGCCAGGATGCCATTGGCCCTCTTGGCCACCTGGGCACACTGCAGGCTTATGTTTCTCTGCAGATTTTTCTTAGGGTTTTGTTTATAACTATCTATTTGGAAGAAGTTCTTTACTACAAGGGTAGTGGAACACTGGAACAGGTTGCCCAGATTGGTGGTGGAGGCCCCATTCCTAGAGAAATTCAAGGTCAGGCTTGACGGGACACCGAGCTACCTGATCTAGTTGCAGATGTCCCTTCTGACTACAGGGTGGGGGTTAGACTAGATGACCTTTAAAGGTCCCTTCCAACCCAAACCATTCTCTGATTTTAAGTATAGGTCAGAACCTTTGACTAGAAAAGGCTGAAATCTTACCCATAGGGGGGAAAAATAATATCCTGAAGTCTATTCACAAAGCTTTTTGCCTCCTCTTCTGTTGTGTAATGCAAGAGACATTATTGAGACCCTGTCTATAACCTTCAGAGAGCTTTAAACCCAAACAAACTCCTTTAATTCTACCCATCTCATCCTTTCCCCCCACACACACTTCAAAGCACAATATGATTTACACTTTTTCAATCACTCCTCACTATTCTTTGCTCAAGGCCTACAAACCTTTCTTTATTCTTCTCTGAATTTGCTTAAATTCATCAATCCCAATAATTTAGAACCCTAAAGTTATTCACAGGGTTCCAGATGGGCTCTCAAAGTTATTTGGCAATGCTGTAGCTCTGTGCATAGCTTTCAATGTCATAGCAGCTAGAACCTGCTATGCCTAACTGTGCTTTCGATTTTCTTGGCATTTAAATGTAGTTTTCTTGCTTTCCCCTTTCTGGTGAAGAAAGTGGACTTGAGAGTCCTTCAGTGCCTGCTCAGGAAGCACATTGGGAAAACACAGCACACACAGGAATGAGGAGGAGCAGGAGCTCTTTTAGTTTTAAAACAAAGTAGACACACACACACAAAGAATTCAGCTCCAAGACATCATCCTTTCCAGTAGTCCTCCAGCAGGTTGCTCTAATTGCATTCACTTTTATTCACCCACCACTTCAGTCCCTGTGCAAGGTATTTTCAAGCACTACTCAAACTGGGGAGAATGGAGATTGCCTCCCAAGTGCAAGGCTGTGCTTTGCCCTTCTTACTTCAACCCTCCATGATTTACACAAAAGAAGAGGAGAAAGAGGAGCCTGGGTGGTAGATCAATGCCAGTCATTAGAAACTGCAGTTCTTTCCAGCTCAGCATGTTTAAAGAGGGAGAGTAACTGCTGAGCACAACTACTCCCCATCCTTCATCTGCTGATGCCTCCTGTAAACCCAGAGGACAGGCTGTTCTCAATCTCCTGAATTAAAGAGCTGAACAGACCCCAAATTAGGCTGGAGCAAGGGTTTCCCTTAGACTCCACTGTAACCCTAAAAAGACCATGAGCTACAGTCTTTGACATCCTGAAGCCAGCTGATGCTGTCAGGATTGCAGAGAACACTTGGAATGATGCAAGGAAAGCAAGATTTCAGGCCAGCCAAGACATACATCTCTCCCATCCTTGTTTGTTTAAAGACTCTTCAGGTTGAAGTACTCAAGCAGAAAGAACAACCACCACTAAACCAGACAAAAGAGTTCTATTGTCTGAAACTCAAAACAACACTGGGCTTCCTTTGTCTGCCTGGCAGAGAACAAGTGGAAAGGGAAGCAAGTAGATTTGGATGCTAGGACGTGCTCTGAGATCTGTCCTTCTGGGAACTGTGTTGTATAAGCACCATTCAACTGTTTAAAACATCCCTTTCAGACCCTCGGGGCAGTGGGGAGGTGGTGGTATTTAGCAGGTGAAGGGCTCTCCTCTAACCAGGACTGGATTTAGAAGCACACCTCTACCACCTCTCTTACTGCAGGAACTCCTAACTACAACTTGGCCACCAGCCTGCACAGCAACTTAGCAAGCTGCCATTTAAAGCCCTTCAAGGAATTTGACAGCTTTCCCAGAATAACCTTGTCACTAATTGAGGTGATGCAGAATCATTTTCTCAGAGAATCAAATTTCTCTCCAAATTTCTGCCTGGATTTTGCTAACGTGCACACACACTGTAAGAAATTGTTCATTCACATCTGACCACCACCAACTGAATCTTGCACTTTGGAAGAGGTTAGATGAAAAGAAAGAAAGAAAAGAAAAAACAGCTTTGAATTCCCAGTATTCAAGACAGATAACAAAGGAGCCATAAAGCAAGTCTGTAAAGCATCTTGTTCCAAATCAGCTTCTAAAAGAGCTGAATTGGAACACAGAAACATTCAGGTTGGAAAAGATCACCAAGTCGAACCCTACTCTACAAGGTTCACCCCTAAACCATAGCCCCAAGCACCACATCCAAATCACCTTTAAGCACATGAAGGGTTGGTGACTCCACCACCTCCCTGGGCAACCTCCAATGCCTGACCACTCTTGCTGTGAAAAAAAATTTCTTCCTAATGTCCAGTGTAAACCTACCCAGTTGTAGCTCGAGGCCATTCCCTCTTGTTCTATCACCTGTGAGAAGAGACCAGAACCAGCCTCTCTACAACGCCCTTTCAGGTAGCTGTAGGGAGCAATGAAGTCTCCCCTCAGCCTCCTCCTAACTAAATAGTTCCAGTCATTCCTCATAAGACTCATTCTCCAACAGAGAGAGAGAGAAACTGAGGAAGACTTCATCTAGCCAAATTCTTTTCTGCCCATACGCCAGTCTAGCCTTCAGTGCATTTATCCACCTAAGTCTTCACCGAAGCTTGGAACATGATGGGTCTTGCAACACAGTGGGAACTCATAAATAAGTAAATATTTTGATCTGTTTGTGTGTCACTCCTGATCCTGGAGCACTTTCCAGACTGATGGCACCAACCTGCGCCTACAAGCTACGTATGGATTTGGCGCCGTTTCAACGCCAAGCAAAGTCCTGCGCAGGAGAGCTAAAATACTTTGCCCAAAGTTGCAGAGGCAATATAATTAATGTTTTGTGGCTTTCCCCCATTTTAGCAAAGTATCCAAAATAATGTGCTATGAAATGAGTTATTCTGGGCTGTTTGGAAGCTAGCCAGCCTTTCAGCAGCAGGATAGCTGCCGTGCTCAGGGCTGAGTCGCCCCAGCACATTACATTGGTGCAATTACACCTCTGCAGCACACAGCCAGGCAAGGGAATAACAAAGTTTTTTAATATGCTGCCTTTACAACAAGCAAACAGCCAGGAAGAGGAGATTTCGAGTTCTGGCTGGGGATCAACACAGAAATGTTGTGAAAATTAGGGATATAATTAGGTGAAGTCAATTACAATTTTCAATTACATATTTCCTAAGGCTTTGCATTAAGCCATGTCAGGCAGCCTGGGCTGGCAGCTCCTCTCAGGCCTTTGCATCACTGAGCAACAAAGAAACAACACAACCAAGTAACTCCAAAGAAAACCAACCAGGTGTTGATTTAGTGAGTAAGCAACAGGAAAAAGAAACACAATAATTAGGTGTCTGAGCCTTAAGTAGTATTTGGGGTAGCCTTGGGCTCTTGGCAATCTGAAGCTCTCACCTTGCTGCTGACAGCCATAGAAAGCTGAGGCCTCAGAGATGGTTTGGGGTTTTTTTGGCCTTTTCATTCCTGGGTCTGGTTGTTGGTTGTTGTTTTTTTCCCCCCCAGAGTTTAATTGCAAGAGAAAGTAAGTTTAATTATTAATAAAATAAATGTGTGTGCCACGCTCAAATTTTGTTCACAGTTTGTAAGTAATAAAGAAGTGGGAGTCAATTAACTGTACTGAATGTAATCACAAGCCCATAAATCCTTTTAACTGTACTGAGTCACAGCTTTGCATACAAACAGCTCATACTGGTTTCATTTTCTGCCCCTAGAAGTTTTCTGTGCAACGTGATGATGACACAAGTTGCAGCTTCCCCATTTCAGTGGCTGTTGGGAAAAGAAAAACCAACTAGGAATTGTAAAAGCCATGGCACCGAGCACCCCATCCAGGCTCCTCCTAAACACCTCCAGTGATGGTGACTCCACCACCTCCCCAGGCAGCACATTCCAATAGGCAATCACTCTCTCTATGAAGAATTTCTTCCTAACATCCAGTCTAAACATCCCCTGACACAGCTTGAGACTGTGTCCTCTTGTTCTGGTGCTGGTTGCCTGGGAGAAGAGACCAGCCCCCACCTGTCTACAACCTCCCTTCCCTGTTGCCTTGTTTTTCTGAGCCTCACATCTGCACAGCCATGCAGCACAGGTTCAAAGAGAGCATTTCCACAACTGAAGGTATCAGCCCAAATATTTTCCAGAACTAGAGGAGTCAACAATAAGGGCAGACTGTGACAAAGGGAAGAGGAGAGTGCCTGGAGAGGAGATCCTCAAATAAAGCACTGAAGTCACAGAACCACAGAATCACCAAGGCTGGAAGAGACCTCCAAGATCATCAAATCCAACCTGTCACCACAGACCTCATGACTAAACCACAGCACCAAGTGCCATGTCCAATCCCCTCTTGAACACCTCCAGGGATGGGGACTCCACCACCTCCCTGGGCAGCACATTCCAATGGCCAACAACTCTCTCAGTGAAGAACTTTCTCCTCACCTCGAGTCTAAACTTCCCCTGGCACAGCTTGAGACTGTGTCCTCTTGTTCTGGTGCTGGTTGCCCATTCAGGACACCATATTTTAAGACAACTGCAAACTTTTTCCAAGAACTGTGTTTAGCCCATATGTGAGGCTAAACCACAGCACTTGTTCTATCACCTGATGACCACTCCCCAGCACAGAAAGGGAAGAGCCCCCCAGGGCGAAATAACCCCACATTTCACAGACAGCCAAACAAATACCAAAGGCAATATAAGGTATGTAAAGCTACACTCACCTCAGCAAATAGCTGCCTCACCCACAGAACTGGAACAGGTTGCTTGGGGAGGCCAGCAATGCTTCCTCCCTGGAGGTGATCAAGACAAGGTTGGATGAGGCCTGGTCCGGTGGAAGGTGTCCATGCCCATGGCAGGGTTGGAGGGAGGGGGGTTGGAATTAGAAGATTTTAAAAGTCTTTTCCAACCTAAAGCATCCTATGAATCCATGATAGGCACAGGAAAGAGAAAAGCAGCCCCAAAGAGCAGGAGCCAAGGAACAGGTCCTCCAACTGCAGCAAACTGTCTTCTTCAGCCTGAGTTCCTGCTCAGGTGCTGATAATCTGGGATACACCTGTAGCCAGTATCAATTAGCTGTGCTGGGTGACTTGAAACTGTTAATGAGCTGCAGCCATGGCTATACGAGCTATAAACATCACCTGAGGTTGTTTTGACCCACCCTAGCCTGGGGTTCTGCCCTAGTGAAACCAGAACAAGAACACTGCTGTAAGAATGTTGAAGAGATAAAGGAAACATGTCCTACTAGAGAAGATTACTCTTTCCTCTTAAGAAGCAAGAAAAAAAAAGTGGTTGGAATCACAGAATGGTCTGGGTTGGAAGGGAGCTCTGAAGGTCATCCAGTCCAACCCCCCCACAGTAAGCAGGGACATCCTCAACTAGATCAGGCTGCCCAGAGCAATAGATGGTTAGACATTAGACAATGAGTGATACTAATCTTGAGAGGACCTTAGCAGGCTAAAAAACCACCTTCAGGAGAGGAACTCTACTTTATCCTCCTGCTAACTCAGAGATTCATAGAATGATTTGGGTTGGAAAGGACCTTGAAGATCATCTAGTTCCAACTCCCCTGCCATGGGCAGGGACACCTCCCACTAGCCAGGTTGCTCAAGGCCTCTTCCAACCTGGCCTTGAACACCCCAAGGGAGGGGGCATCCAAGATTTCCCTGGGCAGCCTATTCCAGAGTCTCACCACCCTCACTGTCATGAACTTCTTCCTCATCTCCATTCTGAGTCTGCCCTCCTCAAGCTTAAAGCCACTCTGTAGGTGTCCTGTAGGCGATTCTATGACTGTTTTGAACAGAAGATGAGAAGGCAGATTTGAAACAGAAAGAAACCTTAACCTTTCTCATTGGGGGTTTCAAGTTCTCCAGAAGCTAATCAACTTTCACGTCTAGGTGACACACATCATAATTTCCTATGCATTCGGTCCGTGACTACAAACAGGAAAGAAGCACTCACAGCAGGCAGGGCTAGAAGAATTGCCATGTTTCCCCAGCAAGTTACTGAATACCTTCAGCACAGCTCATAAACGTCTCTGTATACTAATGAACAAGCTCATTGCTGGCATTATTTCTGTTGTTCCCTCATTACAGTCCAGTTTGGGAGTCTAAAATGCGCTTGATAAAATAAGAGTTTTCCTCAGTTGCGTGCTGCCAGCGAGCACAGCAGAAAAGAGAGAGAAAATGGCCATTTTTCTTTCCTATTGCTTTATATCCATCACTTTAATGGAAATGAGATAAAGTAGATAATGGTAATAAGAATTGTATTAGCAGCACATACATATATTACATATTCCTCAGAGGTACCATTTGCTGTGCCATTTACACTGTTAATATTAAAATGTCTCCAGCAGCACAACCCAATGTAACCAATACTATAAATATTGCCTTTAATATAAAAGAGTTGAATGAGCTTTTAACCTTGAATTTGATACAATGTTGAAAATAACTTTTCTACTTCTATGACCTAGCTCATGTGAATAGCTAAGTACTTTTTTTTCTTCCCCCCCCCCCCCTTTTTTTTCCCTCTGAAATAAATCTTTCTCCAAAGTGTAACTTCCTCAGACTATTTCTAGCTGTAATATCTATTTCACATTAAGTGATGATAGACCTTTTCTGTACCTCTTGAAAGTGTAACTCAGAGGCACAAATGTCAATTTAGATGAAGCTTTTCTGGCTAATATTAAATACAAAGAAACATCTTCAGACGTGTTCCATTTTAGGGTTGCTTGAATAGAGGAAAGTGTTCAGGAAAGGGTATTCAGGCACGTGCTCAAATATCCTGAGTTCAAGTAGAAATGTGATTTAAAATGGTTTTGAATGGGAATCCTTTACACAAAAAGAATAAAAGAGAAGAAAGATTAAAAAAGAGAGAGAGAAAGAAAAAGGGAAGGGTAAAAATAAAAGAGTTATGGTTCTTCAAGACAAGCAGCACTTGGCTCAGAGATATGTTCAAGTTGGAAGAGCCCTCAGGACATCTTTAGTTCAACCTCCTGCTCAAAGAAGGGTCAGTTAAGAGAAATCAGATCAGTCTTCTCAGGGCTTCCTCCAGTTCATCCCTTGTGTTTGTACCCTGATGGGCTGAGCACTGAGGGCAGCAATTAGAGTAGAAATGTAGATTGAGCGCAGTATAGTGAGTTCTGTGCAGCTGAGCCTGGAGGGGAAACACATCTTCACCCTGCTCATCTGAAGGCAAGAGGGTCAGGAGTAAGGCAAAACTGTGAAGGGTGAGCACAAAACAGAAATGGCAGGGTTAGGAAGACGGCAATGGTTGGATTGTATCTGCTGGGTGCTGCAACTGGACCAGGGCAGAGCTTGGGCAAGGGAGAAATAGAAAAAACACTGCAGGAGAGAACTCAATTCATCGTTCACTCAGCACAATGTTATGAGCAGGAGGTGGACAGGTGCTGTCACCTGACCCAGGATGCTGGCCTGGCTGGTTTAGAGAAAGATGGTTGACAAGGGATCTTTGCAATTTGCCTTAAACTAAATAACCATGGAGAAAAACACTTTTTCTTTTTCTCTTTTCTCTTTCTATTTTTCTTTTTCTCTTTTTTCTTTCCCTTCTTCCTTCCCTCCCCTCCCACTTTCCCTCTCCTCTCCTCTCCTCTCCTCTCCTCTCCTCTCCTCTCCTCTCCTCTCCTCTCCTCTCCTCTCCTCTCCTCTCCTCTCCTCTCCTCTCCTCTCCTCTCCTCTCCTCTCCTCTCCTCTCCTCTCCTCTCCTCTCCTCTCCTCTCCTCTCCTCTCCTCTCCTCTCCTCTCCTCTCCTCTCCCCCTCCCTCTCCCTCTCCCACTCCCTCTCCCTCTCCCTCTCCCTCTCCCTCTCCCTCTCCCCTCCCCTCCCTCTCCCCCTCCCCTCCCCTCCCCTCCCCTCCCCTCCCCTCCCCTCCCCCTCCCCCTCCCCTCCCCCTCCCCTCCCCCATCCTTCCTTTCCTCTCCCCTCCCCTCCCCTCCTCTCTGAACCAAACCTCTCCTCTCCGAACCTCTCCGAACCTCTCCTCTACGAAACTCTCCAAACCAAACCTCTCTGAACCTCTCCTCTCCAAACCTCTCCTCTCCAAACCAAACCTCTCCTCTCCAAACCTCTCCTCTCCAAACCAAACCTCTCCTCTCCAAACCTCTCCTCTTCTCTCTTCTCCAAACGTAACACGCCTCAGTGTAGCTGAGCTCCACGGGGAGCACCAGCAGATCCACATGCTGGCAGTTGTGACATTTGGTTACAGAGAAAAATTGTGTGGAATCCTCAACACAAATCTCAGTGACTGTCACTGTGAGGAACTGGATAACCATGAGGCTTAAATATAAGGCACTGGTTAGAATCAAGAGGATGAAGCTCTACTCTTTATCCTCGGGACTGTTGGTAAGAATTTGTTGTAAGTCAGGCAATCATCAGGTGCAAATAGCAATGGAGGGAAGCCCTATTACTCTCCATAAGTACAATCTAGCAGTGTAATGTGCCTGTGAAGAAGGCAAATGAGGTATTAGGAGTGTTGGGTGAGTGGAAATAGGAAATATTAATGGTACTGCACAAGGCAGTGGGGAGTTTTCATCTGGAACACTGTGCACTTCTTGTCACTTATGTGCAAGAAAGAGGAATTTAAATGAGCAAAGCAGGGGGAAAAAAAAGGAGTTAGGAAGGCTGCAGGGGAAAAAAAAAAGCTAAAAAAGCTGGGATTGTGCAGTTTAAGTAAAAGGAAGGCTGCAAGGGGACATTGTAGGAGTGCAATACAAAGAGGAGAAGCAATACAAAATATTTACAAATACACAAGAGGTTCCCAGCTGGGGCTCCTGGATCACTGCTCTATATCTGAAAGAGAAACTTAAAGACGCCAAAATGAACATCTCAGAATAAACAACTCTTCAACCTGAGCTGGCAAGTTCAGATCTCAGTACTGAAGGATGCAAAATGCTGCAGTCAGGAAGATACTATATAAATTAATATGAAATGGAACTGTATGGAGGACACAGGAAGTTCCACCTTGACATGAGGGAAAAACTCCTTTACTGTGAGGGTGCCAGAGCCCTGGAGCAGGCTGCCCAGAGAGATTGTGGAGTCTCCTTCTCTGGAGACTTTCAAGACCTGATTGGACATGTCCCTGTGTGCCCTGCCCTAGATGATCCCACTTTGGCACAGGGGGGTTGGACTCCCTCATCTCTGGATGTCCCTTCCAATCCCTGCTGATTTCTGTTTGATTCTCTAACACTGTTGGCAGAAAACTAAGCAGGTGTGAACTGGGCAGGAATAAAACCAATCCAACAAATACAAAGTTTCTGACACTAACAAAAGGGAGCTTCTGAAACAGCTTTTCAGGAAGTCTTGGTGCAAAAAAAACTCCAAATTTTAATGAGAATCTTTATGGATTCAGAAGGGGGATGGGAAGACATGCTTTCAATAGCAGGGGTCTGCTCATAAGAAATGCAAGAAGCTTCTTTTTGGTTTGGATTTCCATACACAGGCACACATCAATGGCTTATCAGTGTGGTGCTTTCACTCCATATGCTGAGACACCAACTCTCTCTCCATAGTGCAGAAGGAACACCAGAAAGTCTGCTATTAAGAACACAGGTACTGTTTTACCTCTCATAAAATGCTAAGATGGAATGATACAGGGGGGAAAAAAAAAATCAACTTCAGCTGCTCCAAGAATGACATAAAAAAGTTAAGCAGCACTTAGTCTTCTTTAAGATGTCATTTCTGCTCAGTGTAACTGTTAGACACCTAATGCAGATAGATGGGCTAAGCAGGTTCCACAAAGACAAAATTTCCTCCTTTACATCCAGCCTAAAAGCTTTTAAAACCCCTCTGTCAGGAACAATTTGACTGCATATCAATTGCATTCCTCTACTGCTGCAAAACTTACGATAAAGGAATATCCCGGGGAAGAAAAGCCACGTTTTGCTGAGTCCGACAGCAAAATGAAACACTGTCAGTGCCATGGGCTGGGGGGCCAGCAGCCTACATTCACCTCACTTGGCTCATTAAGGTTCTCACTCAATCAACATAGCAGCTGGGATACAGCTGGGTGATGCCACACCATCATTCTGGGGTCAGAGTGGCTGGAGAGCAGCAAGGTGGAGAGGGACCTGGGGGTGCTGGTTGATGGTAGGCTGAACATGAGCCTGCAGTGTGCCCAGGCAGCCAAGAGGGCCAATGGCATCCTGGCCTGCATCAGGAACAGTGTGGCCAGCAGGAGCAGGGAGGTCATTCTGCCCCTGTACACTGCACTGGTTAGGCTGCACCTCGAGTCCTGTGTCCAGTTCTGGGCCCCTCAGTTTAGGAAGGAGGTTGACTTGCTGGAAGGTGTCCAGAGAAGGGCAACAAAGGTGGGGAGGGGTTTGGAACACAGCCCTGTGAGGAGAGGCTGAGGGAGCTGGGATTGCTTAGCCTGGAGAAAAGGAGACTCAGGGGTGACCTTATCACTCTCTACAACTACCTGAAGGGAGGTTGTAGACAGACGGATGTTGGTCTCTTCTTCCAGGCAGCCAGTACCAGAACAAGAGGACACAGCCTCAGGCTGCACCAGGGGAGGTTTAGGTTGGATGTTAGGAAGAAGTTCTATACACAGAGAGTGATTGCCCATTGGAATGGGCTGCCTGGGGAGGTGGTGGAGTTGCCGTCATTGGTGGTTTTCAGGAGGATGGGGTGCTTGGTGCCATGGGTTAGTTGTTTAGGTGGTGTTGGATTGGTTGATGGGTTGGACGTGATGATCTTGAAGGTCTCTTCCAACCTGGTTTATTCTATTCTATTCTATTCTATTCTATTCTATTCTATTCTATTCTATTCTATTCCTGGTGTTTCTCTGTTGACCGCATGAAGAATGGGCTCTGGGAGTTCCAAGTTGTTCAAGATATCCACATGGTCTGTAACACAGATCACCTAACAAACACAAACTGCTAACCTGCATCCTCCACACAAGGGATGCTCTGTGCCTGTATGTATGAATCACAGAATCACAGAATGGTGGAGGCTGGAAAGGACCTCTGGATATCAACAAGCCCAATGCCCCTACCAGAGCAAGTTCACCCAGAGCAGGCTGCACAGGGTGGCATCCAGGTGGGTTTTGAATGACTCCGGAGATGAGGGCTCCACCACCTCTCTGGGCAGCCAGAGCTCTAACACTTTCAAAGTAAAGAAATTCCTCCTCATGTTTAAATGGAACTTTCTGTGTTCTTTGAAATCCTTCCTGGGCTGCAACTCTGCTCTGATGAGAGCTCACCTAAGTGCTGTATACAGATGTGGGGCCCCCAACACAAAAAGGGCATGGACCTGTGGGAGCAGGTCCTGAGGAAGGCCACCAAGATGAGCAGAGGGCTGGAGAACCTCTCCTATGAAGACAAGCTGAGAGATTTGGGTCTGTTCAGCCTGGAGTCACCATCATTGGGGGTGTTTAGGAGGAGACTTGATGGGGTGCTTGGTGCCATGGTTTAGTCAATTAGATGGTGTTGGATGATGGGTTGGATGCGATGATCTTGAAGGTCTCTTCCAACCTGGTTTATTCTATTCTATTCTATTCTATTCTATTCTATTCTATTCTATTCTATTCTATCTCTGAAGAGACCTTAGAGCTGCATTTCAATGTTTGAAGGGGACCAACAGGAAATCTGGGGAGGGCCTTTTTGTGATGGCTTGCAGTGATAGGATGAAAGGCAATGGTTTTAAACTAGAGCAGGGCAGATTTAGACTGGCCATCAGGAAGTTCTCTACTATGAGGGTGGTGAAACACTGGAATTAGTTTTACCCACAACAACATATTTATAAACACACTAAAAGGAGAGTAAGTGAATCATCTTCCTTAGCTATATCTGTAAGAGCAATCAAACTGATCCCTGGGGGTGAGAGGCACCATTTCTCCTATGCCTATCTTCTGTGTGTCAGTAGAATTCTGATTAGCCTCACGTTATCTCCATTTAGCTCATAGCTTCTTTATAATGCCTCTAATAAATAGCAGAAATGGTGGATATTTCCAAAGGACAAACTGGTGGCTTTATTCTCAGTGCACAATACTCCCTCTAAGCAAAAGGAAAAATAAAATGAATGCTAGACATGCAGGGAAGACTGTGAGCAGCCCCATTAAAGCCAACAGTTATACATAAAAATACATAAAACTGGGGAAAGAAGAACAAAAGTCTTTAGATCATGTATGAGAATCACAGTATGAACCTTTGTCAGAGACATCTACAAAGAGAAATCAGGCAGCAGAACCGATTTTTGACTTGCCACTTCAAGCTAAAGGGAGAAAGAATACAAATGTCCCAGCACCAGCATTGTCTGAAAGACCCTTTTGTGCTTAAATAGTATGGCCTGAACAATGTTACAGCTCGGAGCACGGAAATCAGCATCACAATCCAGTGCATCTGCTGCTTTCACTTGTGCATGGAGGTTGCTGTTTAGCAGGACTGGCATCTGGCATCTTCAGGAACCAATGCATTGCTTCAGAAAAAACATAATATTAAAAAGCCTTATAAGCCAAATTTCTTTGGATGAAGAAACTTCTTCCCCAGAAGGGTTCTGAAGCATGTGAACAGGCTGCCCAGGGAGGTGGTTGAAAGCCCATCCCTGCAGGTCTTAAAAAGACACAGAGATGTGGTGTTGAGGGACGTGGTTTACTGGCCATGGTGGTGTAGGGCCAACCAAGGCTATTTTATGATTCTTTCTAGAAGATGCAGAGATGTGGTGCTGAGGGACATGGTTTAGCACCAGCCTTGGTAGAGTTAGAGCATGGTCGGACTCAGTGATCTTGAAGGTCTTTTCCAACCAAAACAATTCATTTAGAATGAATCAGGGTAGCCTTGGGTTCTTCTCTCTCCTCCATCCACCTTCTCCCTTTGCCAAAGCAGTTAGCACTGAGCTGCCCAGGGGAAGGGATGTTCCACACTGGTACAGCACTGCTGCAGTGGATCAGTGACACCAGATTGCACCATGCAATGTTCACAGGAGTTCCACTCAAGGTACAGAGGGACAGTATGTCCAGTTCTGCCCTTTGCCTTTGATGCTTTACAAGCCATACCACCTTTCTGCCCTTCAGTTTTCCATCTAAAATTGAGTAATTCATACTCACTCTTTTTAGAAGTAATTAGAAGTCTACAGCTGAAATGAGATGCTTCATTTTTTTCACTGCTGACCTCTCAGATTTTGTGATTTATTTTGGTCCCACTCTTCATTCTGAGTTGGTTGGTGGAGTAGGAGGGAGTTTAGGAGCATGCAGAGCTATAGTCTCTCTCATTGAGCCTTGAAGGGATGTACTCCATCTCCAAAATCCAGGAATCTCAGGGAGTGTTTACATGGTGAACTCAATCAGTTTGACTGATGGTAGAAGCCCCATCCCTGGAGGTCTTTAAGGCCAGATTGGATGTGGCTGTAAGCAACCTGATCTAGAAGGGTCCCTGCCCACTGCAAGGGGGGGTGGAACTTGATGATCCTTGAGGTCCCTTCCAACCCTAACAATTCCATGATCCTATGATTCTTTGACATTATCAAATACATTCAAGCTTTATGATGCTGCAGGTAGCCATCAAATAGTTGTTTGCTTGTTTCTTTCATTCTTTTTTTTCCTTTTCAATAATACATGTACTGAATCAATGAAATACCATCTCTTGCTGCATATTCCACACAGCTCTCAGCTAGCAATCGATTTATAATGAACTCCAGTGTCCCCAGCTGCACTTGGTTCTTACAGCCATTCCCACCTAATCCTCACCATCTGCACATTGGAGATTAGACATGATCCCTGCTGGACCTTGCAGTGTACAAGCCTCCAGCTCAGTGGTTCTGACAAATTCCTCTCATCAGTCAAAGCACATCCCATGGACCAACAATTGCTGGATGGCATGAGAGAGAGGCAGGCAGAGACTCAGCTGAGTCAGAGAAATGCATTAATATTACTTTGCAAATAGTACCTGGGAGAAGGATACTCCTCAATTACCCATCAACTGCTAACAGAGAGATATTACAGGTTTCCCAGGGATTTTCCAATTTGATACACCAAAGTTCAGTGTCTGCTTATCACTGGTTTAACACAGGGGCTGCCTTCTTATTATACTAGATTAGGACATTAAAAGAGAATTTTGATTGCTCAGAACAACCTGGGTACAAGGTGTTTACAGATCACAGAATCATAGATTCATAGAATGGATTGGGTTGGAAGGGACATTAAAGATCATCCAGTTCCAACCCTCCTGTCATGGGCAGGGACACATTCCACTAACTCAGGTTGCTCAAGGCCCTTTCCAACCTGGCCTTGAACACCTCCATGGAGGGAGCATCCACAGCTCCCTTGGGCAACCTGTTCCAGTGTCTCACCACCTTCACTAGAAAGAATTTTTTCCTAATTACCAATCTAAATCTCCCCTCTTCCAGCTCAATTCCATTTTCCCTTGTCCTATCTCTACAAGCCCTTGTCAAAAGTCTCTCCCCAGCTCTCCTGTAACCTCCCTTCAGATACTGGTCCACAGTCTCCCTGGAGCCTTCTCTTTTCCAGGCTGCACAGCCCAAACTCTCCCAGCCTGTCCCCATAGGGAAGGTTCTCCAGCCCTCTGATCATTTGTGTGGCCTCCACTCTTTTCCTCTGTAAAAATCCTGGCTTTCAGAGAATTTTGAATCTGTAGGAAATAGCAGTTTTGTCCTACTGTATTTTTCTTGTTACTCTCCAACTAATGAACAGCATTAAACAAGAGAGAAGTTGTAATTTCTCTGCTGGAATAAAAGGCTTCTCTATTTTGTGGAGAGCAAGGAGCATGGCTGTCTTTCACTGAAGTACATGAATAATAGGTATTAGTGATGGCACTTCTGCTAATTTCCCCAATCCTTTCCTGAGATTCATTGAGGTTCAATGAATCTCAATGAATCCCAACCCTGGAACACCATGCAGCAACACCACCTCGACAGCAGTGTACAACAACATGCAAACACTGCAAACACAGATCTTTCAGCCAGCAGCAGCAGGGAACAGATGAGCTCTATTTGCACTTCTCAGCACCAAAGGCTCCTTGGAACAAAATTAGCCTTTAGAAAGAATAGTTCAAAAGAGTCAGTGAACACACACAGCTTGGAGAAATGCAATGCAAAGTCTGCAATAATATACCCTGTAATTACATTTTATTGCCTTCAGTGATTTTTTTTTCCCAAGGATTTCCTCACCTCTAAAATTTAGAAAACAATTGCCTGACTCATCAGTATCTTGAATATAGAAAAGATGAAATATGGATGTCAAAATCCCCATCTACTAGACAGAGTAATGCCCTTGTAGGAGTAACCATAAGAAAGCAATGAGCATTGGTACAAAAATTCCTGGTTCACAGACCTGAAGTTGGATGGGAATTGTTGTAACATGTGGGAGCTGTATTATTCTTTAACCTACACAAAATGGGTCAGTTTATGATCTTCACAAAGTTCAGTACCTTTACTCTGATGTTTGAGCTAAGGTACCTGGAGTTGGACTCCACCACTCACGTCCCAGCTGAGCAAAACTTCCTGTCAGCTTCAGCCCTGCATTGCTGCTTGCCAAGGTAGAAAAGGGTTCATGAAATGTATCTGCACTCAGATTGTACAACAAGCAGCAGTCTCTTGAAAGCCAAGGCACTGTTCCTGAGATATCAAGAAAAAATACTTGGGCTTAACTGTTTCTTCAGGAATGTCTCCAGGGCATTAGGGAGATGGAGAAGGGACCTGGAAATAGGGTCAGAAAGTAGGACAATTGGATGGCTAAAGTGAGTGGTAGCAGAAAGGTACCACTGGGCAAAGTGAAGACTGACAGGCTTCCTGTTGGGATGCCAGCATATGATAGTGCCACTAAATGTTCACCACAATGAGGAGCCACAAGGGAATGTCCTTATGCAAACCTTTCATTTCCTTCTGACTGCTCAGCCTTGAAACCCCAGCAGCCCTTACCAGCGGGGGTGGGTGTGTGTATTAAATACAATTATCCACGTGCACTTCAACCCACTCACCACTTTTCATATGCAGTTATGAGCATGCCTTAAAAATTCATGAAGCCCAGCAAGACACCCATAATTAGACTGCTAAGGTTTATTATTTCTGGTTTACCATTGTTAAAGTGACCCAGTGAGATGAAGTGCATTACCTAAGTACATGAATCTCTAAATTATGGTGGCAACACAGTCCAAGGGCCCTGATTCCCAGCCAAATGACTATTTAAACCTTGAAGGCTCTCTGCATGGACATTAAACAACTTTGTCCACATCAGATTTGAATCTGTCCTTTTCTGGAGGGAAACATTGCTTCTACAGGGGGGGATTAAGAGTATCACAGTATCACAGTATCACAGTATAACTAAGGTTGGAAGAGACCCCAAGGATCATCAAGTCCAACCTGTTCCAACAGACCTCACAACTAGACCATGTCACCAAGTGCCACATCCAGTCTCCCCTTGAACACCTCCAGGGACAGCGACTCCATCACCTCCCTGGGCAGCCCATTCCAATGACGAATGACTCGCTCAGTGAAGAACTTTTTCCTCACCTCGAGTCTAAACCTCCCCTGGCACAGCTTCAGACTGTGTCCCCTTGTTCTGGTGCTGGTTGCCTGGGAGAAGAGACCAACCCCCTCCTGTCTACAACCACCTTTCAGGTAGTTGTAGAGGGCAATGAGGTCACCTCTGATCCTTCTCTTCTCCAGGCTAAACAATCCCAGCTCCCTCAGCCTCTCCTCACAGGGCTGTGCTCAAGGCCTCTTCCCAGCCTTGTTGCCCTTCTCTGGACACCTTCAAGTGTCTCAATGTCCTTCTTAAACTGAGGGGCCCAGAACTGGACACAGGACTCAAGGTGTGGCCTAACCAATGCAGAGTACAGGGGCACAATGACCTCCCTGCTCCTGCTGGCCACACTATTCCTAATACAGGCCAGGATGCCACTGGCCCTCTTGGCCACCTGGCCACACTGCTGGCTCATGTTTAGGTGGGTGTCAATCAGCACCCCCAGGTCCCTCTCTGTTTGGCAGCTCTAAATAATAGTGAGTGAAATAATAATAATAATAGTGAGTAATAGTGAGTGAATCTTTTCCTTAAAAGTTAAATCAGTCAGGCACCTTTATGAACTTCCTCTCATGCTCTTCATTTCACGTACTTGCCTTCAGATGACTTTCAGCAGGGCTGAGTCCATGTGCATTTATCTCTGAGAGATGTGGGAATAGTGCCTTTACCCAGCCACTAATTAATGGCACTGTTTTTTGCAGATTGACAAAT
This sequence comes from Dryobates pubescens, assembly GCF_014839835.1. Classification (NCBI taxonomy): domain Eukaryota; kingdom Metazoa; phylum Chordata; class Aves; order Piciformes; family Picidae; genus Dryobates; species Dryobates pubescens. Next base: position 3,900,051 of record NC_071634.1, read on the forward strand.
GCATTAGATAAATTACAGTTTCTTCCATCTAGCTGTCTGATCAGTTTAGACAGGAGCACATACAGGTATTGAGGCATCATCTGGTTATTTTTTAACCTTCAGCCCCACAGCACTTGGTAGAAAGCAATGAGATTTGAGGGGATGTTTCCTCTTTTAGATCACATATAAACAGCAATTAAAGTACTGAAACACAACCTCGAGGTGACCACCCTGATTCTGTGATCCTATTCTGTCACTTTTCCAGGCCATTTCTGATGACCACAGATTAAAATACGGATAAACCCGTTTTTATAGAGAAAAGCCTATAGGTAATGTCAATGGCAAGACTACAGAGGAGCTAAAAGACCAAAGCAGCAGTTTCTTTACTCCTAATGAAAAGAAGCCACATAATAGCCTACAGGTAAATCCACTAATAAAAGATAATGACCTCTTCACCTCAAATCCCATTTCCTTGCTCTTTAGTTGCCAAACCCCAGAACAACTTCCATTTCAGATCATCTGCATCCAGCCTCTCCTAACATTTCTCCATATGGGTGAGCTCTAACTCGTCCTCATGACAGAGACCACCACAGAACACATCAGCTTCCCTTTGCTGTCTGTTTGAGAACTTGAAGGAAAACAAGAGAGTTCCCTTTTGAGGCTTGAAATCCCTCACTATTGATCCAGGGAACAGGAATGGATTTCATGGTTTGTTTGTTCCACAGAAATAGTAACTAGATTCTGTTAAAGTGCCACCTTTAAAAGGAAAAACAAAACATACAACAAAGTGAGACAAGCCTCAGTGGGCAATTAGGTTCTGCTGATGCTCTTAGAAAAGGTCAAGGTTGTCAACTTCCACTTCAGAAGAGCCAAAGAGATTCTTCAGCAGCCCCACAGCACTGATGGATTTGTCTCAGCTCTTGGCCAGCCCTGGGCACCAAGCAGACTCTTCAGAAGATGTAGAAAAGCCCTCTGCTTTTTGGGAAATCTGCTGTGTTATCTTCAAACTGCACTTTGGCTGAGCTCTTCTGGTTTTGTCTTCTTGGCCTCTGCAATCTTCCCAGTGCACAAACCTGCCCTGGCCCTTTATGTTGCTATTTTAGCTTCCCCAGCCTTCTGCCAGGCAGGTGATGGCTCAGTGACTTGTGGGCCCGTCTCAGTATTTCTTGCCCAGAGATCCAATATGATAGAAGGCATCGTCATCAATCACTCCAGAAAGAGAAACACTAAGCAGCTATATCAGCAAACATTGTTGTGTTGGTTTTCTTTTCCTATTTGGTATAAACCAGCCTTGTCTTTTCCTGCTGCCAAAGCAGTAGACACTCCATAACCACTCCGTTGTGCTCTTCTTGCCAATGCATTTTCCACCGTGGCTTACCGCTGTGCTGCAAGAACTCTCCAAACAGCCTGGCTGGAGATGCAAACAGAGGAGAACTCAAGAACAGCCTCCACCAGCAGTATCAGGAAACAGAATCATTTTGACAAAGTGCAAGTACAGCATCACCTTGTCAAACACAACAGATAATGAGCTTGGAATCAGCCTCCGAGCTACTTGAACCAAAGAAGATGAAAGCTGGCCAAACACCAGTTATTTGTTACCAAGTGTTCAAAACCTGTCAGTCACGCAGGAACCTTTGGACAGATGATAACTTTTCCCACTCCTAAAAATGACAGATACAAAAAAAAAACCCAAACCAGGAAAGGAGGATTTTGTTTACTCAGCTGTGAGTTGAAAGGAACTGCCTGGGAGTCCTCTAGTTTCTCTGCTGATCTGAAGAGCCCTTTGGAACGGCTCCAAAATCATCTGCGGATACCTTGAGCTATCAACCTGCTCAGCTACCTGCTTCCTGTGGTGAATGTGCCCTCAGAAACGAGCGGCAAAGGTATCAGTGGATACCTATGTTAGTGGTTTATTTATATAGACAAACTAGGCAACAGGGTATTGCCAGTCACCCTTCACAGGTATTGATATTCGGTTGGCGGAACTACCTTTACAGAACGTTTATGCAGGGGCACTTCAAGCAGATCAAATGAGTCATAGAATTTAGAATCACACAGTATCACAGTTTCACAGTATCACAGTATAACTAAGGTTGGAAGAGACCCCAGGGATCATCAAGTTCAACCTGTTCCAACAGACTTCACGTCTAGACCATGCCACCAAGTGCCACAGCCAATCTCCTCTTGAACACCTCCAGGGACGGTGACTCTACCACCTCCCTGGGCAGCACATTCCAATGATGAACGACTTGCTCAGTCAAGAACTTTCTCCTCACTTTGAATCTAAACTTCCCCTGGCGCAGCTTGTGACTGTGTCCCCTTGTTCTGGTGCTGGTTGCCTGGGAGAAGAGACCAACCCCTTCCTGGCTACAACCACCCTTCAGGTAGTTGTAGAGGGCAATGAGGTCACCCCTGATCCTTCTCTTCTCCAGGCTAAACAACCCCAGCTCCTTCAGCCTCTCCTCACAGGGCTGTGCTCAAGGCCTCTCCCCAGCCTTGTTGCCCTTCTCTGGACACGTTCAAGTGTCTCAATTTCCTTCTTAAATTGAGGGGCCCAGAACTGGACACAGGACTCAAGCTGTGGCCTAACCAGTACTGAGTACAGGGCACAATGACCTCCCTGCTCCTGCTGGCCACACTATTCCTGAAATGATTCGACAGGCGGCTGGGGAGGGGTTGCTCAGTGACCAGCAACCCTCCACCCAGAGCGATTTGAGCGCTGCCCTAAGTGGAATTCTATAAAGAAAGGCTTGGCTTACTCATGAGCTGAGAACTTGTGAACTCTTCCCTTGATCACGTGTCTATAGCCCGCAGAACGTGGCACGGATGTGCCGTAAGAAGGCATCAGGAAATGGCACCGACCGCATGGCTGCGCCGCCTGGCTGCTGCTGCTCCCAGAGTCCAAAGGGTCCCTGCTGGGGGGCGCTGTGGCAGTTCAGGAACAGGGTGCACACAGGCTACCAGGTTCTCTCCTGCAGTGATAGATCACACAGCGGTTGATCCCACGGGGTACTGTCCGCGGCACTGCTCGCGGCTGGGTGACGGAGGCAAAGTACCGCCAGGCCTCCTGGAGCGTGGTTTGAGTCCCGGGCAAGGCGGACCACGGCAGCACCGACACGCACGCAGGCATAGGCTCGAACACGAGCGTGGGGACACTTGTTTACCAGACAACCCCTATTTACCATTTGCCCCAGTGAATACTGGTCCAGTGAGCATCTGTTGCTAACACCAAGATTAACCAATGAACTGATTTACCAACTATGGCATAAGCATATGCTGTAAACAGGGAAACAAACAGATAGCCTGGCCCTTGTGTGCCACAGGGGTGGGACCACGCCCAGGCAGGTTGTTTACCTGGACTCGGTGGCACCAGGATCCCTCCCTGCCACCTCCAGAAGGGAGGAAGGAACAAAGGGGGTTTGAGACACACACACAGAAGCACGTTCTGGAAATATCTGGGGCACAATCCTGGCCATAAGCACCATTCACTACACTTCCCCAGACTCCCGCTCCACTTCTGACCCCAGAAGAGGGAAGTCAGCTAAATGGCAGACCAAAAGGTCAGATAAAACAATGAGTGAATGTGGAAAAATATCAACTTCAGACAACAATATGTTTAATTATCATTATTTTAAATTAAAATAATTAATCATTAGAAAAGTCTGACCATAGTTATGCTTCCTTCTTCATAATGAGCCACTTAGCAATGAAGGATTGATTTCTGGAATAGTGTGGTGGGTTGACCCTGGCTGGAAGCTAGGTGCCCAGCAAAGCTCTTCTATCATAGAATCAGAGAATCATAGAATCAATAAGGTTGGAAAAAGACCTCAGAGATCATCAAGTCCATCCTATCACCCAACACCTCATGACTACTAAACCATGGCCACATCCAGTTCTATTTTGAACACCTCTAGGGATGGTGACTCCACCACCTCCCTGGGCAGCACATTCCAGTGGCCAATTACTCTTTCTGGGAAGAACTTTCTCCTCACCTCCAGCTTAAACCTCCCCTGGTGCAGCTTGGGACTGTGTCCTCTTGTTCTATTGCTGCTTGCCTGGGAGAAGAGACCAACCCCCACCTGGCTACAACTACCTTTCAGGTAGCTGTAGAAAGCAAGAAGGTCTCCCCTGAGCCTCCTCTTCTGCAGGCTAAGCAACCCCAGCTCCCTCAGCTTCTCCTCACAGGGCTTGTGCTTGAGTCCTCTCCCCAGCCTTGTTGCTCTTTTCTGGACACGTATCACTCCCCTCATCAGCTGTAAAGGGGAGAGAAAATGGAAGAAAAGGCTGGTAGGTGGAGATAAGGACAGGAAGACATCACCCTCCTGTTACTACAACCTCTAGTATCATGCACTCCAACCATTAATTTAAGCTTCCTATGCCCATTAAACCATGCCCTGAAGTGCCATGGCCACATGTTTATTGAACACCTCCAGGCATAGTGATTCTACCCTCACACCCATCCCCACCCCACTTCTCAACCCCAAAAACCACCCAAATACACCCAAAACTACCCTCACACCTTCAAAACCACTTCCATATATCCAAACTCACCCTCAAAATACTCCACACAATTATTTCCAATTCTTACTCAGTTAGCAACTGATTGAGTGACTAAGTATCTTTGTGGACAGCTGTCCAAATTGTTATGGAATTGTTAAGGAAATCCATGTGAAATCTTTGTCTCTCCTCCCCTGGTATACCTGACTGCAGCAATAACTAACAGCTCACTTCCATGGCCCAGCTATGATCATCCTCCCATCATCACTAATGAGGACCTTGCTTTAGGAAAGGTCACAAGTGGAGAAAGTGCACCAGACAGAGGTGTAAAAAAGCTGGCTGAGACATACTGACAAGTGGATAGAAACATTAAAACTAGGCAGCTGCTTTCTGTCTGGTGGGGGGTGGGGAATGAAGACAATAAATAGAATAGACTAGAATAGACTAGACTAGACTAGACTAGAATAGAATAGAATAGAACAGAATAGAATAGAATAGAATAAACCAGGTTGGAAGAGACCTTCAAGATCATCATGTCCAACCTATCATCCAACACCACCTAATCAACTAAACCATGGAACCAACCTTCTTTATGAAGAAAAACAAGGGGAAGTGGATTTAGGTTGGATTTAGATTTAGAATACATACATAGAATACATAGAATAAACCAGGTTGGAAGAGACCTTCAAGATCATCGCGTCCAACCCATCAACCAATCCAACACCGCCCAAACAACTAACCCACAGCACCAAGCACCCCATCAAGTCTTCTCCTGAAAACCTCCAGTGATGGCGACTCCACCACCTCCCCAGGCAGCCCATTCCAATGTGCAATCACTCTTTCTGTATAGAACTTTTTTCTAACATCCAGCCTGAACCTCCCCTGGCACAGCCTGAGACTGTGTCCTCTTGTTCTGGTACTGCTTGCCTGGGAGAAGAGACCAACATCCGTCTGTCTACAACCTCCCTTCAGGTAGGAGAAAGTTCTTTACTATGAGGTTGGTGCAACGCTGGAACAGGTTGCCCAGGGAGCTGGTGGAATCCCCATCCCTGGAGACATTCAAGGACAAACTTGATGGGTCCCTGAGCACCCTGACAGAGTTGGAGATGTCCCAGCTGACTGCAGGGGGTCGGACAGGATGACCATTGAGGGTCCCTTCTGACCCTTCTGTGCTTCTGTGATCTTACAGCTCAACTACTAAGAAGACAAATGTGAGTAAACAATCCTGAAAGCAGACAACTGTAGCAGAGATGGTTTAATTACTGTTTGTACTGTGGTGTGTGCCTCAGGCTACACCAAAACCAAAGGGCAGATCCCAGCCCGATACTCAGTGAGTCAGTTTCCTTACACACAAGAAGTTATTAAGGCAATCAAGAATATCCTGCAACTGTAATTTAAGAGAACAGTTACATACCACAGCCAAGTCCTTTATGGTGGCACATTAAACTTGTTTTCTGCTTCATGGAGTGTCCATGAATTAAACATTTTCTTCCACAGTGTTGGTCTCCTCTCTTCTCTCAAGTAACTAACAACAGGACAAGTGGAAGTGGCCTCAAGATGTGCCAGGAGAGGTTTAGGTTGGAGATCAGGAAAAAATTCTTCCCTGAAAGAGTGCTCAGGCACTGGAAGAGGCTGCCCAGGGAGGTGGTGGAGTCTCCATTCCTGGAGGTGTTCATGAGGGGATTGGATGTGGCACTTGGTGCCATGGTTTAGTCCTGAGGTCTGTGGTGACAGGCTGGACTCGATCCTTGAGGTCTCTTCCAACCTTAGTGTTCAGAAAATGTGTAGCCATGGCACTCTGGGACATGGTTTGGTGGTATTGGGCTGGTGGTTAGACTTGGTGATCTCAGAGGTCGTTTTGAACATCAGTGTTCCTATGATTAAAAACAAGCCAGAGGATTTACCCTTAGGAATAAGTTCTTCACTATGAGGGTGGTGGAACACTGGAAAAGGTTGCCCAGGGAGGTGGCTGAGGCCCCATCCCTGGAGATATTCTGGGTGAAGCTTGACAGGGCTCTGGGCAACCTGATCCAACTGAGGATGTCCCTGCTGACTGTGGGGGAGAAATCACAGAGTCATAGAATCAATAAGGTTGGAAAAGACCTCAAAGATCCTCAAGTCCAACCTATCACCCAACACTTCATGACTACTAAACCATGGCTCCAAGTGCCATATCCAAACCTTTTTTGAACACCTCCTGGGATGGTGACTCCACCACCTCCCTGGGCAGCACATTCCAATGGCCAATTACTCTTTCTATGAAGAACTTTCTCCTCACCTCCAGCCTAAACTTCCCCTGGCACAGCTTGAGACTGTGTCCTCTTGTTCTGGTGATGGGTGCCTAGGAGAAGAGACCAACCCCCACCTGGATACAACCTTCCTTCAGGGAGCTGTAGACAGCAAGAAGGTCTGCCCTGAGCCTCCTCTTCTCCAGGCTAACCAACAGGTCTGTGTCTCTCCTATGCTGAGGCCTCCAGAGCTGGCTGCAATGCTCCAGGTGGGTGACTCACAAGACTCCAATGCAATCCATGAATGAGATTAGGAAGGCCAGCAGATTTCTGCATTTTCTTACTGTGTTTGCTCAGTGGTGTCATCATTTCACATCCTTTGGTCTGACAGCATTGCCTGGTGCAGCAAGGACAGTGTGACTCCCCAGGAACACAAATCTCACCATGTGGAGGGGTCACAGATAGAGTTGTGGATTCATCTCTTGCTTGCTGACTCTCTCACATGATTTTTTTTGGGGGGAATGCACCATAAAATCCACCCAGCTAGAGCAGGTCAAGGAGATACAAACACATTCATATGCAAAGCTGATAAACTCCTAAATCTCTGTAACACAGGATTGAATCTCTGGCACTTCTTTGTCACAGCCTGAATGAATCCATGTCTGTGCACTGGCTCTTTCCTGTACTTCATTTACTGATGTCAATAACAATGCAGCCTGTGCTAATAGGTGACAACTGAGGCTGCAGTTTTCAGGGAGGAATGCCCCTGTGGTCAGCACTGGTTAGGCCACACCTTGAGTCCTGTGTCCAGTTCTGGGCCCCTCAGTTTAGGAAAGATGTTGAGTTGCTGGAAGGTGTCTAGAGAAGGGCAACAAAGCTGTGGAGGGGTTTGGAACATAAGCCCTATGAGGAGAGGCTGAGGGAGCTGGGGTTGCTTAGCCTGGAGAAGAGGAGGCTCAGGGGAGACCTTCTTGCTCTCTACAACTACCTGAAGGGAGGTTGTAGACAGGCAGGGGCTGGTCTCTTCTCCCAGGCAACCAGTGCCAGAACAAGAGGACACAGTCTCAGGCTGTGCCAGGGGAGGTTTAGGCTGGATGTTAGGAAAAAATTCTTCATAGAAAGAGTGATTGCCCATTGGAATGTGCTGCCCAGGGAGGTGGTGGAGTCACCATCACTGGAGGTGTTTAGGAGGAGACTTGATAGGGTGCTTGGTTGCATGATTTAGGTGGTGTTGGATGATAGGTTGGACACGATGATCTTGAAGGTCTCTTCCAACCTGGTCTATTCTATTCTATTCTATTCTATTCTAATTCTAAGATATGACTGCTCTACTTTTGTTCCTCAAAGGCAAAAGGCTTATATGACAACCCTTATATGACAAGATAACACAGAACATTAGTCCATGGGATCTACCCTACTTTTAAAACTAGTCAGTACCAAAATCTGCCCTCCCTTTCTCTTCCAAAACCCAGGAGTTTTTTAAAAGTTTCAGAATCAAAAGTTATCAAGGAGAATTGGGCAGGGGTCAGCCTGGAGAAGAGGAGGCTCAGGGGACACCTTAATGCTCTCTCCAAGTCCCTGAAGGGAGGTTGTAGCCAAGTGGGGGTTAGTCCCTTCTCCTAGGCAAGCAGTGGCAGAAGGAGAGGACACAGTCCCAAGCTGCACCTGGGGAGGTTTGGGCTGGATATGAGGAAGAAATTCTTCACAGACAGAGATTGGCCATTGGAATAGGCTGCCCAGGGGGGTGGTGGAGTCACTGTCCCTGAAAGTGTTATAAAAAATGCCTGGATGAGGCCCTTGGAGCCTTGGTGATCAGATGGTGTTGGGTGATAGGTTGGACTTGATGATCTCGAAGGTCTTTTCCAACCTGGTTAATTCTGTGATTCTGTGATTCAAGGCTAAAGACGAGTGAAGAGACACTTGTTGTGTGCACATCTCAGGAATCAGGAGCTCTCCCTGACTTCCTCAGATCATGCATTTTTATCATTTATTTAGTTCAAACTCAACATCTGACGCATGGGTGCCTTTGATTCAAGACATTCAGAGTGACAAGAAAAAAAAGTTTACTGTTAGAGATTAATCATGTTCTTCTGTTCCCACTCTCCTTCTGCTCTTAGATATGGGAGGATGCACTCAACTGTAGCTTTATTTTCACACCATGAAAAAAAAAAAAAATCTGGTTTAGATTCCACTTATTTATGACTCCTTCTTCCAGAATCCTGAGTCCACAGACACACACAGACATTCTGCATGCAATAAACATCCATTTCATTCACTGCTTTGTACTTAACTAACACATGGTAACTGCCTTCAGAAACTCCTCCTGTTTATCCAGGATTTGAAAATATACAGTTTGTCTTTTTTCCTTCTTTGTTCTTAGGAGCTTAGAATCATAAGGGTTGGAAAGACCTCTAAGATCACACTACAGTGCCCACTAAACGAGGCCCTGAAGGGCCATGTCTGCATGTTTTCTGAACACCTCCAGGGATGGGGACTCCACCACCTCCCTGGGCAGCCTGTTCCAATCCCTGGCCACTCTTGCAGCAAAGAAATTTTTGCTGATCTCCCACTTAAACCTCCCCAGGCATCATTTCAGGCCATTTCCTCCTGTTCTATCACGTGATACCAGGGAGAAGAGATCAACCCCCACCTCATTCCTGCATCCTTTCAGGGAGCTGAAGAGAGCAATGAGGTCTCCCCTCAGCCTTCTTTTCTCCAGATTAAACACAACCCCAGCTCCCACAGCTGCTCCTCACCAGCCCTGTTCTCCAGACCCTTCACCAAATTTGTTGCCCTTCTCTGGACACACTTCCGCACTTCAGCGTCGCTGTTACAGTGTGGTGCCCAAAGCTGAACACAGTAAGACCTTTAAGATGTCCTTATGGATATTAACTACCAATTTACCCAGAATCACAGGAAACATCCAGTTGGAAGAGACCTCAAAGATCATCCAGTCCAACTCTCCACCCAGTTTAGGGTTAATTCTAAACCATGTCCCTAAGTGCCAGGAGCACACACTGCTTAAAAACCTCCAGGGATGGTGACTCCACCACCGCCCTGGGCAGACCATTTAGAATCATAGAATCAATAAGGTTGGAAAAGACCTCAAAGATGAAGTCCAACCTGTCACCCAACACATCATGACAACTAAATCATGTCTCCAAGTGCCATGTCCAATCCCTTTTTGAACACCTCCAGGGATGGTGACTCCACCGCCTCCCTGGGCAGCACATTCCAATGGCCAACAACTCTTTCTGTGAAGAACTTTCTCCTCATTATCACTTGGCAAAATTCTTGCCCCTACCTTCCTGCTTTTGCAGCTAGCATTGCTGTTTATCCCTTTCCTTACTGTTCCAAGGCACAGCTCCAAGCCTCACCAGGCTGTAACAAAACCCAGGTACTGTGCCTCCTACTTGAGCATCCACAGGTCCCAACACCCAGCTATGACATTTTCCTTTTTCCCACACGAGTTTGCCCTTCACTCTCGACACAAAGCCTCAGTGTGAAGCCTGCTGCAGCAGGAGCAGAGGACCTGCCCTTCCAAAATTGGCCATGTTCATCAAACCACATTCATTAATAACAACAAAGAAATAACCCCCAATTTCTTCCTTTTTTTTCTCCCCTCCCCTGCTCAAAATACCTCCTGCATTTCTTACCCTAAGTTTCACAAAGCCATATTTTCACAGTAAGCAGCAATTCTTCCCACATGATTCCCATCAATGTCTGCAGAATTCTAGCTTTTATTTTAAATGATATTAAAAAGAGGTTCTGTCATTTACAGTTGCAAAGATAACTGCTGAAACACGAAAGCAAGAACATCAATGCCATAGCTGCCTCCTAAGCCTGACAGCTGCCGTGCCTCTGCTGCTGCTCAGAAGGAGAAGCCAAGCAGAGTGAAATTAAAACAAAAATAAAACAAAACACAAAAGCAACTTTCCTTACTGCTTTTTAGATCTCCTCCTCCCTGCTTGCTGTTGCTTCTAAAGAACCTGCAAGCAAACCCCTTTCTCTGCTGCCTAACAGGGCATTATCTGGTGATCAAAGGAGACAATTAGGAAGGACTGGAATTGAAAAGCCTTCCTCTTTCTGAAGGGGTCCTGCACAAAGGAAAAGAGAGAAAACCAAGGGATCAGAGGGGAGGGACGGCAGGTTCCCTAGCTCCACGTTTATGTTCTCTTTGCTATTGCAATGCTTTTTATCACAGAATCGCAGAATTGTTTTGGTTGGAACAGAGCTTTAAGACCGAGTCCAACCATTCTCTAACTCTACGAAGCCTGCTGCTAAACCATGTCCCTCAGCATCACTTCTCTGCCTCTTTAAGCACCTCCAGGGAGGTGTTATCCGTTCTGGACTTTGGCCAGCAGGGGCCCTTTGCCTCACACACGGTTTTCCAGCTGCAGGCAGTTAGCAGTAACCCCTGACCCGAAGGAGGCAAAGGCATTTGTGCAACCCCTGCACAGGGCACCGCAGTCACCTCTGGTCCTGGTGAAGGATGCAATGGCTGTGACATTAAGTGGCAGATCTCTCTTCCATAACACAATCTGCCCCACTCAGAAAATGGTGCCTCATCTGAATCCAAGCCTTAAAATCCAATTCTAAAAGCATTTATTCCAGCAAACTCCCCTCACATTCCCCTTCAACGCAGAGGTAATCAAGCACTTTGGCTGCTTTGCTGCTGATGGGTTTTACCTGATTAAATTACTACTGGGAGGATCAATAAACACGTTGGTGAGCTGAGAGTGGTGAAACAGTGCAACACAGTAAAATTACCACGCTCTTGGATCAGCAAAATCTTGGCAGTCAAGGGGTCAATGCAGTACTAGAATGAAATACATAAAAGTAATCCCTTTTTTATTGTCAGTTATTTCCAAATGTGTGGGGAAGAAAGGTAAATGAATTTTCTTTTCCATAAATTACATACTGGATGTGGAGTTTGTCTTTTTCTTCTTCGTTCTTAGAATAAAAGAATCAGTAAGGTTGGAAAAGATCTCCGTGATCATCAAGTTCAACCTTCAACCCTATACCCTGCTAAATACTGGGTATCACAGTATCACAGTATCACTAAGGTTGGAAGAGACCTCAAGGATCGAGTCCAACCTGTCACCACAGACCTCAGGACTAAACCATGGCTCTAAGTGCCACATCCAATCCCCTCTTGAACACCTCCAGGGATGGGGACTCCACCACCTCCCTGGGCAGCACATTCCAATGGCGAATGACTCTCTCAGTGAAGAACTTTCTCCTCACCTCCAGCCTAAACTTCCCCTGACGCAGCTTGAGACTGTGTCCTCTTGTTCTGGTGCTGGTTGCTAGAGAGAAAAGACCGACCCCTTCCTGGATACAACCACCTTTCAGGTAGATGCAGAGAGCAATGAGGTCACCCCTGAGCCTCTTCTTCTCCAGGCTAAGCAACCCCAGCTCCCTCAGCCTCTCCTCACAGGGCTGTGCTCCAGACCCCTCCCCAGCCTCGTTGCCCTTCTCTGGACACATTCAAGTGTCTCGATGTGCTTCCAAAACTGAGGGCCCCAGAACTGGACACAAGACTCAAGGTGTGGCCTAACCAGTGCTGAGCACAGGGCACAATGACTTCCCTCCTCCTGCTGGCCACATGGTTCCTGATGCTGGCCAGGATGCCACTGGCCTTCTTGGCCACCTGGGCACACTGCTGGCTCATGTTTAGGCAGCTGGCAATCAGCACCCCCAGGTCCCTCTATGTTTGGCAGCTCTCCAACCACTCTGACCCCATCCTGTAGCTCTGCCTGGGGTTGTTGTGACCAAAGTGCAGCACCTGGCACTTGGACTTGTTGAATGCCATCCTGTTGGACTCTGACCATCTGTCCGGTCAGTCAAGGCCCCTCTGCAGAGCCCTTCTGCGCTCTAACTGACCAACATCTGCTCCCAACTTGGTGTCATCTGTAAATTTGCTGCTGACTGTCTCAATCCCATGTCACCAGCAGTTACCCAGTCTAGCTCTGTCTAAAATGTAAGGAGTAAACATAACAGTGCAGAGCGCAGTCCTTCTGTAAAGAAGAAAAAACCTTATTTCTTACTGAAGAAATAATTAACAGTGGCATGGAAACTGGACAAGCCCCAGTTGTACAGCTACAGCAGCAATTACATCAGAGTGAGTTCCTGCCCTTTGATTCATAGAAACATTGAATGGCTTAAGTTGGAAGTGACCTCAGAAATCATTTACTCTAACCTCCCTGCCATGGGCAAGGACATCTCTCAACTAGACTCGGCTGCTCAGGGCCTCATCCAGCCTGGCCTTCAATGCCTCCAGGAAAGGGGCATCCAGAACCTCCCTGGGCCGCCAGTTCCAGTCTCACCACCCTTGTACTGAAGAACTTCTTCCTAAGATCCACTCTAACGTTACTCTCCCTCAGCTTACAACTATTCCTCCTTGTCCTGTCTCTAGACACCCTTATGAGAAGTCCCTCTGCAGCCTTCCTGTAGGATCCCTTCAGGTCTTGGAAGGCAGCCATAAGGTCCCCCTGGAATCTTCTCTTCTCTAGGCTGAACAACCCTAGCTCCCTCAGCCTGTCCTCACAGCAGAGCTGCTCCAGCCTTTGGGTCATCTTTGTGGCCTCCTCTGGACTCACTCCAACAGCTCTGTGTCCTTCTTCTGCTGGGGACACCAGAACTGGGTGCAGTATTCGATGTTTGATCTTATCAGAGCAGAGTCAAGGGGCAGACTTGCCCTGCTGCCCACACTCCTCTGGTTGCAGGCCAGCACACAGCTGCCTGCTGGGCTGCATGAGGACACTGCTGGCTCATGGGGAGCTTCTCATCAACCGACACCCCCAAGTCTTTCTTCAGAGCTACTCTCAACCCAGTTTGCACCCAGCCTGGATTTGTGCCTGGGGTTGGCCTGACCCATATGCAGGACCCTGCACTTGTTGAACCTCTCACAGCTGGCATTGGCCCACTTCTCAAGCCTGTCAAGATCCTTCTGGATGCCATCCCTGTCCTCAAGTGAGTCCATTTGACTGATCTTTCCATGTCCATGGATGCTGCATTCCAAACTGAAGGATGATATTTTTTTATGGACTGCTGGAGGCTGTTAATTCCTTTACAGCACATTAAAACATAGTCAGTCTTTTAGCCATTTGAATCTTGCTTAGCACAAATGGTTGAACTTGAAATTCATTGACTTATATGGTCCATGGAAGATGTCATTAAGAATTGCTCTACTGGATTTAGTTTTGGTTTAGATATCTTGGTGTTATTTTTTTAACCTCTAATGTGCTTAATCATCACCAAGCTGGGGGCAGGAGTTGATCTGTTAGAGAGTAGGAGAGCTCTGCAGAGGGACCTCGACAGGCTGGACAGATGGGCAGAGTCCAAGGGCAGGAGATTGAACACATCCAAGTGCCAGGTTCTGCACATTGGCCACAGCAACCCCAGGCAGTGCTACAGGCTGGGGTCAGAGTAGCTGGAGAGCAGCCAGGCAGAGAGGGACCTGGGGGTACTGGTCGATGGTAGGCTGAACATGAGCCTGCAGTGTGCCCAGGCAGCCAGGAGGGCCAATGGCATCCTGGCCTGCATCAGGAACAGTGTGGCCAGCAGGAGCAGGGAGGTCATTCTGCCCTGTGCTCAGCACTGGTTAGGCCACACCTTGAGTCCTGTGTCCAGTTCTGGGCTCCTCAGTTTAGGAAAGATGTTGAGATGCTGGAAGGTGTCCAGAGAAGGGCAACAAAGGTGGGGAGCGGTTTGGAGCACAGCCCTGTGAGGAGAGGCTGAGGGAGCTGGGGTTGCTTAGCCTGGAGAGGAGGAGGCTCAAAGGAGGCCTTATTGCTCTCTACAGCTCCCTGAAGTGAGCCTGTAGCCAGGTGGGGGTTGGTCTCTTCTGCCAGGCAATCAGCACCAGAACAAGAGGACACAGTCTGAAGCTGCACCAGGGGAGGTTTAGGCTGGATGTTAGGAAGAAGTTCTTCATAGAAAGAGTAATTTGCCATTGGAATGTGCTGCCCAGGGAGGTGGTGGAGTCACCATCATTGGAGGTGTTCAAGAAGGGACTGGATGTGGCACTTGGTGCCATGGTTTAGTCATGAGGTCTGTGGTGACAGGTTGGACTTGATGATCTTTGAGGTCTCTTCCAACCTTGGTGATACTGTGATACTGTGAAATGGCCTCAAATTGCACTAGAGGAGGTTGAGGTTGGTCATTAGGAAAACTTTCTTCCCCTGAAGAGTCATCAAGCCCTGTGAAGCAGTGATGGAGTCCCCATCCCTGGAGGGACTTAAGAGCTGGGGTGTTGAGGGTCATGGTTTAGCAGAGGTCTTGGCAGTGCTGGGTTCATGGTTGCAGTTAATGACCTTAAAGGTCTCTGGAACCTAAACAATTCTATGATTAAACTACCAAGAGAAAATATGACTTCTTGTTAAGGTCCTGACCAACAGTTTTCTGTTGAAAATGCTAATTCCTATAGATTTAAACAGCCTCTGGGACTGTGTTAGCTTCACTGATACATCAAGGGGGTCCCATCTCACCACCCTCCTCTCACGATCTTTGAGGAATACCATCCAACAAGGTATCAGGACGCTCAGAGCTCCCAGACTGCAGCACCTGGTGGAGCTGATATGCTCCCCAACTCTTTGGGAGTCAATAAGTCAAGGAGGTGCAGGTGCTGAAACCAGTTTGGGCTGGTTTTTTTCATTGCCCTTTTCAAAACAAGTCTGGAAGGTACAGAACACTTGTCACTGAGAATTAAGCTGGTGGGAAGTCCTGCATTTTCTTCTGTGGATGCAATAAAAGCTGGCACAGCAAGAAGCCTGTTTCAGTAAAGACTATGTGGATATCTTTCAGCTTCACCAGTAAGCACAAACAGCTTAGCTTCAGCACCTAAGAATATGTTCTTTCCTTTCCTGGCCATGCTCTCATAAAATCCTGAGTACTGCAGGAGATCAGTTTAGCACCTTCCAGTGGAGAATTAAGGGGCACAGCTCACATCAGATTTAAAACAAAACCTCCCAGAAATACAACAAGGAAACAGAGAATTCAGCATTGTAAACTCCTTATAAGCCTCAACACACAGAAAGCAGGGTCAAATGGGTCTGAAGAATAGCAGACTTTTCCTCATTGCCCTTTTCCTTTTAACTTTTTAGGTTCTTTCTGACTTGTTTGTGATGCTGCCTGATAACCCAGTGATGACTCACACAATCACAGAATGGTGGGGTTGGAAGGGACCTCAGAAGATCAGAGTCCAACCTCCTTGGCATGGCAGGTTCACCTAAAGAAGGTGACACAGGAACGCATCCACATGGGTCTGGGATGTCTTCAGAGATGGAGACTCCACCACCTCTCTGGGCAGCCTGTTCCAGTGCTCCATCACCCTTACAGTAAAGAAGATCCTCCTCATGTTTAGACTGAACTTCTTATGTTGAAGTTTCTGCCTGTTTCCCCTTGTCCTGTCACTGGGCACCACTGGAAAAACACTGGTCCCAAAACAGAAGACTCCACTGACATAAGAAAAGAAACCCAAACAAACCCCAAACCAATCCAACAACAAAAAGCTATGTGAATATGTGAAAAGCAATAAAAAGAGCAAAGATATTCAAAAGCACTCTTCATGGCACAGCTCTCTATTTTTATGATCTATGCCTTTCAATAAAGGTTTATTTTCTACCCCAGAAAAGCTGAGACAACAGTAAACTTCAAACTTCAGGAAAACCAAATCAGAATGTGCTTAAACTTTCCAAAGATGACATTAAGTCAGTGTGAATATATGTCTCTGTTTTGAAAAACACAGGTATGGAACCACCTGGGAAATAAAGTACTTGAAAACACTGCTTTATGCAATCCTGAGACAAGTTTGGATTTACTTACCCAAAAATATAAGAATCACAGTAGCCAGTCAACCACAACTGCTCCAAACCATAGAATCACAGTATCACCAAGGTTGGAAGAGACATCAAAGGTCATCAAGTCCAACCTGTCACCACAGACCTCATGACTAAACCATGGCACCAAGTGCCACATCCAATCCCCTCTTGAACACCTCCAGGGACAGTGACTCCACCACCTCCCTGGGCAGCACATTCCAATGGTGAACCATAGAACAGTAGGAGTTGGAAGGGACCTCCAGAGATCATCGACTCCAACCTCCCTGCCAGAGCAGGTCACACAGGAACACATCCAAGTGGGTTTTGGAAGTCTCCAGAGAAGGAGACTCCACAACTTCTCTGGGAAGACTGCTCCAGGGCTCCAGCACCCTCACAGTCAAAAAGTTCTTTCTCATGTTGAAAAGTCCATTGACCCTTGTCCTAAAACTGGTTATCACTAAAAAAAAGCCTGGCTCCATCCTCATGACAGTCACCCTTCAGGTATTTGTAGACATTGATGAGATGCTCTTTCAGCCTTCTCTTCCCCAGGCTAAACACCCCCAGGTCTCTGTCTTTCCTCATAAGAGAGAGGCTCCAGGCCCTTAATCATCCTCATAGTCTCTATTGGACTTTCCCCAGTATATCTCTGTCCCTATTGAACTGAGGAACCCAAAGCTGGACACAATACTCCAGATGTGTGGTCTAAGTAGGGCTGAGTAGAGAGGCAGGAGAGCCTCCCTTGACCTTCTTAACACACCCAAGTATACCATTGGCTTTCATGGCCACCAAGGCACATTGCTGTCCCACGGATAACTTATTACCAACCAGGGCTCTACATGCACATTTTTAATATCTGCCCAAGGCAGCACTGGAAATAAAACTTGTCCTCCAACTTTTGAACAAATGCAGCTTTATTTTCAGTCCCATCGTACTTTACAAGCTGTGATTTAGCACAGGCTGGGAAAGCATTCTAGGGAAACATCACTCCACACTTGTTCCATGGATATATTTTCTTCCTAGGCACCTCCTGTTGCCTCTGCTGTTCTGTGTTCTCACAAATGCCTAGGAATCTTATTAGAAGATGTTTTCCAAAGAAGCTGTGTAATTCATTGGGCAGACTGAATTATAGCACCAAAAAACCCACCCCAGAGTCTAGTGCTGTAGGCTTCCATCAGAGCTGGGAATACACAGGCAGCAGATTCCATGTGCAAAGGCTATATATATATATAAATATATATATATTTAAGTCTGGTAAATCAGTACAAGCAGAACAGAATGTATTTTCTATAGAGGAAATAAAAAGAAAATCAAAACAAAAGTACCACCTGCTCAGTATGGTCCTGGAATAGCCAAGTATAGCCCTGAAATTTCTACATAGCAATGGAGAGAAATCAAAGCTCTAGATGTAAAACACAGACTCACAGAGTGATGCAGTTGGAAGGGATCTCTAAAGATCATCCAGTCTAACCCCTGTGCTAAGAGCCCACCAGAGTAAATCACACAGGAACATGTCCAGGCAGGTTTTGAATGTCTCCAGAGAAAGAGCCTCAACAACCTTTCTGGGCAGCTCCAGGACACTGCCACCCCCAAAGGGAAGACCTTTTTCCTTATGTTTATGTGGAACCAGTTTGTGCCCACTGCCCCTTGTCCTGTCACTGGACACTACTGAGAAGCATCTGGCTCCATCCTCCTGACATTTGCTCTTTAGCTCTTGACCAGCATGAATAAGATCCCATCTTGGTCTGCTCTTCTCCAGGCTAAACAGCTTCAGGTCTCTCAGCCTTTTCTTGTAAGAGAGATGCTGCAGTCCTCTCACTATCTTTGCAGCCTCCACTGGACTCTCTCCAGTAGCTCTCTGCCTCTCTTGAACTGGGGATCCCAGAACTGGATTCAATACATAGAATACATAGAATAAACCAGGTTGGAAGAGACCTTCAAGACCATCGTGTCCAACCCCTCAAACAATACAACCCACCTAAACAACTAACCCATGGCACCAAGCACCCCATCAAGTCTCCTCCTGAACACCTCCAATGATGGTGACTCCACCACCTCCCCAGGCAGCACATTCCAATGGGCAATCACTCTCTCTGTATAGAACTTCTTCCTAACATCCAACTTAAACCTCCCCTGGTGCAGCCTGAGACTGTGTCCTCTTGTTCTGGTACTGGCTGCCTGGGAGAAGAGACCAACATCCAGGTGGGGCTTCACCAAGGCAGACTATATGGGAAGGAGAATCTCCCTCCACCTGCTGGTCACCCTCTTTATGCACTCCAGGAGACCATTGGCCCTCTTGGCCACAAGGGCACACTGCTGCCTCATGGTGAACTTTTCCACTGGGACTCCCAGGTCCTTCTCAACAGAGCTGCTTTCCAGCAGGTCAGCCCCTCACCTGTACTGGTGCAGGAGGTTATTCCTTCCCAGGTGCAGGACTCTACACTTGCCCTTGTTGAACTTCATGAGGTTTCCCTCTGCCCAACCTCCAGTCTGACTGAACAGCAGCACAGCCTGGTAGGGTGTCTGTCAGTCCTTCCATCTTTGTACTACTACCAAACTGAGAGCACACTGCTCCTTCCTCCAGGTCCTTTGTGAAGGTTGTAAGCATGATTGAACCCAGTGCTGACCGCTGGGCAACACCAGGTAAACAATGGACACGATGATCTTGAAGGTCTCTTCCAACCTGGTCTGGTCTGGTCTGTTCTATCCTATCCTATCCTATCCTATCCTATCCTATCCTATCCTATCCTATCCTATCCTATCCTATCCTATCCTATCCTACTCACCCCAGGAGTGAGTAGACCTGGTTAATTCAATTCAATTCAATTCTATTCTATTCTATTCTATCCTATCCTATCCTATCCTATCCTATCCTATCCTATCCTATCCTATCCTATCCTATCCTATCCTATCCTATCCTATCCTATCCTATCCTAAAACCAACTTTAACAGAGTGCTTTTCTTCTTGTACATTCAATGCCATGTATTCTACAGTGCTACAACAACAACAACAACAATAATAATAAATCAATAACAAGGTCCAAGAACATCCTTTACAAATTGAAATGGAAACAGAGCTTTACCCCTTCATGTCCTCAGTGAAGGGTGGCTAAAGTCTGCATTTTATTGCTGGGATTTCTACAATACATAACCCATATTGAAGAGGCAACAGAGAAGAACAGGAATTGAGCTCGACTACAGACAGAGCCTTGCCTTCAGTCTTTAATTTCCAAAGTTTCATTGGATTGTGTCATAATTGCTCTGTTATCTTTCTTGATTATATCTGGTAATAAAAATGTAATTGCTAAGAGATGTGTATTTAGACCATGAGGAAGATATATATGGCTATATCTGAAATGCCTGCTTGTTCATTACTTTACCTAAATGAAATATTACGTCACAAAGAGTCTAATCTATGACAAACTATTCCCAGGAGGTTTAAAATGTCCCTGGCACAATGCTCACTACAAAGGGAAAATTAATGAGGGAACTTGTTTAGAAATTCTCTCCACTACCCCCAGGGGTTTAAGATTAACATTAGAAAAGTGCAGGCAAGTTCATCTTGATGTGTTATAGGCCTTGGCAATACATCAGTCATATTGTTTCCTAATCTTACTACTAAAATAATCTTCTGGTGGTTTTGTCATGTTTAATATTCCTATGGCATCTCAATGGACTCATACAGTAAACAGTGAAGCTCCATCACCCTTACCAAAGAATCCTTCACATTTTCTGTTCAAGGCCTAGGAATGGTCACTCATAATTGCTCCTCAGTGGGTCTACAGGTAGTGTGTGCACTCTACATTTAGACAGGGTCAGTATGAACTGAAACATCAACATGTATATACAAGTAGAAAAAAAAAGAAAGAAAGAATGAATAACTAAATGAAAGAGTAAATGTCTGGTCCAATTTTCACAGCAGGCCTAGATGGTCTCCAGAGCTCCTTTCCAACCCCCATCATTCCTTGATTCTGTAAGAAAACGATTCATACTGGAGAAAGTGAAGGGTCTGGAGAACAGGGCTGGTAAGGAACAGCTGACAAAACTGGGGTTGTTTAGTCTGCAGAAGAGGAGGCTGAGAGGAGACCTCATCACCCTCCAACTCCCTGAAAGGAGGATGGAGTGAGGTGGGGGTCAGATCAGAGGAAACAGTCTCAAGTTGCACCAGGGGAGGTCTAGGCTGGACATTAGGAAAAATTTCTTCACCCAAAGGGTTGTTAAGCCCTAGACCAGGCTGTCCAGGACTGTGGTGGTGTCCCCATCCATTGACGAGTTTAAAAGCCATGTAGCTGTGGTGCTGTGGGACATGGTTCAGTGGTGACCTGGCAGTACTGGGTTGATGGTTGGACTTGATGATCTTAGTGGTCTTTTCCAACCAAAAGTATTTAAAAATTCTCTGATTCTCTAGGGAATAGATTGGTGATTTCCTTAGTTTGATGCTAGGTGTTCAAGATGTAGAGATCATAGAATTATAGAATCAATAAGGTTGGAAAAGTCCTCAGAGATCATCAAGTCCAACCTGTCACCCAACACCTCATGACCAACTAAACCATGGCACCAAGTGCCACGTCCAATCCCCTCTTGACCACCGCCAGGGATGGTGACTCTACCACCTCCCTGGGCAGCACATTTCAATGGCCAACAACTCTTTCTGTGAAGAACTTCCTCCTCATGATCCAGGAAGAGTAACAACCATGATGGTTTTCCGGTCAGATTACTGGATGAGCAGTTAGAAAGTCTAATTGTACTAAACTGCTGCTTTAGGGAAAATGATTCAGCATGATCTCAATAGACAATAAGAGCTTAAACCTCATTAAAGGACATGGATAACTTAAGACTTCCTAGGAACAATGAGACCTGTCTTCCATTTCTTTTTGCTTTTGGTGTTACTGCTTATATCCTCATGGCAACAGAGATTTCCTATCTGTTAGATTCTCATGGTACTAGTCCAGTTTCAGCTCTTTCATATTTCCAAAGGGATAATGGGCAGAAGAGGTTCTGCTTCTACTGTAGATCATTCAGAGTCCATAGGAAATTTCAAGTAAATCTACTTTTTCTTTGTGCTTGAAATACACAACAAGAAAGAGGGCCAGGCTATATGATCACTAGCTAGTCCCTTCTCGTATTGCACTCAGTCCCACATGGCTATTTCTCTATTTCTCTCCATTTCTCAGTTAAATTTTCTTGATACTGCTGAACTGTGTTACTGGGAGGGAATTTTGAACTGGAGCAGGGCAGATTTAGATCAGACATTAGGGAGAGGTTCTTTGTTAGGAGGGTGGTGGAACTCTGGCATGGGTTGCCCAGAGAAGTCACGGACAGCTCATCTGTAAAAGTGTTAAGACCAGGCTGAATGGGGCTTTGAGCAACTTGGTCTAGCAGGAGGTATCCCTAGCCATAGCAGAGGGGTTGGAACTAGATGGTCTTTAATGTGCCTTCCAATTCAAGCCTTCTATGACTCTATGATCTCACATCCTCTGCCCAAAATGTGAGATGAAGGCTTTTCCTGCTGTCAGTGAGATGTCATGTGGGTATACAAAGGCTGTGTTTTTCGCTTCAGTCATCCAAAGCACTAACCTATTGACTTGGGGAAAGTCAAGGATGACAAATACAAAGTTTCATGTTTCTTCCACACACACACAACCCCCCAAAACAAACAAACAAACAAACATTGCAGCTCAAATGACACCACACCCGGAGCTTCTCAATTCAGTACTCCTTAAGACTTATCAGGAAATAAGAGTTATGTAAATGCAGTTCTCCCTCTTTCATCCACACTAACAGGAGTTCTTCAAAGCAAAGCAGCACAGTGTTTGCACTGGACATGTCCTTTCTCTTGTTTGAACTCCTATTCCAAAGTGAACCATTAGGGTTTGTGGGTTTTGATTGTGGCTTTTTATAATGTCATAATCCAACAAAGGTGCTGCAATCAAGCTCATTGTGCATGTGGGAGCGGGAAAGAGTAGGGTGCTTGGGTCTGAGCACATTTAAAGGAGAGCTGAGCAGCTTTCTGCTGAAAGGCTCTGTTGATAAATGGAGGTTAGGAGAAGAAAATGGCTCATTCACTCAACAAAGTGGTGTGTAATTTATTTTACTTCATTAGCTGCTGAATTCTTCAAACACTGCAAGGAATTAGAATGCTTTGAAACTGATTATTGTAAGTACGTTTAATCATAGCTTTGAAGCTACTTTCAACATAGCTTGCTCTTGCAGATTAAATTATATCTTCTTGCCATCCCACAGCAACTACCCAGTTCAAGGGCAGGGAAGGAGCAACAAAAAAACCCTGTTAAATGCTCTAAGTAAACAAAACAATGCTTCTGCTCTGCTTTTGTCCTTTGTTTTTTGGGGGGTGGTTTTGGCCTATTTTGGTTTGGTTTTGTTTTGTTTTTAAGAAATACTTCCTTAACTACCTGTTGCTGGAATTCTGCCAGCTCCCCAGGAAACTTCAGTAGCATTCTGAATGCATAAAGATGATCCTAACATCAAACAATTGTGTTTACTTAGGAGGAAGTTCTTCACAATGAAGTTGTGCCAGGGGAGGTTTAGACTCGAGGTGAGGAAAAAGTTCTTCACCGAGCGAGTCCTTCGTCATTGGAATGTGCTGCCTAGGGAGGTGGTGGAGTCGCCGTCCCTGGAGGTGTTCAAGGGGAGATTGGACATGGCACTTGGTGCAATGATCTAGTTGTGAGGTCTGTTGGAACAGGTTGGACTTGATGATCCTTGGGGTCTCTTCCAACCTTAGTTACTGTGATACTGTGATACTGTGGTAGTGAAATACTGGAACAAGTTGCCCAGAAATGTGGTGGAGAACCCATCCCTGGAGACCCTCAAGGTCAAACTTGATGGGGAACTGAGCAACCTGATGGAGTTAAAGATGTGCATTAAGAAGAAATTCTTTACAGGGAGGGTGGTGAGACACTGGAACAGGTTGCCCAGGGAGGTCATGGATGCCTCCTCCCTGGAGGTGTTCAAAGCCAGGCTGGATGAGGCCTTGAGCAACCTGGGTTAGTGGCAGGCATCCCTGCCCATGGCAGGTGGTTGGAACTAGATGATCTTCGAGGTCCTTTCCAACCCAAACCATTCTGTGTTTCTATGATTCATTCTATGTCCCTGATCATTGCACAAGATTGGACTACATGACATTCAAGGGTCCCTTCCAACCTGATGCATTCGATGATTCTATGTTATTATATAAATTACAATTAATGCAAGCAGCAAACTAAAATAGCAGGGAGCACAAAGATGAACAGAAATGGACTTGAAAGGAGCATGGAGCTGGAGCAAAGATTAAAGGAATTTAATGCACTCCCTCTCTCACCCTTGCTGCCCTGCACCTACAGTGCCGGTAAGCACCCACATCAAGCTTCTCTTTATCATGATAAATGACTCTGGAAAGGAGCAATTTTGGTTTCAGCCTGCTTCCTGCTTGAAAGAAAATTTTGGTTCAGTGATTCAAGCAATGCAGAACACCATGAATCTCCTCCCTACACATGAGATTGACTTTGACACCATCTCCAGATTGAACTGGCTGCTTGCAGGGACAAAGCAGCTTGGAGTTTCACCACACCAATTCAAGAATGCAAATGTAGCCTCAAGGAGCTTTGTTGATCTCAATGATTTCCAATCACCTTCCAGAATCTGAATTGTTGAGTGCTGTGCTTCAGTGCTTTACCTGGATTTTAATTGGTTTTGGATAAAGCCCTGAGTGAGGAGAAGTAATGGCTTTAGACTCATTTCTCTGACTGGATTTTCCCTCTTTTCTCTTATTATGTAAAGCACCAACACAGCAGTGCAGGTGGATGCATTCTAATAGATAAATCTCATCATCTCACAGTCAACTAGCACAGCACACCTTGAATGTGAGACCACACCTTGAGAACTGGGTTCAGTTTTGGGTCCCTCACTCCCAGAAGGACATTGAGGTGCTGAAATATGTCCAGAGAAGGGCAATGAAGCTGGTGAAGGGTTTAGAGAACAGATCTGGTAAGGAGTAGATGAGGAAACTAGGTTGGTTTAGTCTGGAGAAGAGAAGGGTGAGGGAAGACCTCATTGCTCTCTACAGCTCCCTCTCAGGTTTAACATAAAACAGAATTTAGAACATTTATGGTTAAACTTAGACTTAAATTTTCAAAGCCAGCATGGTGAAGAGGAGGCTCAGGGGTGATCTCATTCCTCTCTACAACTACCTGAAAGGTGGTTGTAGCCAGGAAGGGGCTGGTCTCTTCTCTCTAGCAAGCAGCACCAGAACAAGAGGACACAGTCTCAAGCTGCACCAGGGGAAGTTTAGGCTGGAGGTGAGGAGAAAGTTCTTCATGGAGAGAGTCATTTCCCATTGGAATGTGCTGCCCAGGGAGGTGGTGGAGTCAGCATCCCTGGAGGTGTTCAAGAGGGGATTGGACGTGACACTTGGTACCATGAGGTACCAAGAGGTCTGTGGTGACAGGTTGGACTTGATGATTGAGCTCTCTTCCAACCTTGGTGATACTGTGATACTGTGGGGGTTGGAAGGGACTTCTGGAGATGTCAAGTCCAACCCCCCTGCTAAAGCAGGGGCACCCACAGCAAGGTGACCAGGATCACAATGTCCAAGTAGGTGTGAACTCTCTCCAGAGAAGCAGACTCCACAACCTCTCTGGGCAGCCTGCTACAGGGCTCCAGCACCCTCCAAATCAATGAGTTTTCCCTTAAGTCCAGGTGAAACCTCCTGTGTTCCAGAATGTTCCCATTGATTCTTGCCCTGTCACTGGGCACCACTAAAAAGAGCCCAGCCTCATCCCCATGACCTCCACTTCTAAGGTATTTAGATATCTATAAATGTTTGCTCTTTACTTGGTTTCCCTTCTATTGTTGTGCAGGAAACCTGGCTGAACTTTCAGGCTTGGCTTGCTGGAATCTGTCTGTCAAAGAGGTTGCAAACATGCAAACTAAACATTTCTACACTAGATAATGAAATATTGCACACAGTGCTGAAATGAAAATGGTATCAATTTAACTATTACCTTTATAAAGCACAGCACTCAGAAACTTGAGAATACACAGCAGGAAAGTACAGGGAAGAGAACTGTGGGAAATCAGAAGAAACACAAATATTTGGAGTTTATATTTCCACTAAGGCTTTACAAAACCTTACTTCAGTAGTACAAAAGATGGGATTGTGGGGACAGAATCATAGAATCATAGAATGGTTAAGGTTGGAAAAGACCCCTAAGATCATCAAGCCCAACTGTCAAACTAAGACCACCATGACCACTAAACCATGTCCCCAAGTGCCATGGCCACAGGTTTCTTGAACACCTTCATGGATGTTAACTCCACCACCACCTCCTTGGGCAGCCTGTTCCAATCCCTGACCACTCTTGCAGCAAAGAATTTTTTCCTAATCTCCAACTTCTATTCTATTCTATTCTATTCTATTCTATTCTATTCTATTCTATTCTATTCTATTCTATTCTATTCTATTCTATTCTATTCTATTCCATTCCATTCCATTCCATTCCATTCCATTCCATTCCATTCCATTCTATTCTCAACCTCTCCTGGCACATTTTTCAGGTCATTTCCTCTCCTACCACCTGATACTAGGGAGACCAACCCCCACCTGACTCCTACCTCCTTTCAGGGAGTTGTAGAGCGCGATGAGGTCTCCCCTCAGCCTCCTTTTCTCCAGGCTAAACAACTCCAGTTCCCTCAGCTGCTCCTTTCCAGAACCTTCACCAGCTTGGTTGCCCTTCTTTGGACACTCTCCAGCACTGAAACCAGTGAACCCTGTTGTAGTTTGAGCTGGGTGCCCCCCTGGTGCATTCACTTCCTGTGTCCAGAAGTCCAGCCCAGAGGGATGGACACAGGAAATTGTGTATTTCCTACCATAATTCTTTGCACCACTATAAGATCCAGTGCGGAGTCTGGCACTTCCTCTTTCCTTCCCTCTCCGAGACTTGGTAACTGGGGGAGAGATCTCCCGGCCATGGGCCTGATTAGGCCCAAGGCCACAGGGGCATGGGCAGTCTCAGGCCTGGCCAGCTGAGACTAGCCCAGCAGAGGGAGGGGGAAGAAGGAGCCCTGGGGGTTTTGCATGCACCCTCAGGTGGGGATGGGATCTTTCTTTGTCACTGCGCTTTGGGTTTTCTATAACATTCACTGCTTTCTATTTAAACCTTCATCACCTTTGCAATCCGTTTGCCTGAGTTGTTATTTCTGCCTGTGGTGGGGAGGGGATCTGCCCCAACCCATTACAAACCCACAGTCCAAAAACTGAACCCAGTATTTGAGGTGTGGCCCAACCAGTGCTGAGTACAAGGGCACGACTACTTCCCTACTCCTGCTGGCCACACTCTTGCTGATCCAGACCAGGATGCTGTTGTCTTTCTTGGGCATCTTCATATGCTGCTGCCTCATGTATGTTGCCAGTTACTCCTACTCCAGGCTCTCCCTACTTTATACCAAAGACTCTGAATATAAACATTGTTTGTGCACCAGCATGCATCAGAATGAACCTACCCCTTGTAAAACAGAGGTAACATTCACTCGTGGTACTAACCTTTTCAGTTCTTATGGTGAAATGTTGATAGTGTAATTGATAGCATAAATGAAGACTGAAGAGATGTGTCCATTCTAATATCTAATTGTAATTCCATAAGGAAAGTCTTGGCTGCCTAAGGTGAGAGCACAACGCAGCCACTCAGCCAACAAGAAGAATCCAATTTGTCTGCCACGCTCGTCAAAAAGAAATCAAAGTGAAAAAGATCAAGATCACCTGGCAAGAGCAGATGGTTTATGAGAGTTCTTGTCATGGGTTTTGCAATAATTTTCCAAAAGGGGGAAAATCAGAACTGAGCCAATGGCCACTGTTCATTCTCTTTATTGAGGCTGCTCCAGACTGTTTCAGCTCTCACACGTTGGGAACAAAATGAATACCCTTCCCCGCAGAGAACCAGCGCACTGCAAATTTACGAGGGCCTCATATTTCCACTGAAAACATCAAAACTACTACTTCACACCAAAAGTTAAAACACTGTCTCCAATCCACTCACAGTAACAGATGGGCTGTTTGTAGTAGAGAAGAAGGGAAGGAAGGAAATGAATTGAATTAAATCAAAGCAGAAAGCACAGCCATCATCTTACTGGCTGTTGGGTGATGCACGGAGCCCCAGACAATGTAAACATCATTCCTGCTCAGGTTCCAGAATATTCAGGACCTTCAGAAGACATTTACCACTGTTTCTGGGAAAGGATTCTCTGGGGAAGACAGCCACAAGAACTTCTGCTCTTCTGTTGCCAACAGTTTTCACGCAGCAAGAACATAAAGCCCTGCATTCGGTGACTAAGGGACTTGAACATCCCTCCTATGTTGTTCAGTTTGGAGAAAAGAAGGCTCTGAGGAGACCTTATTGTGGCCTTCCAGTAACTAAAGGGGGCTACAAGAAAGCTGGGGAGGGACTTTTTAGGGTGTCAGGTAGTGATAGGACTGGGGAGAATGGATCCAAGCTAGAGGAGGGGAGATTTAGGTTAGCTCTTCCCCATGAGTGTGGTGAGACACTGGCACAGATTGCCCAGGGACGTGGTGGAAGCCTCATGCCCGGAGGTTTTTAAGGCCAGGCTGGATGTGGCTCTGGGCAACCTGCTGCAGTGTGAGGTGTCCCAGCCCATGGCAGCGGGGTTGGAACTGGATGATCTTTGAGGTCCCTTCCAACCCTGACAATTCTGTGATTCTGTGAGGTGCTGGAGTGTGTCCAGAGAAGGGCAACCAAGCTGTTGAAGGGTATGGAGAACAGTTCTGGTAAGGAGCAGTTGAGGGAACTGGGATTGTCTAGACTGGAGAAAAGGAGGCTGATGGGAGACCTTCTGGCTCTCTATGACTCCCTGAAAGGAGGCTGGAGCCAGGTGGGAGCCAGCCTCTCCTAACAAGCGATAGGAGGAGAGGAAATGGTTTCAAATTGCAGCAAGGGAGATTTAGATTGGACATCTGGTAACATTTCTTCAACAAAAGGGTCATCAGGCATGGGAAGTATTTGAGTCCCCATCCCTGGAGGTGTTTAAAAGACATCTGGCTGAGGAGCACAGGGCCATGGTGTAACAGCTGTGTCCAGGCAGATGTCGGGTGACGGCTGGACTTGCTGCTCTTTAGGTCTTTTCCAACCAGGCAATTCTACGATTCTCTGCTATCTAAAATAATACCCAAAGCAGATTAATTTGTCCAGAGCTGTTTATTTCTGTTCAAACACTGCCTGAAAGGACAAAACCAACACTGGGTCACTCTCCAGGCTTTCATCCCATGCAGCACGTCGCTGTCAGACCATCACAAACTCTCCTGGAAGGAAATGATAACGCCTTCAAAGGGTAGTTTAAGGAGAAGGCCGGGATGCTATCTGTGCTACCCTCTTCCAGAACAAACAGCCCATGACAGCTTTTTGTGTTTGTTTTTTTTTTCTTCTCCAGGTTTTAACTTCCCTCATTAATGAGAAAAGTTTGACTAATTGGGAAGTCAGGCTTCCCTCTTACCTTTCTAATTAATTTCTACATCTTCCCAGCGTTTGTGCTCTCGTTCCTTCAAATGGCAGAACGATGCCTGGGATTGGAGAAGTCTCTTTCTTAATACACCATATGGCATGAGATCACAACGTTTGACAACACTGAGGAAGAAAAGATCTGCTCATTTCTGCAGATCTCCTGTCGTCCAAGGCCTTGATTAGACACACACAGCTTCTGAGAAATTCAGCCCCCTAATTAGCCCGTTGGATTGTTTGAAAGAAAACTGTCTGCAAAAGGATGAAATCACCCTGCACTTCTCCATCAGGAGCACTTGCTGTAAGCAGAGAAAACCTGACTGCTTCTCAGGGCACGGAAAAGAACGACAAATCGAGGCATCTACGCCTGTTTGCCCAAGTTAATACACCAGTGACAAGCTGTGATGGACAATCTACAGCCCACACAGGGTGAGAGGTGAGAGGAGATTCCTGTCATCTGAGGATTAGGGACAGATTGAAGCCTGGGCTTGTTCTACCCTCAGCTCTTTAATCTTCCAGCTCACAGAGGGAACATGAACATGGAAAGGCTCCAGAAGTAACAGCAACCCTTCCTCTGTATCTCTCACTCCTGCCTGCTTTTCTCATGACAGACTTTCTCTGATGGAGAAGTCTTGTCAAGACTTTCCTTTCTATTTCTTTTTAAAGCATGGCCTGAGTCTTTATCATGTTCAGAAAGCATCATGTGTGTGGCATAGCACAGATTCACACAACCATAGAATAACTAAGGTTGGAAAAGACCTCTAAGATCATCAATCCAACCTTCTACCCAATACCTCTGTGACCACTAAACCATATCCTGAAGTGCCATTCCATGCATTTCTTGAACACCTCCTGGGATGGTGACTTCACCACCTCCCTGGGCAGCCTATTCCAATGCTTAACCACTCTAATGGTAAAGATACACTTCCTAATATCCAACCTAAACTTCCCCTGGTGCAGTTGAGGCCATTACTTCTTGTCCTGCCATTATTTGCTTGGGAGATGAGGCCAACACCTACTTCACTCCAACCTCCTTTCAGGTAGTTATAGAGAGCAATAAGGTCTCCTCTCAGCCTCCTCTCCTTCAGGCTAAACAATTCCAGTTCCCTCAGCTTCTCCCTGTTCTCAAACCCCTCACCAGCTTCATTGCCCCTCTCTGAACCCCCTTCAGCATCTCAATGTCTTTCTTATACTGCGGTGCCCCAAATTTCACACAGTTCTCAAGAAGTGGTCGTGGTCTTACCAGTGCCCAGTGATCACTTCCTTCCTCCTGCTGACCATACTATTGCTGATCCACCTGAGCACACCGCTGGCTCACATTCAGCTGGCTGTCAAACAGTACCCCCCAGGACCTCTTCTGCCAGGCAGTTTTCCAGCCATATTGAGTGCTTCCAGCCACTACTGAGTGTTTATCTCCTGTGAAGTCTCTTCACTGACTTTGTATCATCATAATGCCTGGAACCCAGGCACCAGGTAGTCACCCACCAGGAGGTTTTATCCCTTGGCCTCATCTGCTTTACCAACCACAAAACACCCTGGGAAAGTCCACTAAAATGATGGATTCTTATTTTTTTTAACAGAGGTGGGGTAGAAGTCGGTATGTTCCACATGATCCCATTTTGCCTTCCCACATTACAATTCTGTTGGGCTCCCTCCTGCTCAACATTAATCTCATTACTCTTCAGTTAACTTGTGAAGACCAGCAACTTCTCTGACACTCAGTAATTATTTCTAGAATGAAGGCAAAAGCAAATTACTCCAATACATTACAAATTAATGTATGATGGCACAAATTAAAGGTTTTTCCCCTCTCTCTCTCTATATATATATCTACATTGATTAAGGAAACCTAAGGAATAGGCAGAACACTGCAAATGAATCCAAGCAAACTATGATCAGGTGACTGCCTGGTGGCTGTGGATGTTGTCTACCTGGACTTCAGCAAGGCCTTTGACACCATCCCCCACAGCAAACTCCTGGCCAAGCTGTCAGCCCATGGCTTGGACAGCAGCACTCTGAGCTGGGTTAGGAACTGGCTGGAGGCTGAGCCCAGAGAGTGGTGGTGAATGGTGCCAGGCACCAGTGGTGTCCCCCAGGGATCGGTGCTGGGCCCCATCCTGTTCAATATCTTTATTGATGATCTGGATGAGGGCATTGAGCCCATCAGCAGTAAATTTGCAGATGACACCAAGCTGGGGGACAGGTGTTGATCTGATAGAGGGTAGGAGAGCTCTGCAGAGGGACCTTGCCAGGCTGAACAGATGGGCAGAGTCCAACAGGATGGCATTCAACAAGTCCAAGTGCCAGGGGCTGCACTTTGGCCACAACAACCCCAGGCAGAGCTACAGGCTGGGGTCAGAGTGGCTGAGAGCTGCCAAACAGAGAGGGACCTGGGGGTGCTGATTTACAGCCACCTAAACATGAGCCAGCAGTGTGCCCAGCTGGCCAAGAAGGCCAATGGCATCCTGGCCTGCATTAGGAATAGTGTGGCCAGCAGGAGCAGGGAAGTCATTTTGCCCTGTACTCAGCACTGGTTAGGTCACACCTTGAGTCCTGTGTCCAGTTCTGGGCTCCTCAATTTAAGAAGGACATTGAGACTCTTGAACGTGTCCAGAGAAGGACAACAAAGATGGGGAGAGGCCTTGAGCACAGCCCTGTGAGGAGAGGCTGAGGGAGCTGGGGTTGCTTAGCCTGGACAAAAGGAGGCTCAGGGGAGACCTTACTGCTGTCTACAACTCCCTGAAGGGAGGTTGTAGCCAGGTGGGGTCTGGTCTCATCTCCCGGGCGGCCAGCACCAGAACAAGAGGACACAGTCTCAAGCTGCACCAGGGGAGGTTTAGGCTGGAGGTGAGGAGAAAGTTCTACACTGAGAGAATTTTTGGCCATTGGAATGTGCTGCCCAGGGAGGTGGCGGAGTTACTGCCCCTGGAGGTGTTCAAAAGGGACTGGATGTGGCACTTGGAGCCATGGTTTATTTAGTCATGAGGTGTTGGGTGATAGGTTGGACTTGATGATCTCTGAGGTCTTTTCCAACCCTATTGATTCTATGATTCTATGAAACCATAGAGACAGCACATGTCAAGCCTGCAAACTTCTTTTCCCCGTCATCACATCCCATTAAACAGCTAGCTGGAGCTTTATTACTCTTCCTCATCTTCTTTTCTTTACACTTGTTATTCTGCTCCCTTGTTTGTTGTTAAAATGGCAGTAATGTTTTACAGAAATAGCCTAAAATCAAAGGAGCTCTGCCTATGGCTGCAAGCTTGATTCCTTCCTCGCTTCCCTTTCCCAGCCATACAATGAAAGCTCCTGAAAATCTCATTTCAAGAGTAATTAGCAAATTGTATTAAGAGGAAATTAAACTGATCCACCCTGATTTCTCAGTACTGTTCATCCAGAGCTAGCTGTCAGCCAAAGGTCATTCCAAGATAATAAACTGTGGAACATCAGTGTAAACTTGTCAGGTTGTATTTCAGCACTGCTGTTGATGGATGGCAGCACCAAGGTAGGTGCTGGCTGGACACTCAACACTCCGCTCTGGTGCCCTTTTCTTACTCACAGCACAGCCAATGGTGACAAAAAACCAATCACCAGAAGGCTTGGCTGAAAGCATGCTCTGTCTAGATTCAGATTTGACCTCATTCCTTGCAGTTCTGTGAGGATGCAAAGCAATTCTCTAAGTGTCCACCTAAGGTTAATAAGTTGTACTGCATGGCTTATCACGGTATCTTCCCTCAAAGACATTAGTCAGTTGAAAACCACAGAAAAATAGAACGGTAGGGGCTGGAAGTGACCTCGAGAGGCCAAATAGTCCAACCCTCATGCCAGAGCAGGATCACCTATGGCAGGGCACACAGGAACATGTCCAGATGGGTCTTGAAAGTCTCCAGACAAGGAGACTCCACAACTTCTGTGGGCAGCCTGTTCCAGGGCTCCAGCACCCTCACAGCAAAGACATTTTTCCTCATGTGGAGGTGGAACTTTCTGTGTTATAGTTTGTGTCCATTGCTCCCAGTCCTACCACAGGACACCACTGAAAAGAGCCTGGCCCCTTCTCCTTGACATCCACCCTTCAGACATTTGGCCAGCAGGAGCAGGGAGGTCATTCTGCCCCTGTACACTGCACTGGTTAGGCTGCACCTCGAGTCCTGTGTCCAGTTCTGGGCCCCTCAGTTTAGGAAGGAGGTTGACTTGCTGGAACGAGTCCAGAGAAGAGCAACAAAGTTGGTGAGGGGTTTGGAGCACAGCCCTGTGAGGAGAGGCTGAGGGAGCTGGGGCTGCTTAGCCTGGAGAAGAGGAGACTCAGGGGTGACCTTATCACTCTCTACAACTACCTGAAGGGAGGTTGTAGACAGACAGATGTTGATCTCTTCTCCCAGGCAGCCAGTACCAGAACAAGAGGACAGAGTCTCAGGCTGCGCCAGGGGAGGTTCAGGCTAGAAAGGAAAAAGATCTATGCAGAAAGAGTGATTGCCCATTGGAATGGGCTGCCTGGGGAGGTGGTGGAGTCGCCATCATTGGAGGTGTTCAGGAGGAGACTTGATGGGGTGCTTGGTGCCATGGGTTAGTTGTTTAGGTGGTGTTGGATTGGTTGATGGGTTGGACACGATGATTTTGAAGGTCTCTTCCAACCTGGTTTATTCTATGTGTTCTATGTATTCCATAAACATTAATCAGATCCCTTCTCAGTCTTCTCTTGTCCAGGCTAACCTCTCTCAGCCTTTCTTCATCACGCCGATGTTCGAGTCCCTTCATCACCCTCACAGCCTCCGCTGGACTCTCTCTAGTATATTCCCATCCACGCAAGCACGGCCTCCACGTGTTTTAAATCAACTTATTCAGCAGCAGCAAGTTACTAAACATTGTATGAACAAGGATAGGTTAAAAAGATAATCATATACACATTGCAAGACCAGAGTATTCGCTCGTTAAGAATGAAATGACAAAGCAAAACGTCACTCTGAGGGCTTAGCATCCTTTGAGAGACTGGTAGATGCAGCAGTTCAGGCGCTGAATGAAGGAAGTGGTCATTAAGTGAGCAAAAGAGGGAAAGAGAGAGACCATTATGTTGTAACTTGGCCACTAATCAATAATTAGGAGATCTAAAATAGGATAATCAGGTAGGAAATTTCCAACGAAGAGCAATAATTACTATTCTGCGCAATAGCTAATTAATTTCAGAAGCTCATTGTTGCAGGGAAGCTCCAACATATGAGTGGGCTCAGTAAGTCTTTAGTAAAATGAGTGGATTATAGGCCCATCGATGGCTATTAAAACAGCCATTCAGTTGCTAATTTCAGCTCAGGAAGTTTCTAAATCACAGCCTATGGAAGCTTGGAGAATACAGCAGGGGGAAGCTCACCCCATGTGCTCCTTGCTCTTACACTTGATGTTAAACATCTGCCACAGCCACCTATCAACACCAGGACAGTGAGCTAATGGCCTGCTGGTCTGGCTCACTCTAACACTTGTGTCATGTCCCCAGATCCCAGTTCTATCTTTGATTTTATGTGTTCCCATTAGATATTTTTTTTTCCTTTCAGAATTTCTGGTTTTGTTTTTATCTGATGGAATTAGCTGATGAGAAAAGAGAAACAAAATCTTTACTGTGAGGGTGGTGAGACACTGGAACAGGTTGCCCAGGGAAGTTGTGGATGTCCCCTCCCTGGGGGAGTTCAAGGCCAGGCTGGATGAGGCATTGAGCAACCTGGGCTGGTGGAAGGACTCCCTGCCCATGACAGGGGGGTTGGAACTGGGTTATCTTTAATGTCCCTTCCAACCCAAATAATTCTATGGTTATTCTATTCTATCACAGTATCACAGTATAACTAAGGTTGGAAGAGACCCCAAGGATCATCAAGTCCAACCTGTCCCAACAGACCTCACAACTAGACCATGGCACCAAGTGCCATGTCCAATCTCCCCTTGAACACCTCCAGGGACGGCGACTCCACCACCTCCCTGGGCAGCACATCCCAATGACGAACGACTCTCTCAGTGAAGAACTTTCTCCTCACTTCGAGTCTAAACCTCCCCTGGCACAGCTTGAGACTGTGTCCCCGTGTTCTGGTGCTGGTTGCCTGGGAGAAGAGACCAACCCCTTCCTGTCTACAACCACCCTTCAGGTAGTTGTAGAGGGCAATGAGGTCACCCCTGATCCTTGTCTTCTCCAGGCTAAACAATCCCAGCTCTCTCAGCCTCTCCTTACAGGGCTGTGCTCAAGGCCTCTCACCAGCCTTGTTGCCCTTCTCTGAACACGTTCAAGTGTTTCAATGTCCTTCTTAAACTGAGGGACCCAGAACTGGACACAGTTCTATTCTATTCTATTCTATTCTATTCTATTCTATTCTATTCTATTCTATTCTATTCTATCTATTCTATTCTATTCTATTCCATTCTATTCTATTCTATTCTATTCCATTCCATTCCATTCCATTCCATTCCATTCCATTCCATTCCATTCCATTCCATTCTTTCTACTCTGTTCCATTCCATTCCATTCCATTCCACTCCATTCCATTCCATTCCATTCCATTCCATTCCATTCCATTCCATTCCATTCTTTCTACTCTGTTCCATTCCATTCCATTCCATTCCATTCCATTCCATTCCATTCCATTCCATTCCATTCCATTCCATTCCATTCTATGATGGTAAAATATTTTCTGCCTAATTTTCCATGTGAGTACACTCTAAAGTACTTTGCAGATGTTACTGTTGATTTTCAAGTACAGGCTTCTGGCTTCTTACGTCTTGGGACACTGTTGGCTCACAAACTGGTGTATACAAGGGGACAGATTTTTGTCATTGCCCAAATACAACTCAAGTTCTTCTAAGTGGGAGCCAAGGTTCCAACAGTAAAGGTCACAGACACAGACAACAGCCCTTTGCTGGGAGCGAGGTGGGATTTTTGCACATTTCTCCCATGAAGAAAACTGAAAAATAAGCCCCAAACTTCAACTGGTATTTTCCTCTCTAATTCTCCTTTCCAAAGCTATCTTGAGCCTGTGTTATTATAATAACTTTGACATTAAGCTCACAGTGATTCTGACAATTTCTACCACTTCTACACTGATTGTGCGGTAGTGTAATGCCAAATGAATTATAAAACTATGTTAAAATATTCAATCACCACCATTT
Source organism: Dryobates pubescens (assembly GCF_014839835.1). Classification (NCBI taxonomy): domain Eukaryota; kingdom Metazoa; phylum Chordata; class Aves; order Piciformes; family Picidae; genus Dryobates; species Dryobates pubescens. The sequence continues at coordinate 3,936,222 of NC_071634.1, forward strand.
CAGCCTACAAAGAAATCCTGATGAATCAAATAGAAGTGGCAATAATGACTTTTCAGCCTGCACAAGGGAATTATATTACCATAGAATCACAGAATCGTTTTGGTTGGAAAAGACCTTGAAGATCATTAGACATTCCCTAACTCTACCAAGGCTGGGGCTAAACCATGTCCCTCAGCACCACACCTCTGCCTCTTTGAAACATTCGGCCACCTCCTGGGGAGCCTGTGCCAGTGGTTGAGAACCCTTTCAATCAAGAAGTTTCTTCCAATGTCCAACCAACTCCTCTGGTGTAACTTGAGGCCATTTCCTCTTCTCATAGAATCATAGAATCAATAATGTCCTATCCCTTGTTAGTAGGGAGAAGAGACCAACCCGCACCTCACTCCAACCTCCTTCCAGGGAGCTGTGGAAAGCAAGGAGGTCTCCCCTCAGCCTCTTCTCTTCTAGGCTAAACAACCCCAGTTCCCTCAGCTGTTCCTCACCAGACCCATTCTCCAGACCCCTCTCTGGACCTGCTCTGGCAACTCAGTGATTGGAGGGTCCTGAAACTGAACCCAGGACTCACGGTGTGGCATCACCAGCGTTGAGTACAGGGGAACAATCACTTCCCTGCTCCTGCTGGCCACACTATTACTCATACAGAACAAGATGATGTTGGCCTTCTTGGTAACCCAGCCACACACTGGCTCATGATCAGACATCCCAGGTGTTTCTCTCCTGGGCCACTTTCCAGCCACTCTGCCCCAAGCCTGGAGCATTCTTGGGGGTGTTGTGACCCAAGTGCATAAGCTGGCCCTTGGCCTTGTTGAAACAGTTGGCCTCGGCCCATCGATGCAATTACATCCCAATTCATTTGTGTTTTATTTATACACTGAGTGCTGTGCAGCTCACAGTGAACCCTAACTCCACTCCATTTTAACTCAGCACTGCAGTGAGCAAGAATGGCACACGAGGTCTTCATTACACTAAGTGAGATGGCAATTTCTTGTGGGCTGTTTGAATTGTTACAGACAATACCTGCTGGTGGGGCTGCTTAAAGTTCTCACAGAATCACATCCATTTAATCAATTAAATTACTACCTGAGCTAAACATTTATTATTTTGGTTTGCCCAAGGGAATGCAACAATCAGAATGCAAAGCACTGCAAGCAAAGTTTTTAATATCATGAAACCTCAGTATTTTGTTATTGTGATTAAATTCTCTGCTTGACAGAAAAATAATTATCCATCAATCCCAGGAATGTGTTTTGAGTTGGTTTTTTTTTTCTGCATGCATACTCCCATGACAAAGCAGAGTATTTAATTTGGTTTTGGAGATGATTACCACCTACCAGAGAAGTGACATATAATGTAGTAAATCAAATTATGAGCAGTAATATTCACTGTTCTTTTTTTTTCCCCCCCTTTCTTTTTTGTTGTTAGCATTTTCACTTTTTAGTTTAGTTTTGTAATGAGAGCTCTTCCTCATGTAATCATTTTATCTGAACATATATAAACAACACCCAGCACTTAGAATTCCATAGTAGTGGGGCATTCTTTTGAACATAACAATGGTTTGATTCATGGGCACCGAGGGGAAACTGCCAGTCATAACATGACAGAGGAGAGAAAAATGTTTAACTAGAGAACTCTTGGTGATGCCCAACGACAGCACAAGTGGCAATGGTGGAAGCTGAGGCATAGGAAGTTCGATAGAGAAATGAGGGGGGAAAGAATTCACTGTGAAGGTGACAGAAGACTGGAACAGGCTGCCCAAGGGGGTTGTAGAGTCTCCCTCTCTGGAGATACTCAAAACCCACCTGGATGTGTTCCTGTGTGATCTGCTCTAGGTGACCCTGCTCTGGCAGGGGGTTTGGACTGGATGAGCTTTTGAGGTCCCTTCCAGCTCCTAACCTTCTGTGATTCTGTGAGAAAACAGAGCTGTGCAACATGACTCCAAAGCTGAGGTGGGGATTCATCTGACCAGCTGTCTCTTAATAGACAAATAGTCCACAGAGAAACAATTGGGAACTGAGAGTGACTCTACATCTGCATTTTAAGATTGGGCCATTCTTGGTTCATGTTTACTGCACACATTTAGGGTACATATCATGGCATGGTCATCAGATTTCCTCAAGTTATGCCAGGGGAGGTTTAGATTGGACACTAGGTAAAAATTCTTCACTGAAAGAGTGGTCAGGCATTGGAACAAGCTTCCCAAGAAGGCGGTGGAGTCACTGTGCCTGGAGGTTGCAAGAAATGTGTGGATGTGGCAGTTTGGGACAAGGTTTCGTGATCATAGTGATTGGACTCAGTGATCTTAGAGGTCTTTTCTAACCAAAACAATTCTGTGATTCTATGGACTGGATTTGTTGTGACTAAAGCTAAACTTTAGGTGGTGTGATTCAAGAGCTCCACTCACTGCCAGGCATTCATGCCACAAGTCCAGACTACACCTAAGCTGTCACAAACCCTTCTGAAATAGATATGATGCACACATCAGGTCCTCATCACCAGCTCCTCTATCCTACAGAGGAGACCTTATTGCTGTCTAGAACTACCTGAAGGGAGGTTGTAGCCAGGTGGGGGTTGGTATCTTCTCCCAGGCAACCAGCACCAGAACAAGAGGACACGTCTCAAGCTGTGCCAGGGGAGGTTTAGGCTGGATGTTAGGAAGAAGTTCTTCCCAGAAAGAGAGATTGGCCATTGGAATGTGCTGCCCAGGGAGATGGTGGAGTCACCATCATTGGAGGTGTTCAGGAGACTGGATGAGGCACTTGCTGCCATGGTTTAGCTGATTAGATGGTGTTGGGTGATAGGTTGGACTCGATGATCCCAAAGGTCTCTTCCAACCTGGTTAATTCTATTCTATTCTATTCTATTCTATTCTAGTCTAGTCTAGTCTAGTCTAGTCTACTCTACTCTACTCTACTCTACTCTACTCTATCCTATTCTCACTCCTCTTTCTGCAGGCCTGCTCCCATCACATAACTTTCCACCGAGTTTTTCTCAGCTCTGTCACCAGACTCTTGCTTTACCTTAGAGTAATCTGAATTTGATTTTCCAATCAGTTGGGTAAGGTAAAATTATTGCCAGGGGAAGATTGTTCTGTCACTTTTTTGGTGCTGTGACTTTGTCACATCAAAGGCACAAGGACATTCTTTGCTTTTGACATCATCTTATCAGTGATTTTTTCAGACTAAATCTTGAGATTGGCAAGGTAACACTTTGAGACCTTACCCTTCAAGCAAGGCTAAAGTTGACTTACACCAGCAAAACTACAGGGAGAAGTTAACCTTCAGTCTACAGATAAAAATGTAGCTGATGAAAATTAAAAAATATGAGTAACAGATTTCCCCAAATGTGTTAAATCATTACCCTGATGCTTATCAAATTGCATGCTGCTTATGAACCACAGAACACACACATCACTTCAAAACTGGCACTCTAGTAGGAAATGCAGGGGAAATAACAACATTATTTTACCACTACAGAAGTTCTTCACCATTCCAGTGTCTGCTTGCTGACAGCTTGGTTTATCTTTCACACCCTCCTTCCCTAATGTTTCAGTTGTCCTAAAGTTCCATTCAACATAGAATCAAGGAGTGCACTGGGTTAGAAGAGAACTCTAGAGGTTATCTTGTCCAACCCCGCTGTAGCTAGCAAGCAGGGACATCCCCAACCAGGGGAGGTTGCTCAGAGTCCCTTCAAGCCTGATCCTGCATGTCTCCAGGGATGGGGCCTCCACTACCACCCTGAGCAACCCATTCCAGTGTTCCACCACCCACATAGTGAAGAACTTCTTCCTAATCTAGATCTACCCTGCTCTAGTTTAAGGCCATTAGCCCTCACCCTATCACTGCAAGCACTTGTAAAAAGGCCCTCCTCAGCTTTCTTGCTGACCCCCTTCAAGTATTGCAGGAAGGCTGCCATAAGATCTCCTTGGAGAAATACATGCATCCTCCAGCCCTTTTGTGTCTTTGGCCAGGAAAGAAGGATACAGACCTAAATAAAGTTTATTACATGTTTTTCCATGTGGGCTGAGTATTAACATATCCTTTTCTTTTCCACTTTCCCTTCCTCCACCTTTTGGGGAGCTTGGAAATAATGAAGGGAAATAGACAACCTGAGAGTACTGAAGGAAGAAGAGGAACCAAAATGACTGAAGAAAGGAAAATCTCCCTTAGATGTATAACTCAGAAGAAAGACAGTTTGAAAGAATAGAATAGAATAGAATAGAATAGAATAGAATAGAATAGAATAGAATAGAACAGAACAGAACAGAACACAGTTAACCAGGTTGGAAAAGACCTTTGAGATCATTGAGTCCAATCTATGAGAAGAACCTGGAGAAGAGGAGGCTCAGGGGAGACCTTGTTACTCTCTACAACTACCTGAAGGGAGGTTGTAGGCAGGTGGAGGTTGGTCTCTTCTCCCAGGAAAACAGCACCAGAATAAGAGGACACAGTCTCAGGCTGCACCAGGGGAAGTTTAGGCTGGAGGTGAGGAGAAAGTTCTTCCCAGAAAGAGAGATTGGCCATTGGAATGTGCTGCCCAGGGAGGTGGCAGAGTCACCATCACTGGAGGTGTTTAGGAGGAGCCTGGATGGGGTGCTTGGTGCCATGGTTTAGTTGATTAGATGGTGTTGGGTGATAGGGTGGACTCGATGATCTCAAAGGTCTCTTCCAACCTGGTTAATTCTATTCTATTCTATTCTGTTCTATTCTATTCTATTCTACTCATCCAACTCCATCTAATCAACTAAACCATGGCACCAAGCACCCCATCCAGACTCTTCCTAAACACCTCCAGTGATGGTGACTGTGCCACCTCCCTGGGCAGCACATTCCAATGGCCAATCTCTCTCTCTGTGTAGAATTTCCTCCTAACATCCAGTCTGAACCTCCCCTGGTGCAGCTTGAGACTGTGTCCTCTTGTACCTTCAGTGGCATCAGTATGGATCACAGAATCACTATGGCTGGAAAAGGACCTCTAGGATCATCGATGATACTTTCTATACTGAGGAGAACTAAATTGGAGAAAAACAAAGAATGGAGGAGCTCCAGTGGGAGACAGGAAGAATGGGAGACTTAAAAGATGAAAGGAGATGGAAAACAGAGAAAACAAACAGGCAAAGCAAAATAAACAACATACACCAGCTTCTGAAAATCAGAGAGGAGGGGAAAAAAAAAAAGAAGCCAACAAAACAAGATGTTTCAGTGGAGAAAATAACTCAGCTAAGCATTTCATTTCAAATGTGAAGCATGTACAAATAATAAAGCTTGCATCCTGATCTTTGACCAGTTTCAGAAAGAGCTATTCAGACAACCTTGAACGAGCTACACGCTGCACTTGTGAAAGCTGAGGCTTCATTTTGAAGACTAAGCAAAGACAAAGCACAATTTGTTGAAATGCATTTCTTGTCTGCTGCTTCTGAGCCACTCTCATTGTGCTTACTCCGTATTCCTGCATGCAACATTGAATCCAGCACTCTGCTGCCAGGGGTTCATTCCATATTGTGTATCATTGAAGTGTAAAAGTGCTGAGTGGGTTTCGGAGCGGTTTTAATCATATCGCAGAAAATGTTCCAAGCTGATGGAATCAAATGCCTTTAATTGTGGCAATCAGATGTATTATCACTTTACTACTGCTAACCCCTAGTCAGTACACAACGCCCAGCATGGAACAGCAGAGTCCTCTACTTACACATGAGGGGCCACGAGAACGATCAGAGGCCTGGGAGACTTCTGGATAGGCTGAGAGAGCTGAGTTTGTTCAGGCTTAGGGGAGACTTTATTACCAGGGCCCAGCACATAGAGGGTGGCTGCCAGGAGGGTCGAGACTCCCTTTGCACAAGGAGTCACATGCGAAAGTCAAGGGGTGATGGGGACAAGTTATTTCTGGGGAGATTCCCAGAAGAAAATGTTTCACAATGAGAACAGAGAGACCTGGGAATCATCTCCCAAGGGAAGCAGTGGATTCCCCTACAGTGAGCAGTTTTAAGACTCAGCTTGACAGGCTGCTGGGCCAGCTCATTTCAACTCTACTGTTACCTACAGAGGTTGGAATAGGTGATCCTTGGGGGTCCCTTCCAAGCTGGTATTCTGTGATTCTGTGCCTTAGCTCAACCTTATGGCAAAATGCCTCTTTCCATTTAGGTACAAATATTTTCATAGACTTGGAATCATAGAATCACTGAGTACCAGGTTGGAAAGGGCCTCAGGGACCATCTGGTCCAAGCTTCCTTGGCAGAAGTATAGCCTAGACAAGAAGGCCCAGCACCATCCAGCTGAATCTTTAAAGTGTCCAATGCTGGGGACCTTGTAACTTCCCTTTGGGAAATTATGCCACTCCCTGAAGGAGTTGAAGGTCAGGTTGCACACCTGGAGCAACCTGGCCTAGTGAAAGGTGACCCTGACCACGGCAGAGAGGTTGAAACAAGACGATCTTCAGGGCCTCTTCCAAACCATTCTATGGTTGCATGATTATTCCAACAGCTGGGGTAAATTTTCCTTGTGTCCAATAGGAATACCTCCAGGAGCAGCTTGTACCCATTACCCCCCAACTTTTCCATGTGACACCTTGTAAAGAGGGAGTCTCCAGTGTCTTTGCAACCACCATCGAAATACTGGAACATGAAGACAGTGTGAGAAGACAAGGCTCTGAGCAATCAATCTGACATTGAAGGTAGCTTTGTTCTGAGTAAATCAGACAACGTTCCTGCCATGCAAAACTATTCTCTAATTTTTACTCAATCATGAGGTTTCCCAGAGATGTGGTTGCAGCCTCATCCCTGGAGACATTCAAGGTCAACCTTGATGAGACCCTGAGCAACCTGATCTAGTTGGGTATGTCCCTGTTCGCTGCAGGAGGGTTGGACAAGATGACCTCTGAGGGTCCCTTCCAGCCCAGTGCATTCTGTGATTTTGTGATCAACTTCAATCCTGAGTGCTAACAGAAGGGAAAAAATCCCTTGATGGCATTACACCACTGAGAGAGAATTCACAGTGAGACCTTCTTAGAGGCCATTAAGTTTCCTTGTTAAGCACACTGAGTTTATTTAAAGAAGTCTTTCCCCCCCCCCCCCCCTTCTTCACTAATCAGCCAATCTTTGCAGCACAATACAACAAGAAGCTGCCACAGTTGCAGGAGTGAATCAGTTTGAGGGGGCTGTGCCAGTTGTCATGATATGAGGGATTTTATTTAGGGAAATAATAATCCCCAGATGATGGAAATGATCAATCACCTCCAAGTCAGTAACAAAGGCACAGCGTTCCATGGCTCATTAGCAGCCATGATGCAGACACACGAAACGGAAAGTTTCTCTGTCACTGATGCTTACAAGTGCTGCAATATGGTTTTGCTTGACTGAAACAGATAGGAGTGCTGCAGAAGAAAACATCCTCCTGGGTTTTTATCCCCAAATAGAGTCAGGAGTCAGATCCTTGCACCATTGCAAGGCTATAAAAGGAAAAGCCTCAGCACCTATGATACGCTCAAAGCAGCTGGCAGGACTGTGAAGGTAGCTGCCCCCTCAGCTAGCATGAAATATAGACATGTCTGGCAGGACTGCTCTAAACCTATGGGTGACATGAGCACTGGGACATTCACAATAGGAGAAGATCAGCAAACACCTCTGAGGATCTAGATCTGGGTAATTTTAGTATTTCAAAGACAGAAATGGGATTCATTGACAAGCCTGACATGAAAGACTGAGTCACTGCCAGGGACACACTCATTGACAAAGATTTCTCAATACCATCCTCAGCTGCACTGTGCAATGAATTGCACACTTTGGGAAATGATAGGTCAAGATGAGAACTGAATTTAAATATATTGGGGCAAATTTGGGGACACTGACATCTGAAGATAGAAATACAAGGGTACTGGTCACACAGGAACACATCCAGGTGGGTTTTGAATGCCTCCAAAGAGAGAGACTCCACAACCTCTCTGGGCAGCCTGTTCCAGGGCTCTGGCACCCTCACAGTGAAACAGCTTTTACTTCTGTTCCCATGGATCCTCCTCTTCTCCAGCTTGCCCCCATTGTGCCTTGTCCTGTCACTGGACATCCCTGAGCAGAGCCTGGCTCTGTCCTCCTGACACTGCCCTGCACATCTTTATCAACAGCACGGAGGTCACCCCTCAGACTCCCCTGCTCCAAGCTAAAGAGCCCCCAGCTCCCTCAGCCTGTCCTCACAGGGAGATGTTCCACTGCCTTTGTTGTCTTTGGTGTCTTTGTGGCTCTGTGCTGGACTCTTTCAAGCAGTTCCCTGAAGTCCTTCTTGAACTGAGGGCACAGAACTGGATACAACATTCCAGATGTGTCCTCAGCAGGGCAGAGCAGAGGGGAGGAGAACCTCTCCAGGCCTAGTAACCACAGCCCTTCTAATCCACCCCAGGATGTCCTTGGCCTTCTTGGCCACGAGTGCACATTGTTGGCTCCTGGTCATCTTATTGTCTACCAGGACTCCCAGGTCCCTTTCCCCTACAGTGTTCTCCAATAACCTATGGTGGTATATGGGGAGTTTCATTAGTAACTAGTGTAGTGTAAGAGCAACAGGAAAACCTGAGAGAAATGCAAGATTTTTCATGGCTTGTGAAACTCTGATCTGAGTAGTGAAGGACTGTCAAAAACAGAGTTAGAAAAATGTGAAAGTAAGGTAAAGTAAGTTTTAGTGTGGAAAACAAAAAGATGTAGTAGACTAGTTAGAAAGATCAAACCCTGTTGATGTGTAAGCTCTTGGGTTTTGTTATGAGAAGAAACACAGCCTTCTTATTACTTATGAGCTGGATGCTAGAAACGGATGAGTGGTTAGAAGTATCCATGAAAACAGCCATAAAGGAAAAATCCTCCCCTCAAAGCCCTAAAAACCCAAACAAAAATCCCATTACAGACCCATGCTCCTTGGCTGGATTTGGAGTTGTATGCTGGGAACAATTAGGTAGTGATTCTGGACTTGCCTTCTTACCTCCAAGAGGGAGCACTGCTACCACTGCCGCTGAAGATGTTATCTCATGTGTGCTTGTTAGGAAATGGCAAAAGCAATGCTGAAAGACAATAGCCAAGCATATCACTTTCTGAGCTCAACTGCTTATGAAAGAATATGCATCTGAGCACACTACTTCAAGGCAGGATTATCATCACTTTGTGCCAAAAAGGTCAACCACTTCAATTCAGATATTTGGCATTTCCAAATTCCTCACTTGGCATTACTTAATTCCCAGGTGTCACTCTGGGGCTCAGAATGCTGTCTGCTGAAATACATTTACTGAAAAGCTTAGGACCAGATTATCTGACCATGTACTTGGCAAAGTTAAAGCCAGAAGTGTCCCAGATTTTTATAAATAACATGAGAAAAATGAAAGAGGAAATGCAGTTTAATAAAGCATCACATAAAATGAAAGCCTCTGCAACCACAAGAGTATCTGCAGCCACAAGAGTATCTGCAGCCACAAGAGTATCTGCAGCCACAAGAGTATCTGCAACCAAGCAGGTGTGGCACAAGATTCCAACTCCAGAAAAAAATCCACCTGAGAAGAGTGAAGCAGAGAGCAGCAGTGGAAAGAAATGAGCCCCATCCAGACTTGCAATCTCAAGCCACTTTGACTAAAAAGCATCTTTGACTTTAAAGCCCAGAAGAAGCAGTCAGATAACCTCTGAGAATTCATGAAGAACATAACAGCTTGCCACTCTACATATTACTTGCCTTTTAGTAGCAGAAAGCTTACAGCAACTGCTCTTTAAGGCAAGTTGACTTGACATCTGGGAAAGAACAATCCAATGGACCAGCAGAGGTTGGGGGCTGATTTGTTGGGCAACTCTGGGAAAAAGGACCTGGGAGTGCTGTTGGACTGCAGGATGACCATGAGCCAGCAATGTGCCCTTGTGGCCAAACAGGCCAATGGCACCCTGAGGTGTATTAGAAGGAATGTGATTAGGGGGTTGAGAGAGGTTCTCCTGCCCCTCTGCTCTGCCCTGGTGAGGCCACATCTGGAATATTATGGCCAGTTCTGAGTCCCTCACTTCAAGAAGGACCTCAGGGTTGAGAGAATCCAGCACAGAGCCACAAAGATGATGAAGGCAGTGGAACATCTCCCTGTGAGAACAGGCTGAGGGAGTGGGGCCCTTTAGCATGAAGATGAAAAAGTCTGAGGGGTGTCCTCATTGCTGTTGATAAACATATGCAGGGCAGTGTTGGGAGGATGGAGCCAGGCTCTGCTCAGTGATGTCCAATGACAGGACAAGGGGCAGTGGGGGCAAGCAGGAACAGAGGAGATTTCAATTGAACAGAAGGGAAAAACTTTTTCACTGTGTGGGTGCCAGAGCCCTGGAGCAGGCTGCCCAGAGAGGCTGTGGAGCCTCCTTCCTTGGAAGCATTCAAAACCCACCTGGATGCATGCCTGTGTGACCTGTACCCTTGCTGTTTCTGTATTCAGATGCCAGTGTCCCCAAATTCCTGTGTGTTCCTCTGTGACCTCCTCTAGGTGATCCCGCTCGGGCAGAGGGGTTGGACTGGATGATCTTTCAAGGTCCCTTTCCAATCCCTAACATTCTGTGGTTCTGTGATTCTGTGACATCTCACAAGGAGCAATCCAAACACAGTCTGGTTGAGAAGACGTACAGCTAACGTATATCTTAGACTCCCAAATATTTTCCTCGCAAGCTATTTCCCCTTATGTTCGTTAACTCCAATATTTGCAGACTGTCTCAGAAAACACATTAATCACCTCCTAAAACCAGTATGCCAATTAGCATGCATGGCACCTACCACAACGGGGCTCTGAGCTGTGGTGCTGCTACCTTCCTCCTTCTGGAACAAACCCTGCTGTCACCATCAGCACTTGAAACAGCGACACAGGGCAGACGGTTTACAACACGCTGCTACAACCCCAGGTTTTAGAACTGCCATTTCTTTAGGAAATCAGTTCTTCCACATCCAATTAGAAGAAGAAGGGAGGGAGGAAAAAATAATAGAGGTTCCCTAAGTTACTAAACCAGTTTCAAACACAGTGCTGTTTTTCCCTCCCCAACCAGCTAGCTCCTTAAATCCTGCTTTAACAAGCTGCATTGCCATGTAGGAGAGTCATGTGCAGCATATCAAAGTCAGAGTTTCTCTGTTTTGCTATTAGTCTGATTTTGCTTTAAAAATTAAGGAAGAGCAAAACCACCAACCCTAAATATTCATAGAGGGTGATCTACTACAAAGATTTAATTCATTTAGACTATGATGCCTTGGAAATAAAGGCAAAAACACTAATCCCAAATCTTAGTTCTAAAGAGAAATAGTCTAGGCAACACAGACACCTAAAATATCCATAGGCTACTTGTATTATTCATAATTAGTAGCAGCCTACACCACCATCACAAATGGCAATAAAGCTTTTCTTTATGAGAACATCTTTCATTTCCAGCTAAGAATGCAAAAATGTACTACCTTAATTAAAATATGAATTGCATCACCTCTAAAAATATACTGGTAGCTATATGTGTGCCTTCACTGGAGACATTTTTAGCCATATAACCAGGCACCATCCCAACACTTCTTTCAAGAATTAACAAGAAGAAGAAAGGGGCAAAAAATATCTATTTCACTGAGGTCAGGCAGCCTCATGTAGCAGCGTATGATTTCCACAGGCTGCCAGGCAACAACACCCTGTCTGGCAAGTCCCATCCTCACTTGCTGAATTTCTCCAATTCAAGGAGCAGAACAGTCAGAGACGGGCATTAATCATCACAGAATCACAGAAATCATGGCATCATGGAATTGGTTTGGTTGGAAAGGATCTCGAAGATCATCAAGTCCAACCATCAACCTCAGATCACCACAGCCATCAGATATTTGTCCTGAAGTCTATGTCCTCTGGCCAGCATGATCTAGTGTGGGGTGTCCCTGCCCACGGCAGGGGGGGTGAAACTAGATGATCCTTGTGGTCCTTTCCAACCCTGACTGACTCTATGATTCTATGATTCTAAGTGTCCTCATTTGGGTGCCTTCATCCCCAGTTCCCTCCAGTGGTTCTCTCTTCTAAATCACTCATTTCAGGTTTTGCCCTTTCAGAGGTTAAATTCTTGGTGTGAAAAAAAACCCCAAAACTAACCAAACAAAACCAACCCAACCCAACCAAACACACAGACCCTAACCAAACAAATCAAAAGATACCAAACCACCATGAACAAAAAAGGAGAAACCAAAGAAAAAATGCTGTAATGCAGTTCAGTAGTAAACCAAGTGGCACAGCCCAAAGGACAGTGAACAGGTATTCACTGCTTTCCAAATATCTTTAAATGATTTGAATATTGCTTAGCAACACCAACACTATTTAAAGGGCTGTGACAATAACATATGCATGAGTAGGTCCAGAAAATAACAGCCTGATGACATTCATGGCAGCGCTTTATCCAGAAAACCAGGTTCTTCTCTCCCTCAGAGGAATGGGTTCTCATCCCAGAACCCAAATAAGATGTACAGGATCTGTACATAGAAGACTAAAATCAAGTCACACAGACCATGCACTTCTGGCTTCCAAATGTTTAAGACAGTTCTAATGAAGAGGTTACCACTAAAGTTATTGGTTCGCTTTTGACAGGAGAAATGAGAGTGTTACCAGGTTCTGTCCTGTATTTATGAAGCCCAAATGTATCTTCAAAAATGGATAAAGGTTTGCTTAATACATAGAAATAGATAAGAAAAATAGATGCAGGGAGGGGGCCTGGTACTCTATCAGATCTTGAAGAGGGGTCTGGGGAGGTGATATAGAGATGTTCATGCCCGCCTAATTCCTCAGAACAGCCCAGTGCCCTTCCACACTGGGCTGTGTGAGGGAAATGTCAATTCCCCCAGACAAAATGGGAGCAGCAAGTCACATAACATCCATTTATTAAAAATAACCCAGAAAATGGGGTTTGCACACAGCTTACATTTATCAGATGAATGCAGTGGAACTGCTGCGTGTGTGCTAAAGTTAACCCCCTGCATGGGACTGAGGAACAGACTCCAGCAACAGCAGCAACCGTTTTACTCTGGAATGTAAACAGCAGGCATTGTTATGCATGAAGAAGAGTGTGACCAGCAGGTCAAGGGAGGTTCTCCTCCACCTCAACTCTGTCCTACTCAGGCCTCCTCTGGAATACCCAGCCCAGTTCTGGGCTCCCCAGCTCAAGAATGACAAGGAACTACTGAAGAGAGTCCAACTGAGAGCCACTAAGATGATGAGGGGACTGGAACACCTCTGTGAGCAGGCTGAGAAACCTGGGGCTGTTCAGCCTGTGGAAGAGCAGCCTAAGAGGGGATCTTCTCAATGCTCATCAATAGCTAAAGGGAAGTGTCTCGAGGATGGAGCCAGATGCTTCTCAGTGGTGCCCAGTGACAGGACAAGGGGAAATGGGCACAAACAGGAGCCCAGGAGGTTCCATGTAAACATAAAAGAACAAATTCTTCCATTTGAGGGTGGCAGAACCCTGGGCCAGGCTGCCCAGAGAGGTTGTGGAGTCTCCATCTCTGGAGGCATTTGAAACCTGCCTGGACATGCTCCTGTGTGATGTATTTGAGGTGATCCTGCTGTAGCAGAGGGGTTGTAGTAGATCTTCAGAGGTGCCTTCCAACCCCAACCATGCTGAGGATCCAGTGGAAATATATAGCAAGTGGTGGTTTGGGGCATTATCCTTTCCAAGTGGTAAATGATAGGCATGAAAGGGGTGAGAACTTCAGAACTGCTGCAAAGAGTTGTGCAGAAGAAGCCATTTGCAATGCACACCGAGTTTTCCTCACCCTGGAGAATCCACGAAGAACGCTGCAGGGCTGCCATCTACTGGAACTTGGTAAGACAACTATAGACAGGAGGGAGAAACCAGTGACTGATGGATGGGGGAAAAAAAGAGGAGGGAGTGGCTGGTAACGAGGGAAATTGTGGTATTTATAGTAAGTGCATCCAGATAAAATGGGATTAGATTCACGCATCTGAGAAAAGAACGATGATACATCTCTAAGTCCTTCAGAGCAAATTGCATTGAAGGATCCACACTTCAGTGACTTCTCCACACTTAGCAGAAAGGGCTGCTTTTTTTTTTTCTCCCCCCCAAGGGTTTGGGCAATGGTCCAAGACAAGGAAAACAGCTAGGAGAGCAAACAGAATGCACATCCTAGCCCAAAAGCATTCATTCCAGTGTAAGGAAGCTCAGCTGTAAATCCCTACCATTGCCAGAGTTACAGCACCAGGGAAACAGCAGAGAAGCCAGGAGTTGGGAGTCAGATTTTCAGTATTTGGACTGAAGGGGGGGGGGGGGGGGGGGGATAAATTCTACTTTTTATACAAATGGATCAAAGTAATCTGGATTTCAGGACTAGAAGGTCTAGCTTTCCCAAATGTGACAGAACTTCTGAACCAAAATGGTACCTAAGTATTGACTGTCTCACATCTTCATGCACTGCCTTGTGCCTTCCCTTTTTCCTTCGCCATTCTCTACCTCCTTCTTTGTCTCTACCTTTTCATCTTCCTACAGTTCCTCTTACTTTTAATGTTTCCATGGTAATGACAGCAAAAGGAAAAAAAAAAAGATTAACTATCCTTTGAGTATTTCTTTCCTTTTTACATAAATTTCTGAAAGGAGATGAAGGAAAAAAACCCCCAACAATATGGCACATCCCTCAGAGAGTGATGCAAGAGCCAGGACAATAACTCATTAGGCAATCAAGAAGATCTAACAGCTAGCAGCTATTTGTAAGCTCACCTTTACAAACATTTAAACACAGAATAACACTTCTAAAGATATCATGGTTAAAAAAAAAAAAAAGAGGAAGAGAAAGGGAGAGAAAATAATCTAATGCAGGGCAAAAGAGAGCGGCCAGGCAGAGAGGGACCTGGGGGTGCTGGTTGATGGTAGGCTGAACATGAGCCTGCAGTGTGCCCAGGCAGCCAAGAGGGCCAATGGCATCCTGGCCTGCATCAGGAACAGTGTGGCCAGCAGGAGCAGGGAGGTCATTCTGCCCTGTACACTGCACTGGTTAGGCCGCACCTCGAGTACTGTGTCCAGTTCTGGGCTCCTCAGTTTAGGAAGGAGGTTGACTTGCTGGAAGGTGTCCAGAGAAGGGCAACAAAGGTGGGGAGGGGTTTGGAGCACAGCCCTCTGAGGAGAGGCTGAGGGAGCTGGGGTTGCTTAGCCTGGAGAAGAGGAGACTCAGGGGAGACCTTATTGCCATGTACAACTACCTGAAGGGAGGTTGTAGCCAGGTGGGGGTTGGTCTCTTCTGCCAGGCAACCAGCACCAGAACAAGAGGACACAGTCTCAGGCTACACCAGGGGAGGTTTAGGCTGGATGTTAGGAAGAAGTTCTGCACAGAGAGAGTGATTGCCCATTGGAATGGGCTGCCTAGGGAGGTGGTGGAGTCACCATCATTGGAGATGTTCAGGAGGAGACTTGATAGGGTGCTTGGTGCCATGGGTTAGTTGATTAGATGGTGTTGGGTGATAGGTTGGACACAATGATCTCAAAGGACTCTTCCAACCTGGTTAATTCAATTCAATTCAATTCAATTCAATTCAATTCAATTCAATTCAATTCAATTCAATTCTATTCTATTCTATTCTATTCTATTCTGAAAGATAAACTCTTTAACTAGTGCTCTTAGGTGTTAGAGCTTCTTGTGTACCTTCAGGATAAAATGTGTTCTGCATTTTCTTCATTCAGGTCTTTGTGTCATGGCAACAGGTTGCAGATCCACCATTAAGATTAAGTGCAGTCCTACATCTAAAGTCACAACCCCAAAAATCCACCTGGAGGAGCCTACTCAACATCTCTTTTAACTCTCCTCAAAGCACAGAGTACTCCTTTGATTTGCTGTCCGGTCAAAAAAGGAATTCTGCAAGCAGGCTGCAGTCACCACAGCTCAGCAACCTGGCAGAGGTACTAAAAGCTCCCCAGCAAAGAGCTAGGAGTGACCTGGGGCTGTTGATTGACAGCTGGCTGAAAATGAGCCACTGTGTGCCCAGGTGGCCAAGAAGGTCAACAGCATCCTGGCCTGGATCAGCAATAGTCTGGCCAGAAGTACCAGAGAATTGATTGTTCCCCTGTGCTCGGCACTAGTGAGACCAGAAACTGAGTCCTGCATTGACTTTTGGACCCCTCACTACAAGAAAGTCATTGAGATGCTGGTGTGTGTCCAGAGAAGGGCAACCAAGCTGGTGCAGGTCTGGAGAGCAGGGCTGGTGAGGAACAGCTGAGGGAACTGGGGTAGTTTAATCTGGAGCAAAGGAGGTTTTGGGGAGACTTTCTCATTCTCTAGAGCCCCCTGAAAGGAGGTTAGAAGCAGGTGGGGGGACATCTCTTCTCTCTAGCAAGAAGCAATAGGATGAGAGGAAATAGCCTCAAGTTGCACCAGGCAAGGTTTAGGTTGACTGGGAGGGTTCTCAAAGGGAGGTGGTTGAATCCCTGTCGCTGGAGGTGTTTCAAAGAGGCAGAGATGTGGTGCTGAGGGGCCTGGCTTAGCACCAGCCTTGGCAGAGTTAGAGAGTGGTTGGACTTGATAATCTTACACATCTTATCCAACTGAAACAATTCTGTGATTCTATTCCATGATTCTTAAAAGGTTCCTGAATCTGTTTATGGCACAAATACTTTAGAATTTAAGAAGAAACAATTCATTCTATTATTTCAAAGACCCTCTCCTGAAGCACTCACGGATCAGTAGCAGGCATTGCCAACTCTTTCAGGCTAACAAAGCCACACTACACACGAGCAGTGCAGCTCTCACAAACACACACAGGTGTGTGTGCCACGGTGGAACTTCAGAAGGTACCACCTGGGGAACTCAACCATGATACTTCTGCGCTTCCAGCTGTGGGACTTCAGTAAATCTGAGCTTTTCTTTCCTCCATTTTGGTCAATTAAAAATTGGGAGACTTCAGAACTATCTGTCAGATTAGGGAAAATGGGATGGGTAGGTTTGAGGTTGTTGGTTTGTTTGTTGTCTTCCCCCCCCCCCCCCCCCCCCCCCCCCCCCGACTTTTTTTCTGTGATGCCAGGGAGAAAACAAATTCCTGACTTAAGACACTGACTGCAAACTGGTTGCAATGTTTTGTCTCAGGGCCATAACCCACTTGAAAAGATTTCAGAGTGCTAACTGGATTGCCCAGAATTGGACTCGATGATCTGAGGTTCTTTTTCCACCCCAAACCATCCCATGATTCTCTGATTACTCAACCTCTCAACATAACCCAGCTTTTAGTGCTACAATGGACAAAAGCATCCAAAGCACCCCACTCTTACTTTTTTAGATTGTGTTTAAAAAGGATTTAGGCCAAAGTTAATTCCATTCCCCCTCAAGGTTTTCTTCCAGATAGCCAAGATAAAGTCCCTCGGTCCCTTTTTCAGACAGCAGAATTTGCTGCAAGGCTTCTCTTTACATTTCTTTCTTTAGTATTCCAGCTCTGGTAAATGCTGGTACATTGGTATTTAGAAAACTGATCTATTTTTGGAGGAGGAAAGATATTAATATTTCCCAGGGAGATGAAGTACCAAATATACGTACAAGGCTGCAAACCCTAGAAATTCCAGTTCTGAGATGGAGAGGAAATATTCCCCTTAAGCATTGTTAATCCAATCACACAGTTATTGGACATAAACAGAATATAAACCATCTTCAGAAAACTCAGATGGGTTTGAAAGTCTAAGGAAAAATTATCATTTCCTGCCTGTGCAGAATGTCTTAGAGCCATACAATGGTCTGAGTTGCAATAGACCTTAAAGATCAGATTGGATGTTAGGAAGAAGTTCTTCCCCACGAGGGTGGTGAGACACTGGCACAGGTTGCCCAGGGAGATGGTGGAAGCCTGGAGGTTTTGAAGGCCAGGCAGGATGTGGCTGTGAGCAACCTGATCTACTGTGAGGTGTCCCTGCCCATGGCAGGAGGGCGAGAACTGGATGATCCTTGAGGTTCCTTCCAACCCTAACAATTCTATGATTCTATGATCATCTAGTTCCAACCCTGCTGCCATGGGCAGGGACACCTCCTGCTAGATGAGGCTGATGTGTCTCAACTTGAAAGGTTCAAATATCTTTGGGGCTATTTTTAACTCTGTTTCCAGTGCTTAAAAGATCCATCACTACCTTAATCAATAGTAAATGCTCCAGCACCTTTTTTTCCTTGCAAATGATATTGATCAAAGAGCTTTGGGTGTGATATTTTAAGCTTGCAAGACTCCCACAGAATTAACATTGTTCTCGCACGTGTTTGGGTCTTTAAACACAATGGGGGGCATTGATTAACCCTTAAATCATATTTTGATCCACAGGGAGTTCACACAAATCACCACAGCAAACCAGTATTGAAGTTGTGATGATGTGTCTCAGCTCTTCATTATGTTAAACACGTCAGCAGCCCATTGTTAGAAAATGATAAATGTTAGAAAAGTGGACATTAGGAGGAGCTGATTTCCATCTCATGTCTACAACTGCTTACACAATTAACCTATTGACATGGAGACTTCCTCTGAATGAGAAACCTGGGATGTGTGTGCCAAGAGTTTAAAAGCTAATCTGATATATTACTTGATTTCTCTCCAGAAAGCTAAGCATACTGGCTTGTTATTGCATATCTAACTGCCTATTAAATTGTCATAATGGAGTTCTTATCATGTGAGCAAGCCATCTTTATAGACTTTCTGTGGCTAATTTCACTGGTTTTTCCCCAGTAAATATCCAGACAGTTGGCAAGAGGAACTTTCATACAAGGGGACACCTTCTTGCTCTCCACAACTCTCTGAAAGCTGGTTGTATTGAGAAGGGGTTTGGTCTCTTCTCCAGGGAAACAAGTGACATTGCAAGAGGAAATGGCATCAGGTTGCACCAAGGGAGGTTTAGGTTGGAGATTAGAAGAAACTTCTTGACTGAAAGGGTTCTCAAAGACTGGAACAGGCTGCCCAGGGAAGTGGTTGAATTCCCATCCCTTGAGGTAGAGGTGTGGTGCAGAAGGACATGGTTTAGCACCAGCCTTAGCAGAGTTAGAGAAGGGCTGGACTGGATGATTTTAAAGGGCTTCTCCAACCAAAACAATTCCAGGGTTCTATATGGTGAAAATGAAGATATATGTTGAATTCCATTTCAGCCTGTAACCCATCACATCACACATTTTTCTTCACCAGTAAAGCCCATCTGGGGGACTTTCTTACTTCTGGTGTGTTATTTTCTTCACTTTGATGGCTTGCAAAGTTTATTGTAATTTATGGAGCATGCTTCATTTTGAAACCTTGCAGGCCTCCTTGCCCTCTGAGGTGAGCTTCATGTAGATGGAATGACACAGCTTTATCGCTCTTACTTGGACCGAGTCACAGTCACAAGCCACACTAAGGAGTTGGGATTGAAACCTGTAGATTTGTTTCCTCCAGCACCTAGTGACAGAATGAATTTCCAACAGACAAAACTGTTTTCTTCTCAAAGCAGAGATTTCCAAAAGGACAGCAGACTGTAACTGCAAGGCTAGCTCCCCACTTCTTTGTAACATGCACACGTATCCTCTCCATTGTTTACTAACTAAACCTGTCTGTGCACAATTCAGCTTAGCTGCAAACCCTTCCTTTCTGCACCCTGGAGTCTGTATCACATAGATCCTGTCCCTCTGTTGGTATTGATTCGTGCATCATTCTGCTCAGGCAGTTGACAGGCCTCTCTCCAGATCCCATCCCTTATTTGCAAGATGAATCCCTCAACTGTCCACTGCTTTTGATTGATTTCTTTGCTGCTTTTCCAGTGATGCCACCTGAATTGCTGTACACTGAACCAGTATCTGCAGCACAACTAATTATCCCAGCTATTAAGGTTTAAGCATTTGCTTGTCTGGATCACCATTTTGACTTGTACCCATTTTGATCTAATGTAACATGACCAGATTCTAGAATCCTGGGATCCCAGAAATAGAATCCTAAACATGTAGCCACAGTGAGAAAATGCTAATAACAGCACAAATATGTTCTGATTTGCATGGAGTTGGTCTCTGCTGCTCTGTCTTTTCTGGACAAGTACTTGAAGGGGGCTGCAAGAGAGCTGGGACTTTTGACAAGGGCTTGTAGTGAAGACAAAGGACAATGGCTTCAAGCTTGAAGAGGGGAGGTTTAGACTGGAAGTTAGGAAGAAATCCTTGACAGTGAGGGTGGTGAGGCACTGGAAGGGGTTGCCCAGAGCAACTGTGGATGTCCCCTTCCTGAAGGTGTTCAAGGCCAGGCTGGATGAGGCCTTGAACAACCTGGTCTAGTGGAAGGTGTCCCTGTCCATGGCATGCAGAGAGGGTTAGAACTAGAAGATCTTCAAGGTCCCTTCCAAGCTAAACCGTTCTATGACTATGAATCCAGGTCTGCTTGCACTGACAGATCTGAAGTTTTGCAGATATAAATAACTGTAGGAATAATTTTTCTGAAGCCAGAACAAGCTCAAGCCCTTTCCCTCATCCTTCTGGTTACTCAGGAGTTTTTGATATTCATTGCTCTCTCCTCCCTTGTCACTCAGTCTTTCACTTAAGCAAGTCCATCACTTCTCTGCTCATTTATTTAAAGATTCATTTGATCTTCCAACACAAAGCAATACTACTCCTCACCTGACAACACATCATTGGGCTGAATTCTAAGGAGACAAATAGCACACACATCTCTCAGGGCTGGGAATGGGTACTCCAGCAGTGTGATATAGCTGGAGGCCAAAGAGATCCATACTCCTACAAGAAAAAGAATAAAGACCTAGGAGTGGCAGTAGGCCAACTACCTACTAACAGCAAGAACAGTATGGCTCAGCCCCAGATGACCACAAGCAGCTTTGTGCAATAGAATTCCTGTATGTCATGCTGGTATCAGTGATGAGGATGGACATACCCAACAAAGAACCACAGAATTGTGTCCAGTTCTGGGCCCCTCAGTTTAAGAAGGACATTGAAACACTTGAACATGCCCAGAGAAGGGCAACAAGGCTGGGGAGAGGCCTTGAGCACAGCCCTGCGAGGAGAGGCTGAGGGAGCTGGGGTTGTTTAGCCTGGAGAAGAGAAGGATCAGGGGTGACCTCATTGCCCTCTACAACTACCTGAAAGGTGGTTGTAGACAGGAAGGGGTTGGTCTCTTCTCCCAGGCAACCAGCACCAGAACAAGAGGACACAGTCTCAAGCTGTTCCAGGGGAGGTTTAGACTCGAGGTGAGGAGAAAGTTCTTCACTGAGCGAGTCATTCGTCATTGGAATGTGCTGCCCAGGGAGGTGGTGGAGTCACTGTCCCTGGAGGTGTTCAAGGGGAGATTGGACGTGGCACTTGGTGACATGGTCTAGTTATGAGGTCTGTTGGGACAGGTTGGACTTGATGATCCTTGGGGTCTCTTCCAACCTTAGTTATACTGTGAGACTGTGATACTGTGTGATAGAATGGCAGTGGTTGGAAGGGTTATCTAGTCCAGCTCCCCTGCCAGAGCAGGTTTACCCACAGCAGGTTCCACAGCAAAGTGTTCAAGTGGGTGTTAAATGTCTCCAGGGATGGAGACTCCACCACCTCTCTGGGCAGCCTGTTCCAGCGCTCTGCCACCCTCAAAGTAAAGTTTCTCCTTAAGTTCAAGTGAAACCTTCTCTATCCTAGTTTGTGCCCATTCACAATAGCATAGCAAAGAGGCTTGAGAGGTACTGCCTCCATCCTCTCCTCCTATAAAGGATTCTATCATCTTACTTTAAATAAGATGAACCCACAGTGTCTGTGGAAAAGAAGATAATAATCTTGTATTATATTAACCCAAAAAGGCTGACAAACTGGAAAGAGCAAATTCTCTGAGAGTGGAAAGTATCAGTTTGGTCCATCATGATCTTAGGGCATTCCATTTCCCATGGAATTTTTCAAACAGGGAAGTAACTTCTTGCAAGAAAAATGTGTCTAATATTGAGGGCAGTGGCAAAATCCTTGCCCAGAACTGCACAGTCTCATGCTCTCACATCTAATTGATAGGGAGGACATGGGCCTGATGGAGAGGGTCCAGAAGAGGGCCATGAAAATAATCAGGGGGTTAGACCTCCTCTGCTACGAGGACAGGCTGAGGGAGCTGGGGATGTTCAGCCTGGAGAAGAGAAGGCTCTGGGGAGACCTAATAGCAGCCTGCCAGTCCCTGAAGGGGGCTACAAGAAGAATGGTTTGCAAAGCCTGCAGTGACAGGATAAGAGGTAATGGCTTCAAACTAGAGCAGAGAAGATTTAGATTGGATGTTTAGGAACAAGTTCTTTACTGTGAGGGTGGTGGAACCCTGGAACAGGTTGCCCAGGGGAGTGGTTGAGGCCTCTTCCCCTGGAGTTATTTAAGGTGAGGCTCAACAAGGCCCTGGGCAACCTGATCTAGTTGAGGATGTCCCTGCTGACTGTGGGGAGGTCAGACTGGATGGCCTTTGGAGGTCTCTTCTGGCCTGGACCATTCTGTGATTCTATAAGAAGAAAAATAAATAGGAAAAAAAAAACAACAAACCCAGACATCAGAGCTGGGAATATGTAACAATAACCTAAAAAGCAGAGAAAACCAACATTTAAATAGGTCTGCATCATTCCAAAAGGAAAATGTAAAAGGAAATCTACACGCAGGGAGGTTTAAACTTCTGCTTTTTTGAACAGCATGTGAAGGTTGTCTATTAGAAATTATTCACAATGGTATTTGTGACAGCTTAATTTGCCTATTTTAAATAAATATCCTCTGATTCCTCTTTGCAAAAGCTTTTCTCCCACTCTTAAATGATAACAAGCTCATTTAACAACTGGTAGTCAAACATGTTCCAACAATAGCAAAGCAAACTGCTGAGGGTTATTACAGGCAAAAAATAATTCTGCCATTCTAAAAAAAGGGGCTGGCAATTAGTGATTTCAGTTGGCCTTTTCCCCACAGTGTTTAGCAGAAAGTTATATTTAAGCCTTATTAAAATGTACAGAGATTCTAAAGTCTTAAATATAGATTTCCTTGCTAATTCTCATTCAAAGTCAAAGAGATAAAACATAAATGGGGAAACAATCTTAGACAAGAGAAATGGAAAGGACATACTGGGTTATAAAAGAAATCTTTTATATTAGTGTACCTGCACTGATTTGTGTCCCCTCTTGGCACATGCCAGAGGAGAACCTTCTGAGGTTGAACCCTGTTTCACAGAACCACAGAATGCATCAGGTTGGAAGGGACCCTCTAAGGTCATCTTGTCCAACTCCCCTGCAGTAAGCAGGGACATCTCCAAGCAGAGCAGGTTTATTTCTATATAAGAGAAACCTGAAACCTAACAGGGTCAAGAGACAATGCAAATAAGCACTTTGAGAGTATACTATTATGTGTTAAGCTGTTGGCTTTTCCCCTCTCTGGCTTTAAACTCACACCTATTTTTTTACTCACTAGAGGAGTCACCATTTCCATTGTCAGAACCAGTTGATTCGAAATTGATGGCCTGGAGAAAGCACAGATGAATTAGAAGATGACCTCAGAGTCTTTAAATTATATTCTCAATTCATTTCTACATTATTCTCAGCATCCAATCGTATAATAATAAGGCACTGAAAATAAAGTTCACTTGTTTGGCTTTCTTTCATCTGATTCTGGTGTTGCTGCTCATTCATAGAATCATTCAATCAATAAGGTTGGAAAAGACCTCAAAGATCATCAAGTCACAGTAGCACAGTATCACCAAGGTTGGAAGAGACCTCAAAGATCATCAAGTCCAACCTGCCACCACAGACCTCACAACTAGACCTGGCACCAAGTGCCACATCCAATCCCCTCTTGAACACCTCCAGGGATGGGGACTCCACCACCTCCCTGGGTAGCACATTCCAATGGCCAACAATTCTCTCAGTGAAGAACTTTCTCCTTACCTCCAGCCTAAACTTCCCCTGGCACAGCTTGTGACTGTGTCCTCTTGTTCTGGTGCTGGTTGCTAGAGAGAAGAGACCAACCCCTTCCTGGCTACAACCACCTTTCAGGTAGCTGTAGAGAGCAATGAGGTCTCCCCTGAGCCTCCTCTTCTCCAGGCTAAACAATCCCAGCTCCCTCAGCCTCTCCTCATAGGGCTGTGCTCAAAGACCTCATGATTACTAGACCATCATAACAAGGTGCAAGTAGGACCAGAATGCTACAATTTTTATTTGTTTTCAGAAAGGAAACTTTAAAAAAAATACAAAAAAAGAGAAAAAAAAAAAGAGAGAAAAAAAATTTAAAAATAAAACAAAGAACAAAATGGGGAGAAAAATGGTGGGGGGGGTAAAGTGGGGGAAATCCTTCTGTAGTGGTTTGAGCCTTAACTGGGAGTTAAGAGCTCAGATGGGGGCAAGGCTGAGAATCTCTCCCCTGTTCCCCCCTCCTCCCTCCCAGCAGAGAGGGCAAAAAAGGAAAGGGAAGGAGCAAATCCACCAAGCAATAATTTGGAGTCAGCCTGGAAATAGATAGGTAAAGAGTTTTCTTTAAAAAATAGATAGATAGATAGATAGATAGATAGATAGATAGATAGATAGATAGATAGATATAAAACAATAACAGGTAAGGTTCACAAAGGCAAGGAACAAGGATGGATAGGAGGAGTTAAAATAAACAAGAATACAAAACCAATCTCTCTCTGACGAGGCACAGAGGCAGCAGGGAGAAGGATCAGGCCTGACCACGTGGCAGAGGATCAGGAAGGCAGCTGCAGTAGCTCTCACCCAGGAGAGGCAGAAGCCAAAAAGGAGCTAATGGCTGCAATGCCCTCCTTTTTATACCCTAGCTGGGCAGGGAGTGGGGAGTGGAACAGACTCAGTTTCCCAGGGGAAAAACACCCTGCAGGGAGGGCAAAGCAATCACAAGCCCTCTCCCCTGTTTTCAGGATGGGTGTTAACCCACCACACCCTCAACAAACAAACAACAACAACAAAAGGAAGCTCTGAGCTAGGCAATGCTCTTAGGTGGTCTCAGGAGTGACCACAACAGGCTTCCACTTTAGTAGGAGGAATCAGTGGAAGGCAGAAAAGCTCATAGTTCATAACCACCTTTCCACTATGCTTTCAAAGGAAGAAAGTTGATATGGAAGATTAAAAAACCCCAATTAGCAGTGACCTATAACTATATTCCTTGAGGCAATCAGGCCATAAAAAATAGACAGACACTGTGGCCTCTTTCTTGCTTGCCCTTATTATGTGAATCCCAGCATGGTGGGGGTTGGAAGGGACCTCTGAAGATCACCAAGTCCAATCACCATGCCAGAGCAGCACCACCCAGAATATATCACAGTATAACCAAGGTTGGAAGAGACCCCAAGGATCATCAAGTCCAAGCAGTTTTTTAATGTCTCCAGAGAAGGAGACTCCATAACTTCTCCGGGAAGCCTGGTCCAGGGCCCTGCCACCCTCAAAGGGAAGAATTTTTTTCCTTCTGTTTACATGGAATCTCCTATGCTCCCCTTTGTGTCCATTGCCCCTTCTCCTGTCACTGGGCACCACTGAGGAGGGTCTGGCGTCACCCTCCTGACACCCAGCCACTATATGTCAATCAGCACTGTTCTTCTCCAGGCTCAACATCCCCAGGGCTCTGAGCCTTCCCTTCTCACAGAGATGCTCCAGCATCCTCAGCATCTTTAGAGCCTTCATTGGATGCTTTCCTGTGTCTCTCTTGAACCGGGAAGCCCAGAACCGGACTCAGGTCTCCAGATGTCACCTCAGTAGGGCAGAGAAAGGGTAGAGAAGAACCTCCCTCCACCCGCTGGCCACACTCTTCTTCATGTACCCCAGGAGACCTTTGGCCTTGGCACATTGCTGACTCAAGGACTCACAGCTCCTTCTCTGCAGAGCTGCATTCTAGCAGGTCAGTCCCCAACCTGTACTGGTGCAGGAGATTATTCCTCCCTGGATGCAGGTGTCTACACTTGTCCTTGTTGAATCTCATTAGGTTTCTTCCCACCCAAACACAAGAAATGTAAGAAAAATAAATGAAAGAGCTTTAAAGCACTGTTTATGGTAAACTTCCTTTAGATTCTCCAAGCTCTTCAGCCCACAGCCAAGAACAGCTTGCCTTCTGCAATCCATCATTTTGGTGGCACACCAACACAAGGCTGCAATGCAATCCCTGACAAATGCTTGAAAACAAACCTCCTGAAAAAGGGAGCCACTTCCTGCTTTGATTTAACCAAAAATGAGCCATGGAATCTCCTTCCAGCACTGTAAGGGCTCTCAATGCCTATACAGTGAACACAAAAAAATTTCAAACCACTCCAATCATAAAGAATGGAATAATCATATTAAAAATTAATGCAATTAAGCATGCACTCCTGACAACCCAGCACAAGCAGAATCCTCTGTCTCCTGCATGTGCTGAGCTTAGAAGTTAGCATAATCTTCCTTTTGATGAAAATTTAATCAAGCAAAGACAATTTTGCCCCTTAAATAATGAGATAGGAGATGTAACTAAGGTATGTGTAAGTAAAAAGTTAATACATGGAGGCAAGCCTGCAGGTTAGAGTGGTTAGAGGGACAACATTTGCAGAATGAAGGTAATATTCTTTACTGCCTTCCCACATTTTTATGCCATGCATAAAACTTTCCCAGCATCATAAAGGGTATTTCAGAGACAGGTCATAGGAAGAAGTTAGAATCATAGAATCAACAAGGTTGGAAAAGACCTCAAAGTCCAACCTGTCAGCCAATACCTCATGACTACTAGACCATGGCACCAAGTGCCACGTCCAATCCCCTCTTGAACACCTCCAGGGATGGTGACTCCACCACCTCCCTGGGCAGCACATCCCAATGGCTAACAACTCTCTCGGTGAAGAACTTTCTCCTCACCTCCAGCCTAAACTTCCCCTGGTGCAGCTTGAGACTGTGTCCTCTCATTCTGGTGCTGGTTGTCTGGGAGAAGAGACCAACCCCTACCTGGCTATAACCTCCCTTCAGGTAGTTGGAGACAACAATAAGGTCTCCCCTGAACCTCCTCTTCTCCAGGCGAAACAACCCCAGCTCCCTCAGCCTCTCCTCATAGGGCTTGTGCTCCAGGCCTCTTGAGTTCCTAGAATGCCTATGTCTGCACTTGGAGAACATGCTCATGCTGTCCATATAGATAACTATCAGTGAGATGAAGTCAAAAGACAGGTGCTTCTGAATCACTGAGGATTGCTGCTGTGCTTATTTATAGGAGCACTAAACATATCTGTGCTCATATTCAAATACAGGTGAAGCCTACACCAAAGCAGAGGAGGTATAATGAAGATTAAAGGGATAACAATGCCTATACCAATCTTACAATGAGCAAAGAAAAAAAAACTAGCACTCTTTACTGAACAAGGTGGGGGGGGGGAGAGAAATCAGTTTCTCAGTTGATGAAGAATGAAGTGAAAAGCAAGTTTTGCACAGATTAGAAATTCCTCACAGGTTTAAGGTTGTTAACAGCAGAAGGTGCCACTTGGATCATGTTTGGGTTTTGTTTGTTTGTTTGTTTTTTAGCATTCAAGCCTAAAAAGAAAAAAAAAAAGGTATGAAATTCCACTCAGTGTTTTGAAACAAGATTATAATCTCTGACACATAAAACTCTGTGCGTGTCTGCTTCTATTTATTTATACATCAGACAGGCAAAAGCACTCCAGGAACAGGCGACAAACATCTCTAAATGAAGCCATTCAATGGATTTTTGTGCTGCAGAAATGCTGAAGCACATTTGCAATCCTGTGCATGTTGAGATCTGGGTGATGGTTCACCAGGTTGGCTGCTGATGGTTCAGCTGGGGAGAGGTGTCTTCATGTGTGTGCTTCACCAATAGCAACAAGACAGCAAACTATTCTCCGGCTTCTAAATCCAGGCCACAGGGTGTGGGCTGATGAAGCATCCAACAGCTCACCACAGGAAATGTCTAGCAGCTTCTCATGAAGATGAATACACTCAGGATCTTGTCAGCAACAAACTAACTGCTTGAGTCTTTCATTCTTCTCCTGCAACGTCCCTCTCCTTAGTCAAGCCTTGAACTTTCTGGACTCTTCAAGCCCCTGTGGATCTCATTTTCCACACAGCATATACATTTCCTATCCTGTCCTGCTGAGTGAGGAGGGAAAACCATCACCTCTGCCCAGCTTAGAGAATCCTAGAATCATAGAATAGTCCAGGCCAGAAGGGACCTCCAAAGGTCATCTAGTTCAACCTCCTTGCAGTCAGCAGGGACATCTTCAACTAGATCAGGTTGCCCAGGGCTTTGTTGAGCCTCACCTTGAACACCTCCAGGGAAGGGGCTTCAACCACCTCCCTGGGCAAGTTGTTCCAGTGTGGTCTGGTGTTTTGGCTGTGTCCTTTTTCTCTCTAGCAACCTCATTTTCCTAACTCTCCACACCAGAAAGAACATTTTTCTCTTGCATCCCAGAGAAACAATTTCTCAGACTTCTGGGCCACAAAACATTGCATTTTCACTCCAAGGTACATATTCTGAAAGCAACCACTGCATGGGTTTGGATATGGTGAATTATGACTCTTTCTACCCCTTTCTCTCCACCAGGTTCAAACCAAATGCTCAAGTACAACATGAAAGCCTCCTCTGCATTTTGGACAGCGAGGGTAGAATTTCTACAGAAGGCTCCCATTACTGCCAGGGTAACTGTCCTCAGAGGAGGTCTAAGCTGATGCAAGCTAAAGCAGGTAAGACACCTAACATTTCTCCCTGTTCCCCAAATTCCCAGAGGAAGATGGGTGATCTAACACACACAGTTTAATACATAGAATCATACCAGAGGATTATAGAATCATTAAAGTTGCAATTAAGGTTCATTAAGGTTTTGAGTTGCTCAAAGGTGTCCAGAGAAGGGCAACAAGGCTGGGGAGGGGTCTGGAGCACAGTCCTGTGAGGAGAGGCTGAGGGAGCTGGGGTTGCTTAGCCTGGAGAAGAGGAGGCTCAGGGGAGACCTTCTTGCTGTCTACAACTACCTGAAGGGAGGTTGTAGCCAGGGGGGTGTTGGTCTCTTCTCCCAGGCAACCAGCACCAGAACAAGAGGACACAGTCTGAAGCTGTGCCAGGGGAGGTTTAGGCTGGAGGTGAGGAAGAAATTCTTCCCAGAAAGAGAGACTGGCCATTGGGATGTGCTGCCCAGGGAGAGTCATCATCCCTGGAAGTGTTTAAAAGAGACTGGATGAGGCACTTGGTGACATGTTTTAGTTGATTAGATGATGTTGGGTGATAGGTTGGACTTGATGATCTCAAAGGTCTTTTCCAGCCTGGTTAATTCTATATTCTGAAAAGATCAGCAAGATCACCAAGTCCAACCATCAACCCAACACCACCATGCTCACTAAACCATGTCCCAGTGTGCCATGCCTACCTGGCTTTTGAACACTTCTAGAGATGGTGACTCCACCACCTCCCTGGGCAGCCTTTTATCTTTGGAGAACCCACCCTTCTCTAATACAAAGAACCACTGTTGCTGGTTTAAAGCAAACTTCTCCTTCTGGATCCAAGTGAAGACAGCTTCACTGAGATTTTAACTGTGAGAAGGAGCTAATTAAACAGAATTGATGGCCTCCCAAATGTTCCTACTTATGGCACGGGAACTTCACTAAACTTCAGTGCACAGGAGACTGGTGAAGCAAGAAGGAAAACCCCAAAAGTGATGTATTTGAATGGCAATTATTTCCTATCCCCCAGCTGGTCCTGGCAGTTATTTCAAAATGTCAGAGAATGCATTGCATTTTGATGAGGGCATTTGTTACTTCTTAGTTGTGAACAAGACAGTCCGGGGCACAAAGTTCAAAGCATAGCATTCACAGAAGGCAATAATTAGAACTACTCAGCTACACTGAGATGCTGTTGCAGTTGAACAGCTCTGCCTGCTAGCAGAAGGGTCAGGAATTTACTGCTGCACCATTTGGTGTAATGGCTGTGATAACTGCTTGCTTATTTTCACACCTATAGTGGAAGGTAATTAAAGTCACGTCCATTCTTTGTAATTAGGAGGCAGTACTCATTTAAACTGTGGGCAGACAATGAAGAACATGATGAAAGTCTCAGGCTTCCCCAGCCTGAATTTACGCCAGAAAACAAAATTATTTAGTAGAGGTCTGAGAATTAAATGATGATCTGGATGAGGGGATTGAGTCAGACATCAGCAAATTTGCAGATGACACCAAGTTGGGAGCAGATGTTGGTCACTTAGGGGGCAGAAGGGCTCTGCAGAGGGACCTCGTCTGACTGGACAGATGGGCAGAGTCCAACAGGATGGCATTCAACAAGTCCAAGTGCCAGGGGCTGCACTTTGGCCACAACAACCCCAGGCAGAGTTACAGGCTGGGGTCAGAGTGGCTGAGAGCTGCCAAACAGAGAGGGACCTGGGGGTGCTGATTGACAGCTGCCTAAACATGAGCCAGCAGTGTGCCCAGGTGGCCAAGAAGGCCAGTGGCATCCTGGCCTGCATTAGGAATAGTGAGGCCAGCAGGAGCAGGGAAGTCATTGTGCCCTGTGCTCAGCACTGGTTAGGCCACACCTTGAGTCCTGTGTCCAGTTCTGGGCTCCTCAGTTTAGGAAGGGCACTGAGACACTTGAACATGTCCAGAGAAGGGCAACAAAGCTGGGGAGAGGCCTTGAGCACAGCCCTGTGAGGAGAGGCTGAGGGAGCTGGGGTTGGTTAGCTTGGAGAAGAGGAGGCTCAGGAGAGACCAATAAGTTCTCTACAACTACCTGAAGGGAGGTTGTAGCCAGGTGGGGGTTGGTCTCTTCTCCCAGGCAACCAGCACCAGAACAAGAGGACACAGTCTCAAGCTGCACCAGGGGAGGTTTAGGCTGAATATTAGGAAGAAGTTCTTCCCAGAAAGAGAGATTGGCCATTGGAATGTGCTGCCCAGGGAGGTGGTGGAGTCACCATCACTGGAGGTTAAAAAGAGCCTGGATGGGGTGCTTGGTGCCATGGTTTAGTTGATTAGATGGTGTTGGGTGATAGGTTGGACACGATGATCATGAAGGTCTTTTCCAGCCTGGCTAATTCTATTCTATTCTATTCTATTCTATTCTATTCTATTCTATTCTATTCTATTCTATTCTATTCTATTCTATCCTATCCTATCCTATCCTATCCTATCCTATCCTATCCTATCCTATCCTATCCTACACACCAGTCTGTTGCAGGAAGCTCTGGGCTTTTTCTGAGTGAAAAAAAAAAAAAAAGAGAGAGAGAGAGAAAAAAAGAAAGTAGGTATAAATGTAAAGCATTTTTTGAAACATCTTTCATCCTGAAAACAAAGAACATTTGATTGCTAGATATATGTGGTGATCAAGATCAAAACTTGTAACAGTTTGAGCGCCAAGCAGTCAAAATGCTCTGCACATGAAGATAATTGGTGTATCTGAATGCAGAAATCAATAGGATGTATCTGGTGGAGATGTTTTGACTCTAAATTCAGAGGAGATTGGAGAAAGCCTTAAAAAACTGAAATGTTTCATGGCTAATGGGGCAATGCTGCACCATCAGAAAAACCTCAAAGACTGTTTATTATTTTTTCCTCCTTTTTTTCCCTTCGTTTAACTTGTGACTTTCCCTGCTTCTTTCAGATTCTTCTCTTGACTGCCTCAACTGCTTTCAGTTTGTTGCCCTCAGCAGCCCTCTCAGAGAGGTCTTCTGCTTGCCTTACCCTGCAAACAGTGAGATCACACTATCACAGAATCACCAATGTTGGAAGAGACCTCAAAGATCATCAAGTCCAACCTGTCACCACAGACCTCATGACTAAACCATGGCACCAAGTGCCACATCCAATCCCCTCTTGAGCACCTCCAGGGACGGTGACTCCACCACCTCTCTGGGCAGCACATTCCAATGGCTAACAACTCTCTCTGTGAAGAATTTTCTCCTCACCTCCAGCCTAAACTTCCCCTGGCACAGCTTCAGACTGTGTCCTCTTGTTCTGGTGCTGGTTGCTAGAGAGAAAAGACCAACCCCCACCTGGCTACAACCACCTTTCAGGCACTTGTAGAGAGCAATGAGGTCTCCCCTGAGCCTCCTCTTCTCCAGGCTAAGCAACCCCAGCTCCCTCAGCCTCTCCTCACAGGGCTGTGCTCAAGGCCTCTCCCCAGCTTTGTTGCCCTTCTCTGGACATGTTCTAGTGTCTCAATGTCCTTCCTAAACTGAGGGGCCCAGAACTGGACACAGGACTCAAGGTGTGGCCTAACCAGTGCTGAGCACAGGGCACAATGACTTCCCTGCTCCTGCTGGCCACACTATTCCTAATGCAGGCCAGGATGCCATTGGCCCTCTTGGCTGCTGGCTCATGTTTAGGCAGCTGTCAATCAGCACCCCCAGGTCCCTCTCTGTTTGGCAGCTCTCAGCCACTCTGACCCCAGCCTGTAGCTCTGCATGGGGTTGCTGTGGCCAAAGTGCAGCCCCTGGCACTTGGACTTGTTGAATGCCATCCTGTTGGACTCTGCCCATCTGTCCAGTTGGTCGAGGTCCCTCTGCAGAGCCCTTCTGCCCTCTAACTGACCAACATCTGCTCCCAACTTGGTGTCATCTGCAAACTTGCTGATGACTGTCTCAATCCCCTCATCCAGATCATCAATGAAGATACTAAAGAGGATGGGGCCCAGCACTGATCCCTGGGGGACAGAAATGCGGCAATCCCTGTCGCAGTCCGTGTGCCTCTTTCTCCAGCACCTTCGTACAGTCCCAGAGGTATTTTGCGCTGCATGCAAACCTGCAACAATTGGCAAAACTCTTTCTGTAATGAAGCCCATAAAGAAAATGAGTAACACAACCCAATCATTATGAAAATCTGAGTCATTCTGAATGGAATTTATTTATGCATTCTCCACTCCATTAACTGGAAATGAAAATATAAGTATCCAGCCACTGAAAAGCTTTCTTCTTAAATATGCAGATGCATATCCCTGAGTTTCCCAGTCTTGAGTCACACAAGCTGCACATAAACATTAAAGCATGGAAATACCATGAACTTGTCAAGGAACAAGTTTTTCTCAATGAATTGCAGAAATGGAAGTACATCAACAAAATTCCTCCAAAATTATTTCTTTCCACTTAATGGGACTTAAAATAGAATCATAGAATGGTTTGGGTTAGAAGAGACTTTAAAGGTCATCTAGTTCCATGGGCAGGGACACCTTCCCCTAGACCAGGCTGCTCAAGACCCCCTCCGACCTGGCCTTGAATACCTCCAGGGAGTGGGCATCCACATCCTCCCTGGGCAATCTGTTCCAGTGCCCAACCTTCACTGTGAAGAACATCTTCCTATCCTCCAAAACTAAATATCCTCTCTTCCAGCTCAAAGCCACTGCCCCTCGTTCCTATCACTACAAGCCAATGTAAAAAGTCCCTTCCCAGCTTTCTTGTAGCCCCCTTCAGGTACTGAAAGGTCAATATAAGGTCTCTCCACAGCCTTCTTTTCTCCGGGCCGACCAGCCCCAGCTCTGTCTCCACAGCAGAGGTAGCTGGCATGGGGCTGGTTTTGATTTGTGCTGGAAACAGTGTTGGAAGCACAGAGATGTCTTAGTTGCTCCTGAGCAGCACTCACACAGAGTCAAGACCTCTTTTGCTCCTCACAGCACCCCGCCAGCAAGCAGGCTAAGGGTGCACAAGAAGCTGGAAGAGGATACAGCTGTGACAGCTGACCCCAACTGACCAAAGGGACATTCCAGACCATATGACATCATGCTTAGCATATGCAGCTGGGGAAAGAAGAAGGAAGGGGACAACATTTGGAGTGGTGACAGTTCCCTTCTCAAGTCACCATCATGTGTGCCCTGCTCTCCTGGAGATGGCTGAACACCCTGCCTGCCATGGGAAGTGGTGAATGAACTCCTGGTTTTGCTTTGCTCATATATGGCTTTTGCTTTATCTATTAAAATGCCTTCATCCCAACCCATGAGTTTTCTCACTTTTACCCTTCAGATTCTCTTCCCCATCCCACCAGAGGGGAGTGAGTGGGGCTGAGCTGCTGGCTGGGGTTAAACCGTGACACAGACTCAACAGCCAGCAGCAGCTTCTGCAAACATGGTTTACTCCTACTACTTAGCCTGCTCTCATTTGGTACCTGATTTTGCCTAAGGAAAGAGAGTCACAAACTCCAGTATCAACTAAAATTACTGTCAATAGGCAGCAAAAGATTGCAGAAGTAGGGCAAAGAAATGATGATGAAAAAAAGGCAGGACAGAGCAACTTACAGAAGACTGAGAGTCAAGCAGGATGGGAACAGTATAGACTAAGAGTGACCAGTGCTAACCAAGCCTGGCAAGGAAAGAGTGACATGTAACCTACCAGTGCTAACCAAGCCTTGCACAGAAGGAGTGACATGTAACCTACCAGTGCTAACCAAGCCTTTCATAGAAGGAGTGACATGTAACCCACCAGTGCTAACCAAGCCTTGCATAGAAGGAGTGACATTTATCCTACCAGTGCTAACCAAGCCTTGCACAGAAGGAGTGACATGTAACCTACCAGTGCTAACCAAGCCTTTCATAGAAGGAGTGACATGTAACCTACCAGTGCTAACCAAGCCTTGCATAGAAGGAGTGACATTTATCCTACCAGTGCTAACCAAGCCTTGCACAGAAGGAGTGACATGTAACCTACCAGTGCTAACCAAGCCTTGCATAGAAGGAGTGGCATGTAACCCACCAGTGCTAACCAAGCCTTGCAAAGAAGGAGTGACATGTAACCTACCAGTGCTAACCAAGCCTTGCATAGAAGGAGTGACATGTAACCCACCAGTGCTAACCAAGCCTTGCAAAGAAGGAGTGACATGGAGCCTACCAGTGCTAACCAAGCCTTGCATAGAAGGAGTGACATGGAGCCTACCAGGGCTAACCAAGCCTTGCATAGAAGGAGTGACATGTAACCTACCAGGGCTAACCAAGCCTTGCAAAGAAGGAGTGACATGTAACCTACCAGTGCTAACCAAGCCTTGCATAGAAGGAGTGACATGTAACCCACCAGTGCTAACCAAGCCTTGCAAAGAAGGAGTGACATGGAGCCTACCAGTGCTAACCAAGCCTTGCATAGAAGGAGTGACATGGAGCCTACCAGGGCTAACCAAGCCTTGCATAGAAGGAGTGACATGTAACCTACCAGGGCTAACCAAGCCTTGCAAAGAAGGAGTGACATGTAACCCACCAGGGCTAACCAAGCCTTGCAAAGAAGGAGTGACATGTAACCTACCAGTGCTAACCAAGCCTTGCATAGAAGGAGTGACATGTAACCCACCAGGGCTAACCAAGCCTTGCAAAGAAGGAGTGACATGTAACCTACCAGTGCTAACCAAGCCTTGCATAGAAGGAGTGACATGTAACCCACCAGTGCTAACCAAGCCTTGCATAGAAGGAGTGACATGTAACCCACCAGTGCTAACCAAGCCTTGCAAAGAAGGAGTGACATGGAGCCTACCAGGGCTAAGCAAGCCTTGCAAAGAAGGAGTGACATGGAGCCTACCAGTGCTAACCAAGCCTTGCAAAGAAGGAGTGACATGTAACCCACCAGGGCTAACCAAGCCTTGCAAAGAAGGAGTGACATGTAACCTACCAGTGCTAACCAAGCCTTGCAAAGAAGGAGTGACATGTAACCCACCAGGGCTAACCAAGCCTTGCAAAGAAATAGCCATGTGTACATCACTGGCAGTTGGACTGTGTAACAATGTATTGAGAAGGAAACATTCCAAGGGATATTGGAGATATTCAAAACTCTACTAGACCTGTCCCTGGGAAATCTGAACTAATTAGCTCTGCTTTGAGCAGAGGAGTTGAACCAGAGGATCTCCAGAGGTGCCTTCAAATCTCAACAAATGTAGTATCAGTGAAGGAATGAAGAACTAATCAAAGTTACCCTTAAAAAGCCAACTTGGATTATTTGGGTTGGTGGTTTGGTTTTTTTGTTGTTTTGGAGGTGAAGTGGGTTATACTGAGGTCTAAAATGAATTCTGGGGACCCAAGAATGTTAATAATCACATACAGCGCCTGAATGTATCCTCAGTTGGGTTACAGTAGATATACTCCACCTTTATGCCATTGAGGTGACACTGTTGAGATCTACTCTGGAGCCCTCAATACAGGAAAGACATGGACCTGATGCAGCAGAAGGGCCACAAAAAATGATCAGGGGGCTGAAGCAGCTCTGCTGCAAGGACAGGTTGAGGGAACTGGGGGTGTTCAGCCTGGAGAAGAGAAGGCTCCAGGGAAGACCTAACAGGAACCTTCCAGTACCTGACTGGGGCCTGAAAGAAGGCTGCAGAGGGGCCGACTACAAAGGCCTTGAGTAATAGGAGGAGGGACAAAGGTTTGAAATTAGAGAAGAGGAGATTTAGGTTGGATGTTAGAAAAAAGTTCTGCACCATGAGGGTGGTGGAACACTGGAACAGGTTGCCCAGAGAGGTGGCAGAGGCCAGATCCCTGGAGATACTCAAGGTGAGGCTCAACAGGGCTCTCAGTGAGCTGATCTAGTTGA
The DNA here is from genome assembly GCF_014839835.1 of Dryobates pubescens. Classification (NCBI taxonomy): domain Eukaryota; kingdom Metazoa; phylum Chordata; class Aves; order Piciformes; family Picidae; genus Dryobates; species Dryobates pubescens. Next base: position 3,972,603 of record NC_071634.1, read on the forward strand.
GGATGTGCCTGCTGACTGCCAGCTTGCTGCACAATCCTGTGTTCTTAATCTCTAAGGGCTGCCTAAAGACACCCCTTCAGAGTAGGCTGATAGAGGTATATTTAGAAGCAATCTTTCCTTCCCTCATGACATCTCTGTCACAGAAGTGCTCACAGAGGTGTTTACCTTTGTGTTGTCAAAATGTGGAAGGAAATGAAAATAAAAGATTAGATTATTTTGAACTCTGGATATTTTGTTTTCTCTTGAGAGGTTTAATGAATTAATAATAATAATAATAATAATACATCAGGAATGTACTTATTTTGGTGCATTTGGTGCATGTTTTGCATGGATAAAAGGAGAAGAAAAATATTCCTTGAAACCATTATTCCTCTGTCCTCAATAAATGGTTTCAGTAACATTTATCATTCATTAAAAATGATTCATCTCCCTTGGCCTTTATTCACTGCTTAATGTGTCTAATGAACTTAATGTAGCAAGTGATGTAATCAGACAAAAGCATGGCAAGAGCTCTTTCTGCCTCTCTAGGCACAATCATATTTAATTAAGAATTTAGAGTTAACTGAAGGTATAATTTAACTATTACAGGCCAAATATATTCTCTGCCTTAGCAAAGCAGTTTCTTCATTACCACTCAAGAGCTAGGATCTAAGTGTGATTCTCTTTAGAAGCTCATCAATTGTGCCTCACAGAATGCAATGATATTATTGCAAAGGACTACCAAAGCCATAATAAATTCTTGGAGCATTTGCCCAGGCTCCATTTACAAAGGCAGAGGCACAACTACCCATTAACTTGTCCTGTCAATGGGCACCGCTGGAAGACAACTGTGATCATAGTCCTGACAGCCCCCCAAATGATGATGATCCTCAATCATGCTGAGGTTCTGTGATCAATATTCAACATCTGCAAACAGCTATATTGACAAGATCCCCCCTCAGTCTTCTCTAGGCCAAAAAGCCCCAAATCCCTCAGCCTTTCTTCATAACAGAGACATTTCAGTCCACTAATCATCTTTGTAGCCCCTCAGTGTACCATCTCAAGCAGTTCGTTGTCTCTCTTGAACTGGGGAGTCCAGAACGGGACCTGGTGTTCCACTGAGGTCTCACCAGGGCAGAGTAGAGGTAGAGAAGAACCTCTCTCCACCTCCTGGCCACACTCAGGATGCTAATGACCACGAGAGCACAGTGCTGGCTCATGGTCATCCTGTTGCTGGCCAGGACTCAGAGGTCTTTTTCTACAGAGCTGCTTTCCAGCAGGTCAACTTCTTTGAGCTCTTTGGACTTCAGAATTCAGTGAGCCAGAGTTTGCATCTTTGCTTAAAGAAAATTGTAGTTTGATAAGAGAAAGGAATCCCATACTTGTTTTCAGTCACCTTGGAATAAGTGAACTGTGCAAGATATTGCTGTGGAGAAAAAATCAACAACAAAGAGCAAGCTGGATGCTCACACTTTCAAGTCTCAAAGCTCCAAAGCTGTCAGAATGTTTGCAGGGATGGACTGAGTTTTCTAATTTTCCACTGGAGAATGTCAATAGGTCAGAAACACAAACACCATAAAATAGTACTTCAGGTTTTTCTACTACTCCATAATGAGCAATGAGATCAATTATTGCAGTCCGGGCAAAGTGAATCAGAGTGGATTATATTCAAGGGAAATTCTTAGAACAGTTTCCATTTCTTAAGAAAATCAGGAATGGAATGGAATAGAATAGAATAGAATAGAATAAACCAGGCTGGAACAGGCCTTTGAGATCATCAAGTCCAGCCTATCATCCAACACCATCTAATCAACTAAACCATGGCACCAAGCACCCCATCCAGGCTCTTTTTAAACACCTCCAGTGATGGCGACTCCACCGCCTCCCTGGACAGCACATTCCAGTGGCCAATCTCTCTTTCTGGGAAGAAGTTCTTCCTCACATCCAGCCTAAACCTCCCCTGGTGCAGCTTGAGACTGTCCTCTTGTGCTGGTGCTGGTTGCCTGGGAGAAGAGACCAACCCCCACCTGGCTATGACCTCCCTTCAGGTAGTTGTAGAGAGCAATAAGGTCTCCTCTGAGCCTTCTCCTCTCCAGGCTAAGCAACCCCAGCTCCTCCAGCCTCTCCTCACTGGGCTTGTGTTCCAAACCCCTGGCCAGCTTTGTTGCCCTTCTCTGGAAGAAGAGACAGGCTTTCTCACCTTCAAGAGATAATTATCCCTATGTGAAGAAGAAGTACTTTATATACTTACAAAGGTGATTAACAAATCACAGATACTTATTGTAATAGATATTTATTACCATAGACACAGGAGGTGTCCCTGCCCAGGGCAAGGGGTTTGGAACTAGTCTGAAGTCCCTTCCAACCCAAACCATATAATGATTCTGTCATGTTTTAGATTTACTTGCAAAAGCAATTTTTTTGTTGTTTCAAATTGATGTTCATGTCTTTAAAGAAGGAATTCAGGCTATTTCTGAAACAATGGAAACAAGACAGCCCTCAGCATGACATAACATTCCAGAAAATACTCAGCTGTAATGAAAGGTGTCAAAGGTCTAGCAGTGAAGATCATAGCAGCATCTCCTTCAATTACATCTCATCAATCCACATCATCACTGCAGTGTATGCAGGGCTGCTACATGAGGTGTGATCAGCTGTGGATCCATCATAAGGAGCTGGCTGTGTGCAGTTACACGTAAGCCAATTACCAAGTGACACATTTGCCTCACTGAGTACTATGGAAGTTTGATACTACCTTAAAGAGATCACTGGTCTCTCTCTCCAATCCTCACCTCAAATCCTCCAGGATCCTGGTGAGTGCCCTTTGTCAATCACCCTAATTATCTTATAAAGGATCCTCTCAATGCAGCTCCAGGTCTCTCAGCCTTTCCTCATCAGACAGATGTTTAGTCCCTTAATTAGTGGGCCCTGTGTAGGCTTTTGTGGCACCATCCCTACTAAGGGTGTATTATTTTCATACATTCAGCAGGATCACCTGCATTTTGAGTCAAAGTGACCTGAACTGTTGCTAACCTGCACACACAAGCACTGTAATCAAACTACCTGAAGGGAGGTTGTAGCCAGATGGGGGTTGGTCTCTTCTCCCAGGCAACCAGCACCAGAACAAGAGGACACAGTCTCAGGCTGCACCAGGGGAGGTTCAGACTGGAGGTTAGGAGGAAGTTTTACACAGAGAGAGTGATTGCCCATTGGAATGGGCTGCCCGAGGAGGTGGTGGAGTCACCATCACTGGAGGTGTTCAGGAGGAGACTTGATAGGGTGCTTGGTGCCATGGATTAGTTGATTAGGTGGTGTTGGATGATAGGTTGGACACGATGATCTTGGAGGTCTCTTCCAACCTGGTCTATTCTATTCTATTCTATTCTATTCTATTCTATTCTATTCTATTCTATTCTATTCTATTCTATTCTATTCTATTCTACTCTACTCACATAAGGAATAACCAGGCCCCATCTACACAAAACTGGAAACTCTCCCATCTGGGATCTGCTATCACATTCCTAATGCAATACATCATCAAACCCCAATGTACATTCCATGGACTCACAGAATCATCATGGTTGGAAAAAAAGATCATCAAGTCTAACCATAAGCCAGATACCATGATCACTAAACTATATCCTGAAGCACCACACCTACACATTTTTTGAACACCCCCAGGTTTAGCCTGGAGAAGAGGAGGCTCAGGGCAGACCTCATTGCTCTCTACAACTACCTCAAGTGTAGCACCAGAACAAGTGGACACAGTCTCAAGCTGAGCAAGGGGAAGTTTAGGCCTGATCTTAAGAAGAAGTTCTTCTCAGAAAGAGAGATTGCCCATTGGAATGTGCTGCCCAAGGAGTCCCTGTCCCTGGAGGTATTTAAGAAAAGCCTGGATTAGGCACTTAGTGCCATGCTCTAGTTGATTAGTTAGGATTGGGTGATTGGTTGGACTTGATGATCTTGGAGGTCTCTTCCATCCTGGTTGATTCTGTGTGATTCTGGGATAGTGAATCCACCCCCACCCCGGGTAGTCTGTTCCAATGCCTGACCACTCTTGCAGGAAAGAATTTTTTCCTCATCTCCAACCTAAACCTCCCTCGACATAACTTCAGTCTCAAATAGAACACCTACATTACCAGATGCTTTCTTTCAGCAAACTAGTCCTTCCTACTCAGATGAGGTGACACTTTTCATCCAGTGCAGTCATCTTGCTCACCACCCTCCTTTTCCCACATTCCATCTTGGGATTACACATTTCTTAACCATCACAAGAAAAACTAGGTCAAATGAAGATGACTTTTTCATACTACAGCTGTGACCTGTGTTACTGCCAGGTGGGTCCCAGCTACAGTGGGTCAAAAGCTGCAGAAACTGATGCTGCACTGCTAGTGAAAGCCAGTATTAAGCAGGCCAGTTAGAAGCATTATGGCTTGAACCTGTAGAAACACATCCAGCTGGAGGCCAGTCACTAGTGGTGTGTCCCAGGGATCAGTGCTGGGCCCCATGCTCTTTAACATCTTTACTGATGATCTGGATGAGGGCATTGAGTCCATCATCAGTAAATTTGCAGATGACACCAAGCTGGGGGCAGGAGTTGATCTGCTGGAGGGTAGAGAGGCTCTGCAGAGGGACCTTGACAGGCTGGACAGATGGGCAGAGTCCAAGGGCAGGAGATTGAACACATCCAAGTGCCAGGTTCTGCACATTGGCCACAACAACCCCATGCAGAGCTACAGGCTGGGGTCAGAGTGGCTGGAGAGTGGCCAGGTAGAGAGGGACCTGGGGGTACTGGTCGATGGTAGGCTGAACATGAGCCAGCAGTGTGCCCAGGCAGCCAAGAGGGCCAATGGCATCCTGGCCTGCATCAGGAACAGTGTGGCCAGCAGGAGCAGGGAGGTCATTCTGCCCCTGTACACTGCACTGGTTAGGCCACACCTTGAGTCCTGTGCCCAGTTCTGGGCCCCTCAGTTTAGGAAGGAGGTTGACTTGCTGGAACGAGTCCAGAGAAGGGCAACAAAGTTGGTGAGGGGTTTGGAACACAGCCCTGTGAGGAGAGGCTGAGGGAGCTGGGGTTGCTTAGCCTGGAGAGGAGGAGGCTCAGGGGTGACCTTATTGCTCTCTACAACTACCTGAAGGGTAGACAGGTGGATATTGGTCTCTTCTCCCAGGCAAGCAGCACCAGAACAAGAGGACACAGTCTCAAGCTGTGCCAGGGGAGGTTTAGGTTGGATGTTAGGAAGAAGTTCTACACAGAGAGAGTGATTGCCCATTGGAATGGGCTGCCTGGGGAGGTGGTGGAGTCACCATCACTGGAGGTGTTCAGGAGGAGACTTGATGGGGTGCTTGGTGCCATGGGTTAGTTGTTTAGGTGGTGTTGGATTGGTTGATGGGTTGGACACGATGATCTTGAAGGTCTCTTCCAACCTGGTCTGGTCTAGTCTATTCTAGTCTATTCTATTCTATTCTATTCTATTCTATTCTATGTATTATCTGTAACTCACCTGGACACATTCCTGTGCCACCTGAACTAGGAAAACCTGCTTCAGCAGGGGGGTTGGACTAGCTAATCTCCAGAGGTCCCTTTCCACCAGGTCCCTTTCCCATTTTGTGATTCTTTGATGATAAAACCAAAACTTGGGAAGAGAAAGACATTTTCACAGACCTTTTTTTTTTTTTTCTAGATTACTTAGTATTAAGCTACTTCCAGTGGTATTAATCTACTTATAATTTATAAATTGAGTCAGTTAGAATTTATCAATTATTTAGAAAGTTATAAATCACCCAGGATGTTAATAATAAAGTTCTACCACTTGGCTGTGACTTACTAAAACTCAAATTCTTTCAGGCTGACTTGCAATCTCATCAACTTGCAATTTTACTCCAAAGTAAGGATTAATCATATTTTTAAAAGGAGTACTTTCTATGCTTGAGTAACTCAACTCTTCTAAATCAAAGCCTTTGATGTGTGGTTAAAAATGCCCTAACATCTGGAGAAGAAAAGGCTGAGGGGAGACTTCATTGCTCTCTCCAAGTCCCTGAAAGGAGGTTGGAGTGAGAAGGAGGTTGGAGGGAGGTAGAGCTTGGTCTCTTTTCCCTAGTATCAGGTGATAGAAGGTGAGGAAATGGCCTGGAATTGCACCAGGGGAGGTTCAGATTGGATACTAGGAAAAATTTCTTTGCTGCAAGAGTGGTCAGGGATTGGAACAGGCTGCCCAGGGAGGTGGTGGAGTCACCATCCCTGGAGAGGTTCAAGAAATGTGTGGCCATGGCACTTGGGGACATGGTTTAGTGGCCATGGTGGTGGTGGGTTGATGGTTGGACTCAATGATTTTAGAGGGCTTCTCCAATCAAAATAATTCTATGATTCTCTTTAACCCCTAAAAGTAGAATACATAGAATAAACCAGGTTGGAAGAGACCTTCAAGATCATCGCGTCCAACCCGTACCCTCTCAATATCTTTTTGTTATTGTTCCAACAACTTTTTAAAGCTGGAATAAAAATTCAACTTTTGCAAGACTGAAAAAATTCTGAGACCAAAAATACTGTAATGGATAAGTAGACACTGTCAGCCTTTTCTCTCACCCTCTGCCTCCCAGTGTCCCCACTCTTGTGTGTGTCTTTAATAGACCAGAGCTTTCCAGAATCAGAGTTCTGGTGCTGTTAGAACAAAGCTAAGGAAAGGGTATAATGACGAATTAGCACCTTAATGAGCTAATGAGTTTGGTCTCAAGACAGAGAGTCAAGAGATAAGCACTTCCAGCACTCTAACCAAAGGATGGGTAAAAATAAGAGGACTTCTGTGTGCAGCAAATAATTACTTTCCTGCTTTGAACAGATAACATCTCACACCATGCTGGTGCTTTGTTGTGGACTCCCACATCCGCTGTAACCTGTTAGAACTGATGTAATAAATGGAGAGAACTCTTAGTTCAGATCTAGCAAAGCCCCTTGTCAGTCTCCTGCCTGCCCATATTAATTCATTTGAGTATTTAATAGTCTTTTGTTCAGGGTAATTCTTGTGTCGCGTCTGAAGCGCTCGTGGGAAGAAGCAGAGGACAGGAGGCAAAATGAAATCTCAATGGTGCTGGAGTATAGCTGAAGATAAGACACTTAAGGGGCTATATTTAGGTTTCAGACTCATGAATTCACCTAAGGCTTCTTCTTTGAATCACAGAATGATCAGGTTTCAGACTCCTGAATTCATCTAAGGCTTCTTCTTTGAATCACAGAATGATCTCAGAGTTCTTTTCGGAACAAGAGGACTGAAGCAAGAGATAAAAGTAGTCCTGTTGCAGTGTCAGGGACTTAACTCTCGGTATTGTGACAGGTTATTCTGCTTTACAACACTCCCAGCAAGCTAAAAATGGATCTTAGATGCAATGCAAGAGAAGGAAAACAAGAAATAAAAATTAAGACAGGATGGGAGAAGTTGTATATTACAAACCAGCTTTCAAATCCACACAGGTGGATATTCTCAACAGACTCCTCATTTAAAGACCATTAACTGCATGACTGATCAAAATAAACCTGCCAGCCAGAAATCAAAAGACTCAAAACCATACTCAGCTGAATAGAATACATAGAGGGGAAACCCACATGTGCAGATCTAAGGATGCCCACCCACAAATTCCCACAACAAAAAGATGTAATTGCAGCCCTTTGGAAACAGAGATAGAGTCCTAGAACCTCTCACCCTTCAGGTGATCATAGAGGCCCTCCAAAGATAAGATATCACCAAATGTTCTTCTAGTGCCCTTGGATTTAGATAATGTTCCTTTGAAATCAGCTAATCTCCTGCATTCAAAACATCTACAGGCAAAGAATTCTACAAGTGTGACATGCAGAAGAAATTACTTACATCTTGTTTGCTTTAAATCTGATTTCTTCAGCTTTTCTCGATTTCTGAGTAGTACAACAAAGCAAATAATCCTTCTCAAACTAATTTTGCCATAACATCCTTGGTTTTTATCAAATCTACATTTCCCTTCAATCATCCCTTGAGCAAGGGGAAGAATAATTTCTCTTTCCTCTTCGTGAGCATCTCTACATTTCTAACCATTGTTGTCAATCTTCCTCAAACCTCCTCTGTTCAGCTTAATATAATAATTATAATACTTACAATAACAATTATGGAACTGCATTTAACATGCAAAATAGAGGTGTAGAATGAATTTATACAGTGTCAACCAGACATTTATCACATTGCTGTCTCTTCCTTCACCCTCCACCAATAATTCGCAGTATCACAGGATATTAGGTGTTGGAAGAGGCCTCTGGAGACCTTCCAGTCCAACACCCCTGCCAGAGCAGGACCATAGAATCCAGCACAGGTCACATAGGAACACATCCAGATGGCTCTTGAAAGCCTCCAGAGAAGACTCCACAACCTCTCTGGGCAGCCTGTTCCAGTGCTCTGTGACCCTCACAGTGAAGAAGTCCTTCCTCATTTTGAGCTGGAACCTCCAGTGCTGTAGTTTACATCCACTGCCCCTTGTCCTGTCACAGGGCACTACTATTCCATTTCCATTCCTACTATTCCATCTGCCTTTTGCAGTCCCTGAGCAGATGTTTACACAGAAGTGTCTCCAAAGACTCCAAGTTTTCTTCCTTTGCTCTCTGCTTCCCCGGCCTAAGTGCTAACAAACAGCTAATGTGGAGTTTGTGACTGTGAATGGGTATTTGCTAATCTTCTCTTCAATCACCTGATGCAGCTCTGCAGCACTAAAATTATCACCATTGAGTTAGAATGAGAGAATTATAGAATCATTTAAGATCAACAAGTCCAACCACAACTCAGCACTGCCACGTCGCCACTAAACCACATCCCTCAGCACCATATCTATGTGGCTTTTAAATCCCTCCAGAGAGGAGGATTCAGCCACTTCCCTATTGCAGTGTCTGAGAACCTGTTGAGTGAAGAATTTTCTGCTAGTATCTAACCTAAACCTCCCCTGATGCAACCCGAGGCCATTTCTCTATTTCTCTCATCCTGTTGCCAACCCTCAGATGGCTCCAAACTCTATTCAGGGAGTTGTAGAGAGACAGAAATCTCCCCTCAGCCTCTTCTTCTCCAGACTAAAGAGCCCCAGCTCCCTCAGCTGCTCCTCACCAGAGCTTTCTCCACACCTTTCACCAGCTTCCTTGCTCTTTGCCATACACACAGCAGCACCTCAGTGTTCTTCTTGGAGGGAGAGGCTGCAGACTGAACCCAGTACTCAAGGTGCTGATTACAGGGTGACAGCCACTTCCCTACTCCTGCTGGCCTCACTGTTCACCATCCAATGCCCTTCTGTTGAGTCCCTCTGTAGGATGCCATCCTGGCTGTTCTAACCAATGCTGTGCCACCTGCAAACTTCATTACTTTATTACTTACAGCTTTTCTAAATCATTTCTACATATATATTTAGTGTGTTAGATACTCAGACTTGCTAGTCCTAGGTTCTGCCATCTGTTCTTTAGGTCTCTCTTTAAAGGTGAGTCATATTTGCCACCCTCCTGTTCTCCAGAACCAGTGCCAAATGAAACAAGAGGTAAAAAATCTTGGTCAGTAGTTCACCAGCTTCACAAGTAGGCTCCTTTTAGACATTTCCATGCTGATGACTTACTTTGGTGCAGTGCTGTTGAACACAGTAAAATCTCTTCCACTAACATTCCACCTTGAGACACTTTCATCAGTTTACCCACTGTGAAGAGCACCCCTGGCATGGGAATTTCCCCAAGCTCCTGCACACACAATTGGAAGTCAGTTTAAATGTACTCAGGGCTTCTTTTACACCACAACTCATTTACTACCTTAGAGAGATTTTGGTCTTCTGGTATATCTGAAGTCAGCTTTCCTCCAGCAGCATGTTTCTCATCTGTGGTTGTGGTTTCACACGCAGTTTACCTTTCAGTTACCCATTGGCCTCACTAGCAGCTGACTTCAACATTGTGAAGAACGTCCTTGATTTATGGGACACCTTTAATTAAGATACTGTACATGACACCATCCTGTCCCCCAGGATCTGTCCTGACTCACCAGACCTCTTGCACCCACCACCTGCACTCATTCCTGTCCCAGAATCCCACTGAAGATGGGGACTTGGTGAGTTTTGGTCTAATCCTCCATGGCAAACAGACAGAACAAGCAAGCAGCTGGGAATATATGGGAAGGGTTTATATCATTCTCCCAATATTGGACACTTTTAAGATTCAGGTTAGCCATCTTGTCTAGACTGTTCATCTGCCAAGAAAGGCTGGACCAGATGATCCTTCACAGCATCACAGTATCACTAAGGTTGGAAGAGACCTCAAGGATCATCCAGTCCAACCTGTCACCACGGACCTCATGACTAGACCATGGTACCAAGTGCCACATCCAATCCCCTCTTGAACACCTCCAGGGATGGGGACTCCACCACCTCCCTGGCATATCCCAATGACAAACAACTCGCTCGGTGAAGAACTTTCTCCTCACCTCAAGTCTAAACTTCCCCTGGCACAGCTTCAGACTGTGTCCTCTTGTTCTGGTGCTGGTTGCCTGGGAGAAGAGACCAACCCCTTCCTGGCTACAACCTCCCTTCAGGGAGTTGTAGAGAACAAGAAGGTCTCCCCTGAGCCTCCTCTTGTCAAGGCTAAACAACCCCAGCTCCCTCAGCCTCTCCTCACAGGGCTCTGCTCAAGGCCTCTCCCCAGCCTCGTTGCCCTTCTCTGGATATGTTCAAGTGTCTTGATGTCCTTCCTAAACTGAGGAGTCCAGAACTGGACACAGGACTCAAGGTGTGGCCTAACCAATGCTGAGCATAGGGCACAATGACTTCCCTGCTCCTGCTGGCCACACTATTCTTAATGCAGGCCAGGATGCCATTGGCCTTCTTGGCCACCTGGGCACACTGCTGGCTCATGTTTAGGCAGCTGTCAATCAGCACCCCCAGGTCCCTCTCTGTTTGGGAGCTCTCCAGCCGCTCTGACCCCATCCTGTATCTTGAGGTCCTTTCTAGCCTGGTATGGACTGATTCTATGACCATTCTAAATACACCATTGCTTTTAGTCACTGAATTAACCCCAAGCTGATACATATCAGCAGCAAAAGCTGACTACATCCTATCCCTTCCAGGGAGTCGCTAATTCCCTTTGGTTCTCACAGAGCCTGCAGACACCAGGGAAAGGTAGGAGTCTCCTCCAGCTTGTGATGCAAGCACTTTGCCACCACCTTACACAGCAGAGGAGGAGGACTGGTAAGAGAGGAAATGGCTCAGAGATCCCTCTCATCATTCTCTTTCTCTGCCAAATCACTGATTAGCTTTCTTTTTCATTTTACAGAAAATAATAAAAGATTTTGTTGCCAAGGTGACCTCATTTCTGAGAGCCAGGATCCCTTCCAGAGTGATTACATACTCATGCTAAAGATCTCAAGGGGAAAAAAAAGAAAGATCTTCAATGCTTGTATTCATTTTAATCTCTGCAATGACCTGTAATATTTTAAAGATACATTAATTACAGACTGAAAAATGGAGCTAGTGGCTCATTGAAGGCATACAGATTCTTAATGGCCTGCTGCATTTGTAAGGGACAAGCAGATTTTTCCAACCTTATCCACTATAAAGGCAAGACTGTGAGCAACAGCACAGTCACATCATGCTGAATGCCACTTCCCTTCACCTTGGCGAGGGCAAAGGCAAAAGGAACAATTCTTCTGCCTTCCCCACAGTTCAGTTTAACCACCTCATAACAGCATCGCTGTGCCTTCAACACTCACCTGAAGTGCCTGCCTTAGAGAGGTGGGTAATGACTATTGTCTTAGAGTGAAAAGTGCTGTCAGCATCTTGAGATCCATGCAGGGAAAGTTGTTTTTTCCACAAAGCCCAGGATAAAATGAAGACAATGGAGAATTTGTGATTTTTCTTAACACATTGAATATGGGTGGCTGAGCGCTGGAACAGGTTGCCCAGAGAGGTGGTTGAGGCCCCATCCCTGGAGATCACAGAATCACCAAGGTTAGAAGAGACCTCAAAGATCATCAAGTCCAACCTGTCACCACAGACCTCATGACTAAACCATGGCACCAAGTATCACAGTATCATATAGGTCCAATCCCCTCTTGAACACCTCCAGGGATGGTGAGGCTTGACAGGGCTCTGGGTGACCTGATCTAGTTGAGGATGTGCCTGCTGACTGCAGAGGAGGGTGGAATGGATGACCTTTGGAGGCCCTTTTCAACCCAGGTTGATTCTATGGATCTAAAAGGTTCTTCCAGAAGCTAGAGCACCATCTGATTTTAGTACTCTGAACATTTAAAAGTCTGCAACACCACCATTTTTTCCTTCTTTCCTTTTAACTACAAATGAAGAACATGACACATACAGAATAACAAGAGCCAAGAAGAAAAGATGTAAAGAAACAAGCACATTATGGCTGGAAACTATCTCCTGCCCCAAACACAAAGTTTCTACATGCCAAGGTTTCTACTTGCCAGGTTCTGTTCTTCTCAGTGGTGTCCAGTGACAGGACAAGGGGCAGTGGACACAAACTGGAACATAGGGAAAAATCTTCTTTCCTTTGAGGGTGGAAGAGCCCTGGAGCAGGCTGCCCAGACAGGTTGTGGAGTCTCCTTCTTTAGAGGTGTTCAAAACGCTCCTGGATATGTCCCTGTGAGATTTACTCTGGGTGATCAAGCCCCAGGAGGGAGATTGGACTAGGTGATCTTCAGAGGTCACTTCCAGCCCCCACCATTCTGGGATTCTGTGAACTACATTACCTTTAATATAGGAATGAAAGGCAATTTCAAACCAGCTGGGTTCCTGGTCAGCATGCTGAACTACGAGTAGGAAGGCTGCAATTCAGATCCTCTATGTTGAACTACAAGTAGATAGGGTGTCATGCAGATCCTTTATGTTGAACTACAAGTAGGAAGGCTGGAATTCAGATCCTCCATGCTGAACTACAAGTAGGAAGGCTGCAATTCAGATCCTCTATGTTGAACTACAAGTAGGAAGGCTGCAATTCAGATCCTCCATGCTGAACTACAAATAGGAAGGCTGGAATTCAGATCCTCTATGCTGAACTACAAGTAGGAAGGCTGGAATTCAGATCCTGCCCCAGAAGAGAACTTAACTAAATTTAACTAACTTTCTCCCCTCCTATCCACATGCCCAGTGGCAGAGAGGAGCAATGAAATGGTATCATTAATCATCAGTCACATCATCACCTTCACAGAGAAGTAAAATGAAAGGAAGAGTGAAGCACAGGAGCCTCTGCTTAGAGCCTGGACTGGTTAAAAAAATAATTGCTTGTTGGAATGGCAACAGAATTTATGACCACAGAATTAGGAAGTTCTTATTCCTGAGCATTATTTGAAAAATCCAATGTTCTATTCAACACCATGGCTCCAGTCAAACCCTATCAGTGTGGCTTGTTACAGAGGACAAAAGGAGGCACAACTCAATGATTTCCATTCTACATCTCTGAATGTACTTTAAAATGTGTTAATTCTTCTCATCCTGGCATGGAACATGCAGACCTCTCATCAACTCCAGCACGTGACCAGCAGCTAAAGAACGTTTCAGGATTTTCCTGTTCCCAAATGAACTTCTACAGCATTAATATTTAAATGCTGAGACACTAACAGTATCTCCTTTACTAATTAAATACACACTGTTAGTAAAGAAGCTAACCTTGTAAATACTAAGGCCATGATTTACAGCTCTGTTCCTGTGGCTCTCCTACAAAGCTAAAATTGGTGGCAGTCTAATTCCTCAGGGAACTAGCAGTAAATTGGCTTCAATCAAATCTTTTAACTAATCAAATGGAACTGGTTTCTTCACCAAACACCATTCCCAATGCCAGTTAGCTCCACTTGTATTTCAAATACCTGAGCCCTTTAGAAAATACCTTCATGTCCTGTCCTGAGCTAGACCACAACTAATTCTCCTCAGGGATTTGACTTCTCAGCTCAGTCTCTGCTCAGTGCTGGAATTTTCTGCAGCTTAGGGCAGGTTTGCACAGCCAGGGGCCGCTTCTAGCAGTGAGAAGCTGATGGAGAGAGTTCCTGCCAAGGGCTGGGCTGCAGAAAGGCTCTGGCTCAGACTTGCTTCTGGGCAGACCAAAGACACTGCCACATCTTGTGTGTCACCTTGTGGTGCAGGAAGTCAGAGGTGGCACCTGCAGGGAGGAGCAGACAGGACAAGTGCCCCTAAACTGACCAATGAGGGATTGAAGCTCATGGACATCATCTTCAGGAGAAAGCTGAGGGATCACCAGGGTCAACCCTCTTTTTTCACTGGCTGGTGTCCAAGCAGGACTCTGTCCCTTCTGCCTTTTATCCTGATCCCTGTTCCTGAATCCAGTTCCAGAATCCAGCTCCTGAATCTGATTCCCATCTGTCACTGAGTCCAGTCTGGGACTTCTGCCACATCATCAATGGTGACATCATTGCCATCAGGGCTTGGGTTGGATATTGGCTTGTATCTATTTGTATCTATTTCATTTGATTGTTCTCATTTCCATCCCAGCTGGTTTAGTTTCTTTGCCACCCCATCAGTCTCTTTCCTTTATTCACTTTCTCTTCCCTTTGGGCAGTCAGAGGGGTTCAGAGACAGCCTCTGGCACTCATTTGGTGGCCAGCCCAGCCCCAGACACTGACACCTGAGGAAGATAAACAGGATGATATTGGATAGAGCTCTCCAAAAGCCCACTGATTTTAAACTGGATTTTTTTTCCACCATGGGATCAGAATATTCCTCAAAGGGTTTTTTGGGGTTTTTTTGTGTGAAATGATTTAGTGTTTTTTTTTTTTAATATATTTACTCCTTTCAGAGGACTTGCACCAAAAAAAGTGAATAGGTTAGAAAAAAGGCCATATACACATAAATCATGTTCTTAGAGTTTGAACACAGCTAATGTGGTGAGGAGCTCTGTAAACTGGAGCAGGGTAGATTAAGGTTTGGACATCAGAAGGAAGTTTTTTACAATGAGAGTGGTGAAATAATGGAACAGGTTGCCCAGAGATGTGGTGGAGGCCCTGTCCCTTGAGACATTCAAGGTCAAATTTGATGTGGGCCTGAGCAAGCTGATGTAGTTGGAGATGTCCCTGCTCACTGCATGCGGGCTGGACAAGATGACCTTCAAGGGTCACTTCCAACCCACTGCATTCGGTGACTCTGTGTGATTCTGTGTGACAGTCACTGGGCTTTAATCAGGTTAACTGAAAACTCAACTCAAGGCACTGCCAGAGAAAACAAGCAACAAAAACTTTTTATAAAAGGGGAGTTTGTGACTGAGCAGGACTGAACACAACCTAATGGAAGTCCCTGCTTGGACAGATTTGCTATACAAAGACTCACTGGGAAACGTAAAGCACTCCCAGGAGATCTCTATTTATTCTCTAGAACAAGGATGCCCCTCATTAGTCTCACTCCATGAAAGACACACTTTGCTGAACACCATTCTCCTGCTACCTGCAGAAATCACTTTCTGCTAGAAATGATAATGAGCAAAGAACTTCCCTGATGAGCCTCCTTCTGTTGTACTGCCACAGGTAAGCTAAGTGAACGCCCTTACTTTCCTGGCTTGCAGCGAGTAAACTCACACACGTGTCCCTTAGCCACCCTGCTCCAACAGCAATAGAGATGAAAAGCAGAGAGTGATTTCCATCCTCCAGTGCTCTCTATCCACAATCCACTGTTTCAAAAGAACTCACTGAGTTTCTAAGCTTTAAAAAGGAAAGGAGAAATCTTCATTTTGCAGTAGCCACTTCTGCCCCATCACTTATTTAACAAGATAAATACCCTGGGATAGGACTATTACTTCTAGAAGCTGGAGGAAAGTTGCTAATATTTATAGGTCCTCCAAACCCATAAACTTTTAGATATGAGGAAGACTAAAAAAAAATAAATTAAGACTGTTATAAAGCAAAGCCAGACCAGTTTATAACTTAACTACTTTTCACCATCCCTCTCGGAGAAATGTGATCACAGGTGCCAGACACACTTTAATATCACAAAGTGACAGCCAAAGGTTGCTTTTCATATCCCAGTGTCAGGCTCCTTCTGCTCCCTTTCAGGTGGGGTCTCCACACATTATGTTCCAGGTAGATCTTGTCAGTTATATGTCAGGAAATTTGGAAAGGAGACAGGGAAATGAAAATGACTCTACTAGGAGTAATACAGACATCAAGATGAAAATGGTTAAGAATTGCTCTGAATTCTTAATAACCCTTTCAAAAGGTCATTTAGCAGCTCTGACTTTAGGCCTTTCCTCCAAAACGGAGAATGAACTAAAAGAGACAGGTTTCAATACATGGGTTTCCCCAAACTTACCAAATTAGCTAAACCATGCTCTTTTTGCACCACTTGCAGACAGTATCTAATTAGTTTGGCAAGAACACATCACAGAAGGACCAATCTTCTGCCTCTCATTAATAAAGGCTTATAGCTCACAGACAGCTTTGCACAAAACACTGACAACATGAACTGACAAGCCATCTATAACCATCCACATATCAGTTGGGAAGTTCAATCCTTTAGCAGTCCACTACTCTTTTTAGCATCAGGCTATGGATGCAAATTGGGCCCTTCTTTGGGCCCACAAGATCCAATTCTAACGGCCCACAGCAGACTGCCAGGAACCTGATGAGCCATAAAACCCCAGCAGAGCCTTTGGTATCCAGCAAAAACAACAAAAGTAAAATGTGCTTCTCAAGTGATGATTATCTTAGAATCACAGACCTGTTTTGGTTGGAGAAGACTTTCAAGATTAAGGCCAACCACTCTCTAGCAAGGCTAGTGTTAAACCAGCACCACATCTCTGCCTCTTTGAAACACCTCCAGGGATAGGGATTCAACCACCTCCCTGAGCAGCCTGTTCCAGTGTTTGAGGACCCTTTCAGGCAAGAAGTTTCTTCTAACATCCAACCTAAACCTCCCACAGTGAATTTTGAGGCCATTTTCTCTCATCCTATCACTCCGCTAGGGAAAAGAGACTGACTCATCCATTTGGCTATCTAGAATAAAAAAACGAAGCTCTTTCGACTGGCATGCAAGCTTGAGAGCAGGGTCAGGTTTATAATTTCCCAACAAAGAATGTTGGGAATGTTGGGAAATTTTTTTAATGTGTTTCTCACCACAAAGAGGAACCTATTGAAGAAACATCATTAAATATTTTGTTGAACATCAATTTCACAACAGAGTGGTTGGAGATGCATGGCCAGCACGAGCAGGCAGGTCACTCTGCCTCTGTACTCAGAACTGCTTAGGTCACACCTTGAGTACTGTGTCCAGTTCTGGGAGCCTCAATTTAAGAAGAATATTGAGACACTTGAGCATGTCCAGAGAAGGGCAACGAGGCTAGGGAGAGGCCTTGAGCACAGCCCAGTGAGGAGAGGCTGAGGGAGCTGGGGTTGCTTAGCCTGGAGAAGAGGAGGCTCAGGGGAGACCTTCTTGCTCTCTACAACTCCCTGAAGGGAGGTTGTAGCCAGGTGGGGGTTGGTCTCTTCTCCCAGGCAACCAGCACCAGAGCAAGAGGACAGTCTCAAGCTGCATCAGGGGAAGTTTAAGCTGGAGGTGAGGAGAAAGTAGTTGGCCATTGGAATGTGCTGCCCAGGGAGGTGGTGGAGTCCCCATCCCTGGAGGTATTCAAGAGGGGATTGGACAGGGCACTTGGTGCCGTGGTTTAGTAGTCATGAGGTGTTGGGTGATAGGTTGGACTTGATGATCTCTGAGGTCTTTTCCAACCTTATTGATTCTATGATACTTTAGGAACTTTTTGGGTGAGACTCAGAGAGAAATTAGGTTACCTGACTGTTAGCTGATACACATAAAGCATTGCTACAATAAAGACCTCCTTTTTATTTATAGCTTGCTGTAATTGAACATTACAAAGACTAGAAAACTGGTTTGCATCCCATTCTTTGTGGACGTCACTTCTTTATTACTGAAGATAGATTTCATTTCATTTCCATCAGCTGGTGTTGCACTTCAGTTATTATAGTTCCAAGGGGTGTAATGAAATGTCACTGCACTGCAAGGCTGGAGTCAGGCACAGCATTAGAAAATCAATATCATGTTTCAGCTACTCCTGGCATGCAGAATACTTACGGTGTGTCATATAAAAATAGGGAGTGCTAACTGCATTAGGCTTTTCTTCCCCTTAGGATCCTCCAGTTCTCAATTTCCTCTGATACTGGCAAACTTCACCTGCTCAACAGAAATTCTCCACATTTGGTTCTAAATAGTGTTAGATCCTCTCAGAAAAATCTAATAGCTATTGCCTTTTTGAATAGGCAAGACAAAAGAGGCAGAAAGCAGCAAGTTTGACTCAATTTAACCCTATACTATGCATTGCTGAAAGCTCCCTCTCCCTTTCTTGTCAGATTCTTATTTGGGGTCAATAATGACAATCAGCCAGGGACTCAAGCAGTGCTTGAGTGCCCCTGAAAATGATCCAGCCTGTGCAAGGCTCCATCTGAAATCAAACCTTAACAGCTCCTGCAGCAAGCTCCCTGTGCCCTTTTGCTGCCCAATGCTGGCAACTTGTATTGGCTCAGTTCTGCTGCTGAACTCACACTACAGTCAGGGGCACTATAAAATGCTCACAAATATTTAAAGGGTGGGTGTCAGGAGAATGGGGGCAGGCTTTTTTCAGTGGTGCCCAGTGACAGGAAAGTAATAGGCACAAACTGGAGCATAAAAAGTTCCATCTAAATGTGAGAAGGAACTTCTTTGCTGTAAGGGTGATGAAGTGCTGTAGTAGGATGTCCAGAGTGGAGTCTCCTTCTCTGGAGACACTCAAAACCCACCTGGCTGTGTTCCTGTGTGACTTTCTCTAGCTGAACCTGCCTTGGCTGGGGGGTTGGACTCGATGATCTCCTTCAAACCCCTACCACACTGTGATCCTATGCCAAGCATGGCCTGGAAGAGATGATGCATGGCTCCAGCACTGCAGCTGGGCACCAGAGAAGTTACCAGTCACCCTTGGGCACCAGAGAAGTTACCTGTCACACCTGGGCAGTGGAATTGTTTTGCTACTTAGCTTTCCAAAAATTCAAACTGGGTGCTTCTTTCCTGCCACAGTAAAAATTACTCAGGATCCACCTGAAAGAATACCAGGATTTAACTTGATAAATACAACTTGCATAATGACATTAAGTACTCATTGTCCAATGCCATCATGAATGCTCCTTAAAGCATAGTTGTTCATTACCTTTAATAGCAAAGTTTGTAGAGAGCTGTGCTTCTGTGAAGAACTGGGGAGCACTGACTGCTTTCAGCCATACCAGTTAAAAAAAATTAATAGTGATGGGAAACTGACTTCAGGCTGACAGAAACTGTCACGGTCTGCGCTTGCATGCATGTGTCAGGGGGAGACAACTGCAAAGACATGACCCAACTGGTTCCTGGAATGGCACACAGCCAAGCAAATGCAACCCAGAGAGCTCCTGCCAGCTGATCTGAGCATTTGTTGCAGGTGTTCAGTCTGAATGTTTCTAACTCTCAGCTACCGACACTGAGCTTACTATAGTTTAAAGATCTTCCCATTCAGGAGTGTCTCATCATGAATTTGGATAGAACAGGCAGAGGCCATGTTTTGGTATAGCAGATGTGAAGAGGAGAGAAGTCTTTCAATTTAATCACTGTATTTTCTCCCTCCTTTGCTTCCTTAGATCCACCCTGTAAGACCACACAGTTATAACCAAAGCATTAAATAACCGTTCAGCTTCTTCTCCCACGACCAACACAGCACCATTCACCAGAGAGTGTTTTCATGGCAGCAGTACTGAGGGCCTTCTAAATCTATTTGAACACATTTTAGAATGGAATGGAATGGAATGGAATGGAATGGAATGGAATGGAATGGAATGGAATGGAATGGAATGGAATAGAATAGAATAGAATAGAATAGAATAGAATAGAATAGAATAGAATAGAATAGAATAGAATAGACCAGGTTGGAAGAGACCTTCAAGATCATCACCTATCATCCAACACCACCTAATCAACTAAACCATGGCACCAAGCATCCTGTCAAGCCTTGCCCTGAACACCCCACCACCTCCTCGGGCAGCCCATTCCAATGGGCAATCACTCTCTCTGTGTAAAACTTCCTCCTAACCTCCAGCCTAAACCTCCCCTGGTGCACCCTGAGACTGGATTTGAATGGATTCTCCTCCTGTAAGGCCAGCCTGTGAGGTTGTAACGCTGTGCTTCAGGCACCCTGGTGTGCCTTAGATCAAGAGCACACCGATCAGCAGCCAAACACCTGTATGCAGGGGTTAAATGTTAACGTATTCTGTCACAACCAGCTTATCTTCCACACAAACCCACATCGGCCATCTGTGAGCCTAATGCCCTTGTGCTCCAAACAGCCCAGTGCCTGCTGTATTATTTTTGGTTTACATTCCTGCATAAATCCATTAAACTCAATATGTTCCAGCAAATTCCCAAAATCAAATGCAATCTGCTGGTCTATAAAGCAGCAGTCGCTGCAAATCGAAGGGTTTAATACAGTAACAATTGCAGAAGTCTGTAAGCAGCCTCCGTGGGCTGAAGGTTGCGCCCCGGGCTAAGTACCACATGAGATAATCCATGCTGTAGAACAAGGTATGTGTTTGCTATACACAGCCTGGCCTTGGACCAGTCCTGTATTTCATATCCAATCCAAAGCTGAACAGTTGGTCTGATTGGATTTTAAGTGATGCAAATTTGGAAATCAAACAGGCAGACTCCCTTTAGACTCGGTCTGTTTCAAGTCTAATTGTGAAGAACTGCAGATTAGGCTTACAGAGCTACTGAACCCTCAGGAGATTCCAGCAGAATTTCACAGAAAGAGAAGTATTTATCATTTTAAATGTCTTGGTGGCAAACAGAAATGCATGCAGCACGTGATGCTCCATCATCTCTTTATCACAATTTAGCTTCCATGGCAGTAAAGTGTAACCACTCTGCAGTGAATGGAATGCTCTTTAGTTTTCATAGCCACTTAATTACATGCTTTGACAAAACTCAGTTATATTATTCTCATTCTGTTAGGCTGGCAGCACTAAGTAAAGAGAGAAAAAAAAACCCCACCAAACAACAACAACAACCAAACCCAAGCCACAGAACACAGCACTTACATTTCCCGGGCTACAAATCAAGGTATGATTTGGAGACCAGATCCCCATTCTCAATGAGAAAGCAGAAGTTTTACCCTCACAAATAAATCTTGAAAGCACTGATGGAATTAAATACAACTTTCTTCCTAACAATATGACAGAATCACAGAATGCATCTGGTTGGAAGAGACCTTGGAGATCATCCAGTCCAACCTTCGACCCAGCACTGAAGGTTCAACACTAAACTGCGGTAGATTTAGGCTATGCCTTTAAAATCCAGCTTTCATTTGCTTCCATTCTGAGCTGGTCTGGCAAAGTTAGCGTTGGGGGGGAAATTTCCACCCACCACATAAATCATCTCCCCAAGCACCAGGTCCACGGGCTGCTTACACACCCTCAGGGATGGTGACTCCACCACTGCCCTGGGCAGACCGCTCCAAAGTTTGAGAACCCCTTCAGTGGAGTCTCCCATTGAAAGACTTTCTCTTTGGTTAAGAGACAGAAGGTCAAGGTGTGAGGTACATGAATAGCCCACCCCCAACACACTGTGAAATGTGAACTCACAGAAACATGAGCTTGAATCAGGAGAAAAGAGAAAAGCACCTCCTGTTTTTTTTTTTCACTGTGATTAGTATCTCCATCAAAAAATAACTGGTGTCCTACTTCTTGTAGACAGGAGATTTATGAGCATTGGCAAATCACAACAGTGTGAAGATTTTCTTGCACTTTTGCATCTAAAATTAATTTATTTTTCTCATGTTTTGACACCCTTTTTACTCCTCCTCTCTGGAGAAAGTTCTCTCGTGCATTTTTGGCCCAGATTCTGACTTTGACTGCTTAGAGGAAAGCCCTTTTACTGAAGAGAAGCTTTACTAAACATCTTAGTGTATTTTCGGACAGAGTGCATTGGTAATGTCTTCATCCTGGCTCAGGGGAGGCTTTAGCATTCCCTACAGCTCCTTAAAGAGATGGTGGGGGTCAGTTTCTTCTCCCTAGTAACAAATGATAGGATGAGAGGAAATGGCCTCAAGTTGCACCAAGGGATGTTTAGGTTGGACATTAGAAGAAACTTCTTCACCTTTCAGTACCTGAAGGGGGACTACAAGAAGGATGAAGAGAGACTGTTGACAAAGGCCTGTAGTGACAGGATGAGGGGCAGTGACTTGAAACTAGAGAAGGGCAGATTTCTTCTCCCTAGTTCCTTCTCCCTAGTAACAAATGATAGGATGAGAGGAAATGGCCTCAAGTTGCACCAAGGGATGTTTAGGTTGGACATTAGAAGAAACTTCTTCACCTTCCAGTACCTGAAGAGGGACTACAAGAAGGATGAAGAGAGACTGTTGACAAAGGCCTGTAGTGACAGGATGAGGGGCAGTGACTTGAAACTAGAGAAGGGCAGATTTACATTGGATGTTAGAAACAAGGTCTTTATCATGATGGCAGTAGAACACTGGAACAGGTTGCCCAGGGAGGTGGTTCAGGCCCCATCCCTGGAGATATTCAAGGTGAGGTTTGACAGGGCTCTGGGCAACCTGATCTAGTTGAGGATGCCCCTGCTGACTGCAGAGAGGGTTAGACTAGATGCCCTTTGGAGGTCCCTTCCATTCTGTGATTCTGTGATTAGAAGAAATTTCTTGACTGAAAGGGCTCTCAAACACTTGAACAGGCTCCCTAGGGAGGTGGTTCAATCCCCATGTCTGGAAGTGTTTCAAAGAGGCAGAGACAAGGTGCTGAGGGACATGGTTTAACACCAACCATGGTAGAATTAGGGAATGGTTGGACTCCATGATCTTAAAGGTCTTTTCTGACCAAAACAACTCTGTGAACTCCATGATCACACAGTGCAGTGCCCTGAAGATGCAGTAGCAGTTGTTCTGTTGTTTTGTTTCAGGTCTTATCACAGTATCACAGTATCACCAAGGTTGGAAGAGACCTCAAAGATCATCAAGTCCAACCTGGCACCACAGACCTCATGACTAAACCATGGCACCAAGTGCCACATCCAATCCCTTCTTGAACACCTCCAGGGATGGTGACACCACCACCCCCCTGGGAAGCACATTCCAATGGCGAACAACTCTTTCAGTGAAGAACTTTCTCCTCACCTCCAGCCTAAACTTCCCCTGGCACAGCTTCAGACTGTGTCCTCTTGTTCTGGTGCTGGTTGCTAGAGAGAAGAGACCAACCCCTTCCTGCCTACAACCTCCCTTCAGGGAGTTGTTGAGAGCAATGAGGTCACCCCTGAGCCTCCTCTTCTCCAGGCTAAGCAACCCCAGCTCCCTCAGCCTCTCCTCACAGGGCTGTGCTCAAGGCCTCTCCCCAGCCTCATTGCCCTTCTCTGGACACATTCAAGTCTCTCAATGTCCTTCCTAAACTGAGGGGCCCAGAACTGGACACAGGACTAAAGGTGTGGCCTAACCAATGATGAGCACAGGGCACAATGACTTCCCTACTCCTGCTGGCCACACTATTCCTAATACAGGCCAGGATGCCATTGGCCTTCTTGGGCACCTGGGCACACTGCTGGCTCATGTTTGGGCAGCTGTCAATCAGCACCCCCAGGTCCCTCTCTGTTTGGCAGCTCTCCAGCCACTCTGACCCCAGCCTGTAGCTCTGCATGGGCTTGCTGTGGCCAGGAATGCTTGTTCAGGTGGGGTCCAGATCATCTCCCATTCCATATCTTCACGGCTGATTTTAGGCAGATTTCCCGCAGCAAGGAATGATGCAGCTTTAGAAGTTTCTGGCACCAGTAGATGCAGGGGTGGAAGGTTTTCCTACACCAGTGGCAGGTGGAAATTAAGTGAGCAAATCTCAGTGTATTAGGCTTAATACAATGAAGAAACATGACAAGGCATGACCAGTTTTGTTTGTATTCAAAACATAAACGACTGCAGGTTAAAGCTGGTGGTGCCACAAACAGCCCAAAGATGGTTTACCAAAGGTTAACAGTTTTCACATCTCTCCTTTACTTACTGACTCCATTTCTCCCCTTCCTAATTCATCCTGGATTAAACACCTGGACTACAAGGGTTAAAATAAAAAGGGAGGAGAGGGTCAAAGTGATGCAAAAGAGCTGTTCTAGAGACCTGTGAATCCTTAAGAGCTTAATGTTCCACAGGCTATTTACATAAGGATTCTGGACTATTCATTTTTAAACAGTAAATATCACCTTTAGTTCAGGAAGTCCCCAGACCATTAATTGCTGGAGGCTAAGATAATAAATTCTGCAAAGCAGCAGCACTATCACAGTATTTTAGCCATCCCTCACGACTATTATCAGAGATGAGATACCAGGCCAGAAAAAGCTTTATTCTGAGCCATTTTATGTTCTTTTTCCCCCAAATGTAGGCACCTTCTTTGAAGTTATGACCAATTTGCAGTGCTAAGAACCTATACATAATTATCCAGCACCACTGCAGCAAGCTCCCTTAAGACAGGAGAGAATCACCCCGTGAAGTTATTCCCAGCAACAGACCATTTTCTGCATTCAAATTGCATTCAAATGTGGAACTGCTGGAAGGCCCTTGGGTGCTCATTTGCACCATATGTTTGAAGCACACTTTAAAATCACCTTGCTGATGTTGTCCTTCATAAACTGCCCACTTTTAAGCATCTTTCTCTTTAGGGCTGTTCTCTATAGAGATTTTTACAGAATCACAGAATATATCTGGGTGAAAGAGACCTTCAAGGTCATCCTTCGACCCAGCATTGAAGGGTCAACACTAAACCATGTCCCTAAGTGCCAGGTCCACAGGCTGCTTTTGAACACCCCCAGGGACGGTGACTCCAGCACTGCCCTCAGCAGACCATTCCAAAGTTTGAGAACCCTTTCAGTGAAGAAATATTTCCTGACATCCAGACTGAACCTCCCCTGGTGCAACTTGAAACCTCCAAGGGGACCTAATTGTGGCCTTCCAGGATCTGAAGGGGGCCTACAAGAAGGCTGGGGAGGGACTTGTCAGGATCTCAGGTAGTGATAGGACTAGGGGGAATGGAATGAAGCTGGAGGTGGGGAGATTCAGGCTGGAGGTGAGGAGGAAGTTCTTCCCCAGGAGAGTGGTGAAGCCCTGGAATGGGTTGTCCAGGGAGGTGGTTGGGGCTCCGTCCCTGGAGGTGTTTAAGCCCAGGCTGGACGAGGCTCTGGGCAGCCTGATCTAGTGTGGGGTGTCCCTGCCCATGGCAGGGGGGTTGGAACTAGATGATCCTTGTGGTCCCTTCCAACCCTGACTGATACTATGATACTGTACTATTTCCTCTGGTCCTGTTGCTTGACACCAAGGAGAAGAGACTGCCCCCTCCCCACTCCAATCTCCCTTCAGGTAGTTGCAGAGAGTGATGAGGTCTCCCCTCAGCTTCCTCTTCTCCAGACAGAACAACCCCAGCTCTCTCAGATGCAAAGGGTAGACCATGGCACTCCAGGCCTTTCATGAGCCTTGTTCTTCTCTGGACATGCTCCAGCACCTCAGTGTCCCTCAGGTAGTGAGTGGCCCAGATCTGAACAAAACACTTAAGGTGTGACCTCACCAGTGCTGAGCACAGGGGGATGATCACCTCCCTGCCCCTGCTGACCACAGTGTTTCCAACCCAACCCAGGATGCCACTGGTTTTCTTGGTCACCTGGATGCTGCTGACTCATGTTTAGTTGACTGTCAACCAATACTCCCAAGGTCCATTTCCAAGTTGCAGTTTTGCAACCACACATCTCCAAGTCCTCAGCTTACCACAGGGTTTTATGGGGTTTATGTAATTTCCAGACTTGCCCTGTGTGTGATTTATGCAATGGTGAGAGAAAAAGCATTCCCCAAAAGCAATCCAGGTCACTTAAACCAGAGTGTGCTCACCTGGGGTAATCCACAATGACCTGGTTCCTCACTCACACACCTGAGAAAGGTTTCTGGAGAGCTATCAACCCAGGTCCAAATGAGCAACCATTCCTCATCCTCATCACCTGAAACATCTTAAATTCATAAAGCCCAGGCAAAATTCTATAAGAAACCACATATTCAACAGCAGCACAGTTCAGTTCCCTGTGCAGAATCAATCTCCTTTTCAATTTTACATGTAAGTTCTTCCCTATGCACTCAGATATGAGGCAAAAATCATGGGTTTGATTAATTATCTATCAAAACAAACTCCACTATAGAGAAAGACAGTCAAAATAGGTTCCTGCCCAAAAATGTTCCCAGGGAGGATAGTATCTAACAGACTCTCATCAGAATAAGCTAGAAAAACATATCAGAAATTGATATAAACCCCTAAGAAGTGCAAAGTCACTTTGGCCATTTATCTTTTGAGGCAAAATATTTTGGTTTCCAGAGTTCATAGTATGAGTCAGGGTTGGAAGGGACCACAAGGATCATCTAGTTCCAACCCCCCTGACATGGGCAGGGACACCCCACACTACATCAGGCTGCCCAGAGCCTCATCCAGCCTGGGCTTAAACACCTCCAGGGACGGGGCCCCAACCACCTCCCTGGACAACCCATTCCAGGGCTTCACCACTCTCCTGGGGAAGAACTTCCTCCTCACCTCCAGCCTCAATCTCCTCACCTCCAGCCTCAATCTCCCCACCTCCAGCTTCATTCCATTCCCCCTAGTACTATCACTACCTGAGATCCTGAGCAGTCCCTCCCCAGCCTTCTTGGAGCCCCCTTCAGATACTGGAAGGCCACAATTAGGTCCCCTTGGAGCCTTCTCTTCTCCAGACTGAACAGCCCCAACTCCTTCAGTCTGTTCTTATAGGAGAGGTGCTCCAGCCCTCTGCTCATCCTCGTGGCGCTTCTCTGGACACCTTCCAGCTCCTCCAGATCCCTCTTGTAATAGGGGCTCCAGAACTGGAGGCAGTACTGCAGGTGGGGTCTCAGCAGAGCTGAGCAGAGGGGGAGAATCACCTCCCTTGCCCTGCTGGCCACACTTCTCTTGCTGCAGCTCAGGCTCTGGTTGGCTTTCCAGGCTGCAAGTGCACACTGAGAGCTCCTGGTGAGCTTCTCCTCCCCCAGCACCCCCAAGGCTCTCTCCTCAGGGCTGCTTTCCAGCCAGTCCCTGCCCAGCCTGGATTTGTGCCTGGGGTTGCCTTGACCCAGATGCAGGACCCTGCCCTTGGTCTTGTTGAACCTCCTGAGGTTGGCTTGTGCCCACCTCTCCAGCCTGTCCAGGTCCCTCTGGATGGATCCCTTCCCTCCAGCTGTCTGCTGCCCCACACAGCTTGGTGTCATCAGCAAACTTGCTGAGGCTGCACTCAATGCCACTGTCCCTGACACCCACAAAGATGTTGAACAAGCCTGGTCCCAGGACTGATCCCTGAGGGACTGCACTTGTCCCTGGCCTCCACTGGGACATGGACAGCCACAGTTCAGATAAGAAAAAAGTTAAATATCCCTCTAGCTCCTGTTTGTAAAATAAAATACAGTGAAAAAAAACCCCAAACAACAACAACAACAAAAAAAGGGCAAAACAAAAAGGCACTTTGCCTAAAAACCGAACTCCCACTAATGCAGCTAGACTGTTGTGGGGTGAGCCATCTGGCTTAGTGGCTCATTAGAAAAGAAATGACCCCTATGCATAAAACACAGTTGGGTCATTCCAAGCTAATGAGCCATCAACTTTTATTGTTTGGTACATACAAATGGTCGGATGCAGATCTGCTCTGGAAGCCCAGCCTTACAGCGGGGCAATCAGGCATACCTTTTACTTAGTCATTCACTTCTTTATTTACACTGAAAGGAAGGGGGCAGGAGGGAAATGCTTCAGGAGAGAAACAGCAGCACAGAAGCACGGAATTGTTTTGGCTGGAAAAACCTTCCAAGATAATCAAGTCTAATCTTCAACTTAAAACCACCAGGGCCATTAAAGGATGCCCCAAAGTGCCATGTCCATACATTCCTTGAACACCTCCAGGGATGGTGACTCCACCATCTCCCTGGGCAGCCCATTCCAATGCCTGACCACTCTTGCAGATCAGGCATCCTGATCTCCATCCTAAACCTTGGCTGGCACAGGTTCAGGCCACTTCCTCTCATTCTATCACTTGTTACTAGGAAGAAGAGACCAACCCCCACCTCACTGCAACCTTCTTTCAGCCAGTTGTAGAGAACAATGATAAAACTGACGTTCAAAGCTGCAGACCAATGTCTATGAACAACATTCTGTGCTAGCTTCTGACAAAGCTGAGGTTTCTGACAAAGAAACCTCAATCAGCCAACAAAACAAACCAAAAAGCTTCTGTATTTTGATTTCCAAATCTATTTCACTAGCTAAACATGACATGAAATTGCAAAACATTCACTTCTTGATGCTTTGTCTTTTTATAAACATCAGATTCCACAGCTTTCATTTACAGTCACACTGACAAAATGCTTCCATCTGAACTTTGGCATTCATCACATGATGGCTGTCCAAGCAAAATCCATCAGGATCAACCAGCTCCTGTAAAACCTGAGACTCCAATCTGGTAATAAATAGAACTAAGTCCTACAATATGCATCATGAAGGCCTTACTGCTTTGCCTGGGGATGTCTATATACTGAAAGTCAGGTATTTTATATCCCCCACTGAATCCTTTCCATGTTAGTATAACAATGAATGACACTTCCCAGACATCCATGGGATTTGGCTCTATAGCCCTCATCCTATATGCAGAAATCAAAAGTACTGCATGAGGCATAAGGGTTTGTGCTCAGCTGCCCACTCATTGAATCATAGAATGGTTTGGGTTGGAAGATAGCTTGAAGATCACCTATCAAACTCCCACACCATGGGCAGGGACACCTCCCACTAGACCAGGATGCTCAAGACCTTGTCCAACCAGGACTTGAACACCTCCAGGGAGGGGGCATCCACAATCCCTCTGAGCAACCTGTTCCAGTGTCTCACCACCCTCACTGTAAAGCAGGAAAAGATGATTTTGTAATAAACCAACATATTTATGACTCATCTCAACTGCAAAAAAGCCTCCTCCCACTTTCTTCCCTTTTTCTTTTACCTCTTTTCCTTTTTTTGTGTGTTGTATTTTGTAATTTATCCCTGTGTATCACAGAGCCCTGTTGTTGCTTAGGGAATAAATTGTTCACATTAAAGCTTGACTTGCAAGGCCCTTTAGTCATTAAACATTCTGTTCTGCTTTATAGGATCAAAATGTGTTTAAAGGTAAAATAATGGACTAACCAAAGAGCTCAAGTGCTTGGATTTTCAAACTTCTGAACAATGTTTAGTCATCTGAACACACCTACAGGAGGGAGAAAAGGAAGCTACCAGTAAAAATGTCATGCATCCAATAAAAACAAAAATTAAGTGGAGCAAAAAACATCCCAAGGTAGTTCACAGAGGAAAAAAGCAGACAGGGAAATGTTCTGGCTGTTTAACATCACAGCAACTGCTCTCCCAGCTAAAAACCCCCAGCACTCAATTGCCTCAGGAAACTCCTGGGGTGAGTAGGATAGGATAGGATAGGATAGGATAGGATAGGATAGGATAGGATAGGATAGGATAGGATAGGATAGGATAGGATAGGATAGGATGGGATAGGATGGGATAGGATGGGATGGGATAGGATGGGATAGAATAGAATAGAATAGAATAGAATAGAATAGAATAGAATAGAATAGAATAGAATAGACCAGGTTGGAAGAGACCTTCAAGATCATCAAGTCCAACCTATCACCCAACACCATCTAATCAACTAAACCATGGCACCAAGCACCCCATCCAGTCTCTTCCTAAACACCTCCAGCAGTCCCACCAGCTTGGGAAACCTCAGTGTGGACATTTTCTTTATTTCACACAGTCACAGAACTGTTGAGGTTGGGAGAAAACTTTGAGATCAGGTCCAACTGCTCACCTAGAGCTCACAATCCCAACACTAGTGCTAAGCCACTACCACTAAACCACTTCCTCAGCACCACATCCACATGTCGTTTAAAGACCTCCAGGGATGGTGACTTCACCATCTCCCTGGGCAGCCTGTTCCAATGCTTGAGAACCCTTTGTGGGAAGTTTCTTCTAGTATCCAACCTGAACCTCCCTTGGCACAACAATTTGTTTACTTTTCCTCCCAAATGCTTTAACAAAATACAACTAATGCAATTTTCTCTGGTTTCTTGAGGTCAGGGTGCTCCAGAGAAGGTGATTATGTTATTAGGTGTCTGTGTGATTATGTTAGGTAACACCACTCCTCTTACCCATAACTGTCAACCTCTTTCTACACAACCATGATGTCTCTCTTCAGCAAGGAGCTTACAACAATGGCTGTAAGAGATCCAAAGGTTTCACTGCCTTAATATGCCTCTGGTTAATTCTACCTTATCTACTTATTCAGCTTACCCTTAAAACCCGATTAAAATCTAATTTCTCTGATGCCAGGATTTAAATACTGTCTGGCAACACATTCAACAGCCCTATAGTAACTGCATTACTACACACCATGGCCCAAGGTATTTCAGATCAGGTCAGAAAGAGCTCAGTCATTGTCCACTCAAAGCTACAGAATTCTGGTTTTACATTGAAATGCACAAAGTCAACGCAGAATTACCACTGGAATGCATCCATCTGGGCTGTCACACTCCCACTTGTGTTTTATTGTGTTCCCTTTTGAACCATTGCTTGACAAATGAAATAAATAGATAGATAGATAGATAGATAGATAGATAGATAGATAGATAAATGAAAAGGCAAGGGAGCAGTCAGTTAATCTGATAAATACCTAAAAAACCCTACATAATATATGCATGATGAAAATGTGTGGTCAGGATGGTACCCTACACTTAATTGCAGCTTGCTTACAAGAAAGCTGGAGAGGGACCTTTTACAA
The DNA here is from genome assembly GCF_014839835.1 of Dryobates pubescens. Taxonomy (NCBI): domain Eukaryota; kingdom Metazoa; phylum Chordata; class Aves; order Piciformes; family Picidae; genus Dryobates; species Dryobates pubescens. The sequence continues at coordinate 4,003,458 of NC_071634.1, forward strand.
GGATTTGTAGTGATAGGATGAGAGGCAATGGCTTTGAGCTGGAAGAGGGCAGATTTAGACTGCAGATTAGAAAGAACTTCTTTACAGGGAGAGTGGTGAGGCACTGGGACAGGTTGCCCAGGGAGGTTCTGGGTACCCCTCCCTGGAGGCTAGGCTGGATGAGGCCTTGAGGAACTTGGAGGGTGCCCCTGCCATGGAACTAGATGATCTTTAAGGTCCCCTCCCTTCCTTGGAGGTTGTAGCCAGGCAGAGGTTGGTCTCTTCTCCCAGGCAACCAGCACCAGAACAAGAGGACACAGTCTCAAGCTGCACCAGGGGAGGTATAGGCTGGAGGTTAGGAAGAAGTTCTACACAGAGAGAGTGATTGCCCATTGGAATGGGCTGTCCAGGGAAGTGGTGGAGTTGCCATCATTGGAGGTGTTTAGGAGGAGACTTGATAGGGTGCTTGGTGCCATGGGTTAGTTGATTAGGTGGTGTTGGATGATAGGTTGGATGTGATGATCTTGAAGATCTCTTCCAACCTGGTTTATTCCATTCCATTCCATTCCATTCCATTCCATTCCATTCCATTCCATTCCATTCCATTCCATTCCATTCCATTCCATTCCATGCTATTCTATTCTATTCTTCCAAACCAAACCACTGCAGGATTCTATGATACTTTATTAAGCTTAAAGCTTCATTACAGACAAGTTAATTTCACCAAATGTTCTGTGTTCTCCTGTTGAAGCCAAAAGCATGATGAATTATTTCAGGCAGTTGGAATATCTGTTCAAAGGAATGGTTCTGACAAAGTCTCCAAATGTTATTAAATGTGATGAAAACTGGATCTGTACTGAAAATTCCTAAATAGAATCCAAACAAAAAGGAAATCTGCTGATCCCTTCAGCTCAGTCAGCTTAAAAGAAATGGAACAATCTTCTTTCACTGCTGTTGTACCACTAAGGGAATTTCAGAGACCTGCTTACAGCAGAGATGCTTTTGCTGTCATTCACTTCTCCAGCACAACCATAAAAATAAATGGCATCTACTCTGCCCTGATGAGGCCACATCTGGAATACTGTGTCAAAATCTGGCTCCCCAGCTGAAGAAGGACAGGGGCTTGCTGGAGAGGGTATATTAAAGGGCTATAAAGATGAGGAGGAGAGTGGAACATCTCTCTTATTAGGAAAAACTGAGAGAATTAGGGCTTTTTAATCTGGAAAACAGAAGACTGAGAGGGGACCTCAACAGTGCTGATCAATACTTAAGGGATGGACATCAGGAGGATGGGGCCAGGCTTTTCTCAGCAGTGCCCAGTGACAGGACAAGAGGTAATGGGCACAAACTTGAATATAAGAAGTTCCATCTAAACACAAGCAGGAAAATCTTTGATTTAGAATAGAATAGAATTGTGTTAGAATAGAATTAACCAGGTTGGAAGAGACCTTTGAGATCATCTAGTCCAACCTATCATCCAACACCATCTAATCAACTAAACCATGGCACCAAGCACCCCATCCAGTCTCTTCCTAAACACCTCCAGTGATGGTGACTCCACCACCTCCCTGGGCAGCACATTCCAATGGCCAATCTCTCTTTCTATAAAGAACTTCCTCCTAACATCCAGCCTAAACTTCCCCTGGTGCAGCTTGAGACTGTGTCCTCTTGTTCTGATGCTGGTTGCCTGGGAGAAGAGACCAACCCCCACCTGGCTACAACTTCCCTTCAGGTAGTTGTAGATGGCAATAAGGTCTCCCCTGAGCCTCTTCTCCAGGCTAAGCAACCTCAGCTCCCTCAGCCTCTCCTGGAGCACTGGAACAGGCTGCCAGGGGAGTGCTGAACTCTCCATCTCGAGACATTCAAAACCTGCCTGTATGTGCTCCTGTGTGACCTTCCTAGGTGACCCTGCCTTGGCAGGGGGGAGTTTGGACTCGATGATGTCCAGAGGTCCCTTCCAGCCCCTACCATTCAGTGTGATTCTGTGTGTGTGCTCTCAATACCTGCCTGAAACACAGATCTGGAGAAAGGGACAAGTTACTGTGTCACAAGACACGGTGTCCTTGCATTTCTGCTGCATTTGGAAAGCTGTAAGATCGTTTCCCAGATCAAATATCAAACCCCATTAACCACTGCTGTATCTCATTTCACGTTCCCACACATTGGACTGCTGCAGAAAGCAACTTGTAAATGAGTTGGTATTGCAATGCCACGTTCCTGAGCTCTGCACCACGGAAATGTGATGGAGCACAGAGCCACAGAATCGCTGTGGCTGGAAAGAATAACTTCAAAAGGGGCAGGAGAGGCTCTTCCCCCTCGCCTGCCAGATCCCTTATGGAAATCAAAATATTGATGCCTTTTAAAAACGCAAGCAGAACTTAACACCTCATTTCTGTTTGATACTTCAGGCACTATTAAGTGCCTGAAATAATCAAGCCAATTAAATAAAATTAGGCATTTGATTAAAACACATAATTTCCCTCAAAACAGCTTTTGAATCTACTTATTTTCCTAAATATCCCCGAACTGCTAACCAGGTAACCTCTTCATTATCTCCATTATTACATGGCTTTGATTACAGCTGCCAGCAGCCAGCGCTGAGGGGCCGCGCAGAGCCTTTCCGGTGTACAAGCGCGCCCTCTTCTGGGCACTCCCGTGACAAGCCTCTGCGTGACGCGGATCCCTTCCAGCGCTTCCCCCGCCTTTGCTCTTGGTGGGAAAAGCGCTCCTCGTGTAAACAGCAACCAAATAATGCAGCCCACCGCAGGACACGAGCTGCAGCTTTGCACACGCTGCTGGCATTTCCCAGTTTTAGAGCTCTGGTTGCCAATCCACGTGAAAACACCGCCGCGACATTGCTAATGTGAAAAGAGTTTCGACCTTTGCCTGTGCTAAAGAGTGCATGGCTATCAAAATGATGTAATGCACTCAACAGGAAACAAAAAAATCACTTCACATCCTCTCTCCTTTCCTTATTTTGATGTGAATTCCTACCAGCTTTTAATGAATCACAGAATGGTTTGTGTTGGAAGGGACCTTTAAAGGCCATTTAGTCCAACCCCCCTGAAGTCAGCAGGGACATCTGCAACTAGAGCAGGATGCTCAGAGCCCCAGACAGCTGGATCTGGAATGATTGCAGGGATGGGGGCATCTCCCATCTCTCTGGAAAACGTGGGCCAGGGTCTCACTACCCTGCTTGGGAAAAAAATGCTCTATTCTGTGCAGTCTAAGTCTCCCTCCTTTAGTGTAAACTATCACCCTTGTGCTGTCACAAACCCTGCCCAAAAGTCTCTCTCCAGCTTTCTTATAGACCCCTTTAAGTATTGAAAGGCCACCAGAGGGTCTCCCTGGAGCCTTCTCATCTCCAGGCTGAAAACTCCAACTCTCTCAGCCTAGCCTCACAGCAGAGGGCTTCCAGCCCTCCTGTCATACTAGAGATGAAGAAAGACCAGTACAAAGTGCTCAGAGTCAGTTTAATGTGTATTGTGATGGTAGCATAACCACCTACCACAGGTTCTGACAGTGCTCAAGAATTAACACAGGCTAATTTCCCACACCAGGGCAAACATCCACTGAACATCACCAGCAGCCACTTGCACCCTTAGGGAGCCTGAGCCTGCTGACAGCTCCTCCCTTCTGTGCTCACCTGCAGAATAATTATTATTATTATTAATAATGATGATGATGATGATACCACCTCAGAGATGTAATTGTGCACAGACAATTTACTCTCTCTGTTTCCATTGCTGCCTTCAAGTTTTCCACACAAATACCAGAAACTGGAAACATCAGATATACAAGAACAACACAACCTTAAGAGCACAAAGTGCCCAAAAGTAGCCCCCAGCAAACTGATTTTTTACCTGAATCATAGAATCATAGAATTTTTGGGGTTGGAAGGGACCTCCTAAAGGGCATCTAGTCCAACATTCTCTGCAGTCAGCAGGGAAATCCTCAACTAGATCAGGTTGTCCACAGCCCTGTCAAGCCTTACCTTGAATATCTCCAGAGCCTGAACCACCTCCCTGGGCAACTCGTTCTGGTGTTCCACCACCCTCGTGGTAAAGAACTTGTTCCTAACATCCAACCTAAACATACTCTTCTCTAGTTTGTCCCTTGTCCTATCACTCCAGGCCTTTGCAAACAGTCCCTCTCCATCCTTCTCATTGCCCCCTTCAGCTACTGGCAGGCTGCTACTAGGTCTCCCTGGAGCCTTCTCTTCTCCAGGCTGAAAACCCCCAGCTCCCTCAGCCTGTCCCCAGGTGTTCCAATCCCCTGATCATTTTTGTGGCCCTCCTCTGGGCCCACCCCATCAAGTCCACCTCTCTCCTGTATTGAGAGCTCCAGATGTGGACGCAGTGTTCTGGTTTTGTGCAAGCTCACTGTTTTCAGTAGCTCCATGCTTATTTTATTTTGATGCATTCCCAATAAATCTCTGCGTTTTGGGACTGTTTCACATCCAAAGGAACACAGTGCACAACAAGAGTATTAGTCTGGACTGTCCAAATATTGAGAGTAAGCTCCACAACCCAAAAGCATGTAGACAGGGAGCTAATAATCATATTGCTATTGGTATAGCATAAAATGCATGAAAGACTTCTCCCCTACTGATATTGACTTGCAGACACGGAAAAACAACAAACTAATGACCCATAGTTGCCAACTTCAGTACAGAGACAAATTGCAGGAGTTATGAATCATGCTACATACACAAGATTGATAAAGGACTTTCCTCCAGGTAAACAAATAGCTGTAACAAACAGCATTTTCAGAAAGCCTAAGTCTTGCAGACACTGAGGCAATGCTCTCCAGCATATTAAAAGCACCAGTGCAGAAGTCGTCACTTCTGCAAGAACAGCCTTTAGAAAGAAAAGCAACCCCCCCCCCCCCAAATCCACACCTAATGAATGCAAAATAAAATGAGCTAAAACAGGAAAATCACCAGCAGAAAATGCAGTGCTTTTTTTTGGGGTTGTGCCTGGTTTGGGGTTGCTGTGCCTGAATAGCCTCAGTCTAAAATGAGCAGGTCTGCTAAGGTAGCAGCGGCAGACCTAGGCAGCTTGCATGCATACCCAGAGGTAGAACAAAGAGGAATAACAAATACATTTGTCAAAGAAGGCAAGTTTTCTAGAGGCAGACTATTGATGAACTAGGGCTATGCTTAATAAATAATTTATTCCAAACCATGGCATGTAGGAGATGAATATCACATGTTGTAGGGAAGCAGTTTGGGTTGTTGTTCAGAAGTAATGAGGGCCTGTGAAAGATGAGGACAATATTCAAACTGAACTCAAAGGGAAGCTGAAAAGAAAGTCCCCCACATCTAGACTACAGTCTCCTCCCCTATGAGGCCTGATGACATCATCCCCAAAAAAGGAAAAAAATACTATCATAGAATCACATTGGTTGCAAAAAAAACCCTTTAAGATCATCCAGTCCAACAGTTCTCTATCAAGGCTGGTGGTAAGCCATGTCCCTCAGCACCACAACTCTGCCTCTCTGAAACACCTCCAGGGATGGGGATTCAGCCTAGGCAGCCTGTGCCAGTGTTTGAGAACCCCTTCAGTGAAGGTGTTTCTTCTAAGATTGAGCCTAAACCCCCCTGGTGCAGCTTGAAACCATTTCTTCTTCTTAAAGGTGTCTCAAGTCATGCTGCAGGTGGCATATGTAGTGATTTAGGCACAGTTATGAGCAGTTGAAGTAGTCAGAAGTGATGCATAAATGCCAAGGGGCACACACTGGGAAGCAATACTGTGACACAAAACATTTGCCCACTTGGGACCACGTTCCATTCCTCAGGTACTAACTACTGTGTTTCTTCCAAGTTTGGAAAGACAGAACTGCTCACACAGCCTCTAAAAGAGCAAAGTGAATAATAAACCAGCTTATCTCCAGCTTGAAATAGAGCAGGAAACTTTGAACAAGGTCTGTTCTCTACAAAGGATTCAGAAAGCCAGGAACTCAACAACTGTGCCGAAGGAAGAACTGCTCAGTCAGGCCCACAGTAGGAGGACCCAGCAGTCACTTGCTTGTCACTCATCCCTGATTACTCATCTCAGGACAGCTATGGACATTTCTCTGTCTCATAACCACCATTTACTTCTCACTGTCACTCAGATTAACCTTATGCAAGTCAGCAGCAGAAGCAAAACTCAGACACGAGCAATTGCTTTGCTCTTTCACAGGAATTCAGATGGAGCTGTTAAATGTGGCAGCTGACAGTACCCTGAGAGTTTATAGATTTTCATTTGCCATCATGTTCTTCATTCTCCAATCAAGCACAAGAACTTCAGCTGTCCATTAAGGACATTTCATTTTCATCTCCTGCAGCACTATAATTTCACTTTGAGCAATTCAAATTTTTTACTGATACATTTGTGAGGAAAAACTGCCTGTAGAGTTGTGCTTTCTGCTTCGTTCTTGCAGTCTGCATTTGCAAGAGATGACATTTTCTTTCCTGCAGGGAACAGAAATTAGAGCCTGTAGCATCTCAGTGACTGAGAACAGACACCAGGAAGGGGTAGGAACTTTAGGGAACAAGATTACCAAGAGCAATGTTATTCCTATGGCAGTATCAGTAAAATATCAACCAAAAAATCTAGTGTGCAGTGCTCTTGTCCTCAGATCTAAACATTACATCATCAGTAGGAATACAAGGACCTCATACAGGGATGTTCATTCCACTTGGATATGTAGAAATGCTCTCTGTCCCAAAGCTCAATTCCAATATAAACAAACTCCAAGCCCTTCTGAAATGCTGGGAGTGGCTGGGAACAGGACACTGCACAAGAGGAGAGACCTCATTGCTCTCTACAACTACCTTAAGAGAGGTTGTAGACAGGTGGGGATTGGTCTCTTCTCCCAGGCAACCAGCACCAGAACAAGAGGACACAGTCTCAAGCTGTGCCAGGGGAGGTTTAGGCTGGAGGTGAGGAGACAGTTCTTCCCAGAAAAAGTAATTGGCCATTGGAATGTGCTGCCCAGGGAGGTGGTGGAGTCACCATCCCAGGAGGTGCTCAAAAAAGGACTGGATATGGCACTTGAATCCATGGTTTAGTAGTCATGAGGTGGTGGGTGACAGGTTGGACTTGATGACCTCTGAGGTCTCTTCCAACCTTACTGATTCTATGATTCTAAGAGGCAAAGGCAGACATAAGAATGAAGGTTGGCTTAATAATGAGCCCAAAGGTTTAAGAAGGTAAACTTATGTTTGAACCATGCAGGAAATGCCTTATCAAATGGAGCCTGGAGCTAATGCCATGCCAGTGTTCCAGTGACCACAGAGGTCTTTAACAGTCGTCACCTGTAAACTACTTCCCAAACATCTTTGATTATCTCAAGTGACCCAAAATTCGGTCTGTCTTTGCTTGGCACTGACATTGACAGTGTCAGGGAATTCAAAGCATCCTTGCTCAGGTGTATTTTTGTAAAGATAGAGTTTTCTTCCTTCATCTTAATCAGACAGCAACACAACAGCACCCTGCTGCATGCTAAAAAGCATGCCCAGCATTGGGCTGTAGCAGTCTGGCAGTATGCTTCTCATCCAGGAGTCTAGGACCTGGAACCTCCAGGTTTCTGGGATTTCTGCTCCCTGATAGTCTGCAATATCAATCTTGATGGATCAAGAGAGTAACCCAGCAGGAAACTAGACCACAATCAGAGCTAACCATCCATCCAATCAATTTTTCATTTAGACAAATGGAAACCAGTTGCATTAAGAGCTTCTGTGGAGCTGTATTTAGTTCTTCTCTGTAGGACAGAAGTCTGGAAGTGTAGTTTTATTTGGAAATAAATGATGGGATTTATCACATACACACACAAATCTGAAGAAAGCCTCATCTGTTTCCTGTGGGAGTTTGGGGAGGAAAAAACCCAAACCAACACAAAAAAAGGAGTCATATGACCCAGAAACTGAGAGTCCTTCTGCCCCTGCTTCCCCAAAAGTTAAAAAAACAACTGAACTGTGGCTGAGTTCACTCCAGAAATAACAGATGTGAGGCTTGGGGGGAAAAAGATACAGCATGCCAGTTACTGATAGCCAGATGAAAGATGGATATTACTAGATACAGAAACAGTAATTCAGAGATTCACAGAATGGGTTGGGTTGGAAGGGACTGTAAAGATCATCTACTTTCAATCCTCTGCCATGGGCAGGGACACCTCCCGCTAGACCAAGTTGCTCAAGGCCACATCCAACCTGGCCTTGAACACCTCCAGGGAGGGGACATCCACAACTTCTCTGGGCAACTTGTTCCAGTGCCTCACCACCTTCACTGTCAAGAATTTCTTCCTAATCTCCAGACTCAATCTCCCCTCCTCAAGCTTCAATCTATTGTCCCACATCCTGCCACTACAAGCTCTGGTAAATAGTCCCTTCCCAGCTTTCTTGTAGCCCCCTGCAGGTACTGGAAGGCTGCTTTAAGGCCTCCTTCTCTGGCCTTTTATTCTCCAGGCTGAACAGCCCCAGCTCTCTCAGCCTGTCCCCATAGAGGAGGTTCTCCAGCCCTCTGACCATCTCCATAGTCTCCTCTGCAGTCTGATGTCCTTCTTATGGTGGGGGGCTCAAGGACTGGATGCAGTATTCCAGGTGGGGTCTCACAAAGCAGGTTAAATCTCATCCCCATAGAAGTTCTTGCAGAGGGCTTATGCACTGTGAGACTCCAATGCAATCTGCTATACAAATACACAGTGACAGGACCGGTAAAGGTCCTAGGGACTAATTTTCCCAGAGCAATGATCATTCAAAAACCTCCTGCTATAATTATTGCATAAATAACCTCTGAACTGGGACCAGAACATCCAAATATTTGTTAAGGTAGATAAAAAAAATATATATATGAAAAAAAAGCTTATTTCACACATAGGAAATGGAATAAACCAACATTCATCTGAGGAGAAGGAAGGAGGAACCAAACCACATCTCTCCAACCTTATCTTTTCACAGACACCTACATTCCTGACACTCTTCCTAAAACCTTTATAAGAGAAAACAACACAACTGCAGAACCAGCACTATGTTTACTCCTCTAAGGTGAAACCTGTCCTATCCTTCTCTTCACAGAACTTCTTCTCATATTTCAGTTTGGTTGCCAACATTTCCAAAGTGCTGGAAGTGAGGAGAAAGTTATTCACTGAAAGAGTCATTTGCCATTGGAATGTGCTGCCCAGGAAGGTGGTGGAGTCCCCATCCCTGGAGGTGTTCAAGAGGAGATTGGATGTGGCACTTGGTGCCATGGTCTAGTCATGAGGTCTGTGGTGACAGGTTGGATTTGATGATCTTTGAGGTCTCTTCCAACCTTGGTGATACTGTGAGACTGTGAAGTGAGTACCTGAGGCTTTTCAGCCTGGAGAAGAGAAGGCTCTAGAGAGCATCAGAGCAATCTTCCAGCACTTGAAGCTTGAAGGGGGCTAAAAGAAAGTTGGAAAGGGACTTTTTACAAGGGTTTGTAGTGATAGGACACGGGGCAATGGATTGAAGCTTATGGAGGGCAGAGCTAGACTGGCGATAAAGAAGAAATTCCTGACAGTGAGGGTGGTGAGACACTGCAACAGGCTGCCCAGGGAGGTTGTGGATGTCCCCTCCCTGGAAGAGTTCAAGGCCAGGCTGGATGTGGCCTTGAGCAACCTGGGCTAGTGGGAGGTGTCCCTGCCCACGGCAGAGGGTTGGAACTGGATGATCTTGAAGGTGCTTTCCAACTCAAATCGTTCTATGTATCTATGATTTTAAACTCATGTCTGTATTCCTCTTCTCTTGTGAAGCGCAGTGAAGCTTCAAGAACAACGCCTCCATTCTCAGCATGTTCTTTTGCACTCAGTGTTTTACTTAGCTGCAATCAAAGTTTAATATGGGACAGAAGATAAATCACAACCAATTTATATGGGAGTCTGCAGTGTAAAGATCTAGCAGGGATATGGGGCCTGTTTTACAACCAAACGGCAATGTTCATCTACACAAAAAGAAACCCCTCCCTGAACCCAAGTAATAGATGTAGATAATTCCAAAGAAGTAATTTTAGGCTGTAGAAGGACTGAATATTGACTGTACAGCACATTCTCAGTAGCCTGCACTTCATTGCCTGTAACCTTTAAATATGGCCTGTCATGGTAGGGCCAAATGGGCCCAGCACAAACCCAGAGAGGCCCTGATGCATTTAGGTACGGTCCCCCTCTCCCCACTCCTTCTTGCAGAAAGTCAGGGTAATGCAGGAAAAGGAACAGAAGAGAGGCCCCAACATGTCTGGGTAAACAAGTCTACTTCTGGGGTACGAGCACGTGTAGTGGCCACTGCTTCTCCCAGACCAGACCTATGCTTCTGCCTTTCATGGCCACAGCCTGGCAGAATCCCCTTTTCACAGCATCACAGTATCACTAAGGTTGGAAGAGACCTCAAAGATCATCGAGTCCAACCTGTCACTGCATGACTGAACCATGGCACCAAGTGCCACATCCAGTCCCCTCTTGAACACCTCCAGGGACGGTGACTCCACCACCTCCCTGGGCAGCACATCCCAATGATGAATGACTCTCTCCATGAAGAACTTTCTCCTCACCTCAAGTCTAAACTTCCCCTGGCACAGCTTGAGACTGTGTCCCCCTTCGTTGCCCTATTGGCCCAACTGAACCTTGGGCAACATATATACACAGGCCAATTTCTAGTTGCCTTTGCCTTGCCTTGCCTGAACCTGCACTCCCTGCTTGGACCTGCCTTGCTTGAAGCTGCCTCGAGCTGCCCGCTCCAGAGCCTGGGAGAAAGCCATCAGCTTACTCGCTGCAAGCTAGAGAAGCCAAGAGCTTCAGGAGCCGGAGCCAAGCCTTGCTTCCCCTTGCAAGCAGAATTTTGCTGTGCCTCAGTTTACCCAGGACAAAGCAAGAGCCTGTTGCAGTAATAGCATTGTAAACCATCTGCTGTCCTGCTGCAGCCAGACCAGCCCCGGGACCACCTGGCATCCCTGCTGGCAACCAGCCGTGCCCGGCACACCAGAGTGCCCAAGAAAGCCTTGACAGCTAATATGCAGCAGCAGCACTCCCTGCTTGGGTGGAATCAGCTGTGAGTAATTGATTCATTGCCTTTTTGGCTTAACAGTTCTTATCAAGTCCCCCCCACCCCATTCCCTGCCACCGAGCACCATTTTGCTGCCAGGGATTCTCTCTTTCCCTCTTATTGCTACTGGTATGCTTAAATGGTTAAACATTGTTATATTGCCTAAATATTGTACATTCCCTTTGCAAATGTATGTTCTAACCACACATCCAACCTACCTGAGACACTTTGGCAATTCTTTTCATATTAGAATCATAGAATCAATAAAGTTGGAAAAGACCTCACAGATCATCAAGTCCAACCTATCGCCCAACACCTCATGACTAACTAAGCCATGGCTCCAAGTGCCACATCCAATCCTTTTTTGAACACCTCCAGGGGTGGTGACTCCACCACCTCCCTGGGCAGCACATTCCAATAGTACATTATTCTTTCTGAGAAGAATTTTCTCCTCACTTTGAGCCTAAACCTCCCCTGGTGCAGCTTGAGACTGTGTCCTCTTGTTCTGGTGCTGGTTGCCTGGGAGAAGAGACCAACCCCCACCTGGCTACAACCTCCCTTCAGGTAGTTGTAAAAAGCAATAAGGTCTCCCCTGAGCCTCCTCCTCTCCAGGCTAAGCAACCCCAGCTCCCTCAGCCTCTCCTCATAGGGCTTGTGCTCGAGGCCTCTCACCAGCCTTGTTGCCCATATCTAAATTCCTTAATGTGGCCACAGAATATCTTTTGTTCTCTGTTTTGTATCTCACGGCAAGCAGCCAAAGCAGTGCACATATTTGATCAATCAGACAGATATCATCAAAGAGCAAAAAACCCCAAGGACTGATGTCCAATTAAATGCAAATCTTCAAGCAAGCACAGAATTGAAGTGCTATTGGTGTACAGCTCTAAGGGCAGAAGACATTAAAGATCTCCATCTTTAGCACATCATCTCAAACCTAACATGCTCTGACAGTCTAGCCAGCTCCTGACCAGGCTAATTGGGAACATGCCTTTTAGTTTTGCCTTTTGAAATTCTTCCAAGCTTTTAACAAACTTTCCAAGTGAATTATTTTGTCATAATGAACCTCCTTAGAGGAGACATGATAGGGTGCTTGGTGCCATGGTTTAGTGGATTAGGTGGTGTTGGATGATAGGTTGGACACAATGATCTTGAGGGTCTCTTCCAACCTGGTTTATTCTATTCTACTCTGTTCTATTACTGTGAACCCAGGAAAATGCATCCCCAGGGTTCATCAAATGGTTAAATACTAAAGTAGATCTTGCTGGGAGAAGTGCTGTCTCTAGACATTTCACTTAAGAGGTTCTGCCTAGAAGACAGCCAATCTTCTACCCAGTTCATGGGGATTTAGTGAATACAGTCCAAGGAGTCTGGAGTTAACTTATCCCATATTAGATTTTAACAGTCATCTGCATGGCTCTCTGGGTTCCCTTCGCAGTATTGATCTCATCTCTATCAGCTTTAATGGGAGCTTAAGCAATTGAGGCTCCAATGATTTGATAAAGGCAGAAGTCAGTCCAAATTTTCTTCCCTAGAGCACACATGACATGGAAATGGGGCTAGCAGGTAGAACAGAAAACCCATGGCAGACCCAAATGCTTCTGAGCAGCAGATTGAGGAGCCTCTGTTCAAATGAGGGGTGGACTGTTTCAACTAGTGGTTTAAAATGGCACCAGGCATTTATCTTTAACAATGGAGCTGGAATCCCAAGTTGGCCTGACTGTACTTATGTAGAGAAACCTAAATGTAGGTGCCTTAATCTGTAAACTGAATCCTACCCCTTGTATCTGCTAGGACCATCTTGGAAGACAACATTTAATGCAGAATCATTCTCCAATTCTATCATCCCAGATGTGCAACACCAAGTACTCCTAAGTGCATATTCTGTATGTGCAATATTGACTCAAGAGTGAAAAAAATAGCTGAAGTTCATTACAGTCCAATATAAAGCAGGTAAATAAGATAAATAAATACAGGAATTGTGCAGCTCAGACTCATTAGAACAGAGGGAGGAAGTGAAAAAAAGGAGGGGGAAGAGAAATTCAAACCCATACTGCAGTAACCATAAAAACTGATGCTCACACCATTATGAGTTTAAGTAAAACCAATGGAACTGTATTAGCCACCTCCCATGTGGTCATAAATGCCTACAGTCATTTAAAACACTCCTTCCTCTGTAAATGTGGCCAGAAATAAAGCAAGAATGTTCCTGGTCCTCCACAGGCAAATTGCATCGTTACCAGAAACCTGTGTAGGGAAAGCAAGGCACCACCATAAAGTAAAAAGCCACAATCCATCACTTCTCAAAGTATTTTTGAAAGGCTTTTTAAGGATTACCTCTATCAGAATTAGTTCTACAAAGCAAGATTCTATGGGAAGCAATCCAGCAAGTCCTCTTCCCCCACATCCTCACCACTTGGTATTGAATGCCCTCTTTAGAGTTCCTAACCCCTAACACAACAGCATGGATTTTGCTTTCATTCATGGTACAAGAGCCTTTCAACCATCACAAAAAAGACAAGGCAAACAATGGATTTCTTTACATTCTGCAGCACCAGGAACAGCTGGGCCCTGAGGTGACTATGGTAAGCAATAATACCTTAATAAAATCAGAATTAATTGTGACCTGCATAATAAATGACTAAAGGATTGCAGTTTGCACAATCAATCACTCCAACCACCAGTGCCAACCAAAATCCAAGTGTTAATGGTTCAGCCTTGCACAGTCTCCTCAGTGTTAGCTTGGTGATTCTAGCCAAACAGCATCAAAATGTGCCACCTCAAACTGTGACAGGGATGACAGACAAGAAACAGCAGAGTATAGGATGCTGGGTTTGAGACCTATTTGCAAACATCTCCATTTAAAAAAAGAAGGTTGTTGATGTTGCTTAGGACCTTTTCACACACCCTCCGAAGGACACAGCAGCAGCACTTAGGAGCTTAAACACACAAGGGTAGGCAGAGAGAATTTCCTGGGGCAAATTATGCAGAACAAAGCACTACAAGTTAACACCACGTTGAACCATTTAACACCTCTTGAAAGCCTACACAGACGGCTGCAGCTGCAGATATGTTTTTGTGTGAACAGCAGAGGTGCTACCCTCACTGCTTTCAAAACAACTGAATATTTAAGAGCTCCAACAGTGAGCTTCGGTGGTTCAACCCACACGGCAGACAACCTCCCATGAGTGTCTACAGGCAACATCCTAACAAGCCAACAAAGTGACAACCACCACAGAGAGGAAATCATGTTGAAGATTAACCATAATCCGTTGCATTAAGAAAATAACTCTTAGGCCATGCCTCACTTACATTGCTAACCATACACTTCCATTCAAAAAAGGATTTTACCTCTGAAGGAATCTTTTTGGCTGTTTGTTACATGAGAAGAAACACTGATGCCACGAGGAACATGAAGTTCCTTGGAAGGTAAAACCAAACCAAACCATTCCCGCGAGCTTTTGACAGCACCAAATATCTGCCAATTTTTTGCCATGTATTAAAACTGAGAGAATTCAGGTAGCATCACCAACAGAAAGTTAAATCATTCAAATCTCCATTAAAAAGATAAGGAACTCAGAGAGCATTCCCATTAAGAAGTCAAATAATTCAAACATCATTCCTATTAAGAAGTCAAATAATTCAACTATCAGTCCCATTAAAAAGCCAAATCATTCAAACAGCCTTCCCATGGAGAAGTTAAACGATTCAAACAGCATCACCTTCACTCCTGGTATAAAGTGGGTTTGCTGCACACCAAAGCCAGAGCCCTCAGAAAGGTTTTCAAGCAGCTGCTGCCCAGGGAGCAGCAACCAGAGGATGTAACTTACGTTATTCATGTACTCGCTGAGCAGGTCCTGCAGGGCTTGCCGCACAGCGTTGCACTCGGCCACGATCCGTTCCCGGCGGTCGTCTCGCGTGCACGAGGAGTCTGCCATCAGGGCAGCCCCACTGATGATGCTCTCCAGCCTCTCTTCAAGAGATGGTCTGAAGCGGGCCTCGCTGAAAGTCATTGGGTCTAAAATAATTTTGTTCTGAAAGGCAAAAAGAGGAAGGGCAAAATGAGGAGCCGAGATGGGTCTTGGGCCTCTTTTCACGTGTATCTGATTTCAGCAGCTTCATGAGCTTTTCACTCGTCTGTATAAATAGCTTGTCTACCAGATTCCTGAAAAATCAGCAGTAAAGAAATAGCTGATTGATGTGAAATCCCAATCATAGAATGGTGGGAGTTGGAAAGCACCTCCAGAGATCACAGAATCATAGAATCAATAAGGTTGAAAGAGATCTCAAAGATCATCAAGTCCAACCTGTCACCCAACACCTCATGACTACTAAACCATGGCAACAAGTGCCACGTCCAATCCCCTCTTGAACACCTCCAGGGATCGGGACTCCACCACCTCCCTGGGCAGCACATTCCAATGGCAAATGACTCTCTCAGTGAAGAACTGTCTCCTCACCTCTAGCCTAAACTTCCCCTGGCACAGCTTGAGACTGTGTCCTCTTGTTCTGGTGCTGGCTACCTGGGAGAAGAGACCAACCCCCACCTGGCTACAACCTCCCTTCAGGTAGCTGTAGAGAGCAATGAGGTCTCCCCTGAGCCTCCTCTTCTCCAGGCTAAACAACCCCAGCTCCCTCAGCCTCTCCTTGTAGGGCTTGTGCTCAAGGCCTCTCCCCAGCCTTGTTGCCCTTCTCTGGACACATTCAAGTGTCTCGATGTCCTTCTTAAATCAAGGGGCCCAGAACTGGACACAGGACTCAAGGTGTGGCCTAACCAGTGCTTAGTACAGGGGCACAATGACTTCCCTGCTCCTGCTGGCCACGCTATTCTTGATGCAGGCCAGGATGCCATTGGCCTTCTTGGCCACCTGGGCACACTGCTGGCTCATGTTTAGGTGGCTGTCAATCAGCACCCCCAGGTTCCTTTCTGTTTGGCAGAGTCCCTTTCCTCATATGAGAGATGTTCCAGCCCCTTCATCATCCTCAGAGCCCTCCATGGGACACTCTTCCGTAGTTCCCTGTCCCTCCTGAACTGTGGAGCCCAGCACTGGACACGATACACCAGGTGTGGTCTCACAATATATAAATAAACCAAAAATTATTACATATAAAAATTAATTCCAACCTATAGCTATGAAAGACTACTGTTGTGAGCAGCATGTCTGGTTCAGCATGCCCTTGGGAAGCACACAGCATAACACACATCAGCATCAACTACTGCAGTGTGCGTGCAATAGAGAATCATGGAATTGTTTAAGTTGGAAAAGACCTTTAAGATCCTCAAGTCCAACCCTTAACCCTGCACTGCCAATACATGAAAGAAAGAATAACTGGCCATTGGAATGTGCTGCCCAGGGAGGTGGTGGAGTCACTGTCCCTGGAGGTGTTCAAAAATAGGGTTGGATGTGGCACTTGGAGCCATGGTTTAGTTGTCACTGGGTAATAGGTTGGACTTGAGGATCTCTGAGGTCTTTCCAACCTGGTTGATTCTATGGTTCTACGTGTGTGTGTGTGTGTGTGTGTGTGTGTCTTCACCTCTATATATTCCATGTATTTATCTCAAAGCAAATTCATATCTTTATTTTCTGAGTTTTCTGCAAAGTTCTTGACTATTCAGGCAATTCAGATGACAGGTGAAAGTTATTTGTGACTGAAGACAGAGTGGAATATTTTGTGTGAACTACTTCCTTTATCGTGATTATTTTTATTAGCAGGTGATGTTGCTGAAATGCTACTAGATTGTCCCAGAAATAACTGGAAGCAAAAAAATGAAGGCATTAACTCTGCAAGAAAACCATTATTAGATGATCACACTGAGACAGAAATGTGCAATGTCTCTGCATCCCATCCTGCAGCACATCTTTTAAAAGCTTTCTTCCAAAGGCTTTTGCAAGCTTCTTTGTAATTTGTTTTCAAACCAAGATAAAGTGCTACCAAGAGACCACTGCAGTAAAGCAGCCTAAAAACCATCTTTAATTTATCAAATAGCCTACTGGCTAGCAAAATCTCTGTATTTCACTAGGAAGAAAACAACCAACCAGCAATCCCAACCAACCAACCAACAAATACTAAAACAACTGAAGTTCCAAAGACTACTTTCTATTAAGGACATTTAAATTCTTCATTCTGAGCCCTGCTGAACACTTGTGTGCTTCATATTCGGGGTGCTTGGTGCCATGGGTTAGTTGTTTAGGTGGTGTTGGATTGGTTGATGGGTTGGACGCGATGATCTTGAAGGTCTCTTCCAACCTGGTTTATTCTATGTATATGTATTCTATGTATATACCAAACATGTCACCAAAACTCAAAGAGGGATAAAAAAACCATAGAATCAGTTTGGTTGGAAAAGACCTTTAGGATCAACAAGTTTAACTGTTAACCCAGCACTGCCAGGTCACCACTAAACCATGCTCCTCAGCACCACATCTATATGGCTTTGAAATACCTCCAGGGATGTGGGCTCCACCACTGCCCTGGGCAGCCTGTTCCAGGGCTTGGCGACCCAGGGAATAAATTGTCTCTCATGTCCAACCTAAACCTCCCCTGGTGCAACCTGAGGCCATTTCCTCCTGTCCTATTGACAAGATTCTACCCTTATGTGGCAGTTTGGGGCTGGGTGCCTCCTGCTGCTGCCACATGGGATGCACTTCTGGCACCCCTGGTGTCCAGCCCAGTGGGTGGACACAGGAAGCTGCCTATTTCATACCCATAATGTCCTGCTCCCTATAAATCCATCTGCAAGGTTCCTCTTTCTTCCCTCGCTGCTACCGTGGCAGATGCTCCCTATCTGGTAATGGAGGGGGAGTTATCTCAAGGCCTCTTAGGCCTGGCTAGGCCTAATGCCAAGAAGAGAATGGGGAAGGGCAATCTCATATCTGGCCAGCTGAGATTAGCCTAACAGTAGAGGGGAGGAAGAAAGAGCCCTGGGGGGTTTGGCTGTACCCTCAGGTAGGGAGAAGGGGAGTGCTGGGAGGCTTTTGGGTATGCTGTGAGGGACTCTGTATGCTTTGGGATCTCTTGTCACTATGCTTGTAGTTTCTCTGTAAACCACTCACTGCTTTTCCATTTAAACTTTCCATCACTTCTGCAATCCGTTTGTCCGAGTCTCATTTTTCTGCCCCGGCGGAAGGCAAGAGAGGATCTGCCTCAAACTAGGACACCTTATCAGTGCACAAACTTCTGTAACATTACGAGTTTTGAGTCAGCAGTAGATCATATTCTGAGCTGGTTTTCTCCTTTTGTAGTTCAAAGTAACAAACCCAGAAGAAATAATCTCCTGCTCCTCCTTACAGGCACAGAAACAACACCGTGTAATTCAGTAACCTTTTGCTGCGACCACGCAGAGAACTTCCTTAATTGTTTATTGTCTAAAAAAGGCTCTGGAAACTCTGCACTTATTATTTGAGCTTTAAAAAAAGAAAAAGAAATAAAAGAAGATTCAGGAATGAGGAATGCAAAAGTCAAAAGTATTCTGCTTTCTAATACTCACACCTATTGCAGAGCACGGCGGGTTTTTGTTAATGAACCATTTTGGTTCTCACAGCATTTTGATAAGTTTATGATGAGTCTATTTCCTTTAATATCCAAGAGCAATCAACAAGCACCAGCCAAATGGATACAGTTAATTTGGAAAACCACAACACAGTGGATTAAAATGTAAATCAGGATTGAGGGCCATGATACACAGCCAACATCTTGCCTTTAATGTTGGCATACTGCATCTGTTTATTACAAATCAGCACGCTTATTCCAGGCTAAATTCTGATTCCAAATGAATCTATGTGTATTTTTCTTCCTTTTGCTCTAATTCAGCAGGACAAAGCTTTTACAGAAAAGATCTGCATAATTCTCCATAAAACTTCCAATTAAGTCCACACACAAAGCCCATAACTCTCATTACTATACAGAGAAAGAAGATAAAGCCCTCAGAAATCTATACCTTAACTGGATGTGTAGCAGTTAAAGAGCAATAAACAAGGGTGTCAGGAAGTTTATGAAGATTCATTATTTAATAAAAAGGACAAATAGAAGAACTGTAAGCAGGCAGTACATCGTCCCAGCTCCAGGCCCTGCTGACTTGGCAGAAATCAATGCAGCATTACCCAGAGCGTGCAATAACGTCTCTTCTAAGGTCTCTGTTTCACAGCAGTAAGCAGAGCCGTTTTACAAGCATCTAAATTAGAAATGACTACTCTAAGAGCTGAGCTGATGCATATTTATGGAGCTGTGCTTTGCAGGCAAATGAGAACACTCAACACAGTGAGTCCACCAGCATGTTCCCCATCACAAGCAGTGGGACCTTCAAAAATCAACTATGCATTCTTTTGCACAACAGCAGATCTCACTCAGTTGTGGCAAGCCTGAAACTGCAGCAGATGAACTATAGTAATAGATTATGCCATTGGGAAAAGGTTCTAAAAATAACCCACTGCATGAGTCAGGTGAGTTTCAGTATTTCCTTAGACAAATCTCTTTATTCATTTAGGTTTTTAAATAAATGACCACAGAATGGTCATGGTGAGAGGCTGGTGAGACACGTCAAGCACAAGCCCTATGAGGAGAGGCTGAGGGAGCTGGGGTTGTTTAGCCTGCAGAAGAGGAGGCTCAGGGAACACCTTATTGCTCTCTACACTCCCAGTTATCATAATATCAGTCAGGGTTGGAAGGGACCACAAGGATCATCTAGTTCCGACCACCCTGCCATGGGCAGGGACACCCCACACTAGATCAGCCTGGCCAGAGCCTCATCCAGCCTGGGCTTAAACACCTCCAGGGACGGCGCCCCAACCACCTCCCTGGACAACCCATTCCAGGGCTTCACCACTCTCATGGGGAAGAACTTCCTCCTCACCTCCAGCCTGAATCTCCCCACCTCCAGCTCCATTCCATTCCCCCTAGTCCTATCACTCCCTGAGATCCTGAGCAGTCCCTCCCCAGCCTTCTTGTAGGCCCCCTTCAGATACTGGAAGGCTCACCTCGGAGCCTTCTCTTCTCCAGACTGAACAGCCCCAACTCCTTCAGTCTGTCCTCACAGGAGAGGTGCTCCAGCCCTCTGCTCATCCTTGTGGCCCTTCTCTGGACACCTTCCAGCACCTTCAGATCCCTCTTGTAATAGGGGCTCCAGAACTGCAGGTGGGGTCTCAGCAGAGCTGAGCAGAGGGGGAGAATCACCTCCCTTGCCCTGCTGGCCATACTTGTCTTGATGCAGGCCAGGATCTGATTGGCTTTCCGGGCTGCAAGTGCACACTGAGAGCTCCTGTTGAGCTTCTCCTCCACCAGCACCCCCAAGTCTCTGTCCTCAGGGCTGCTTTGACTGTGTTATTGACATGTGCAAAGTTCTTACACATGTGAGCATTATGTTAACAAGGAAATGAAGTGCTCCTGGAAGCTGAAAAAAAGTATTAAATAGTTGCCAGGAAATCCGACTCAATAAATCCCCTCAGAGTCTCAAGTTCCCAGCCCTGCTTTACAGCCAGTTAATGAACGATGAGCAGAAATGAATGGGAACATTTTCCATTCCTAATTAGTTAACTAACATTAAAGTCATAAATCACAGACTGGCACCATAATTCAGGCCTTCTAATTAAGTGTTTCAAACCTTTTTACAACTTCAGATAGATTAAACGCTCTCTTTGCTAGGAACATGCAGAATTCTGGCTTTGATTGCTGCAACAAAGTCCAAGAAGATCACTTTTAGTATAATCAGCAACTTATCTGAAGACTGCTAAACTTGTAATGGTCTTAGTTAAGTATATTAAATGATACTTAACTGTATTATATTTAGTACAGTATATTAAAGTATAATAAAGTATAGTATATTTTAGTGTATTGTATTGTATTGTATTATGTTACATTCCTCCTTATGTCCAACCTAAATCTGCCCTGATCCAGCTTCAAACCATTGCTCCTTGTCCTGTCACCAGAGCCCCTTCTAAACAGTCTTTCCCCAGCTTTCCTGTAGGTCCCCTTCAGTTATTGAAATGCAGCCCTAAGGTCTCCCCAGAACCTTCTCCTCTCCAGGCTGAACAGTCCCAAATAGAATAGAACAGAACAGAACAGAACAGAACAGAACAGAATAGAATAGAATAGAATAGAATAGAATAGAATAGAATAGAATAGAATAGAATAGAATAGAATGGAATTAACCAGATTGGAAGAGACCTTCGAGATCATCAAGTCCAACCTATCACCCAACACCATCTAATCAATAAACCATGGCACCAAGCACCCCATCAAGTCTTTTCCTAAACACCTCCAGTGATGGTGAGTCCACCACTTTCAACCTGTCTTCATAGGAGAGATGATCCAACAGATTCACAGATTGCATTGGGTTGGAAGGGCCCCTCAAATATCACCTTGTCCAACTCCCCTGCAGTCAGCAGGGAATCCTCCAACTAGATCAGAATGTCCCGGGCCACATCAAGTCCAATCTTGAATGTCTCCAGGGATGGGGCCTCAACCACCTCCCTGGGTAACCTGCTCCAGTATTTTATCACTCCCAGCACCACATCTCTGCCTCTTTGAAACCTCCAGAGATGTGGATTCATGCATGAGGCTCCCTGGGGAGACTATTGTAGTGTGATTCTGGAAAATTATAGCTCTTTTCTTCTCTTTCTCTTTTTCCACTTTCATTAATTCATCTATTTAGAATGTAAAACCTCCAGGGCAGAGACCTTTTGCAAACATGCTTCTCAGTGATTCAGCACTATGAAAATACAATTTTTAAGGCAAATGTCCCTTCAAAGTGAATAATCTGTCAGGAGAAGGAACAGAAACCACAGTGACAAATGCCATTAAAAAGTCAAGTTGATAGCTACCTTAGATAAGCAATGTCACAACCATATGACAGCATGAAGAACTGCCTCTGTGTAAGGAGATGCACAAAATATTCTGAGGGACCCAGGTTTCCAGATCAACTTGGGAGACAAGAGTGTCTAAATAAAAGTACATAATGTATTTCTGTGACAGGTGTCTGCACTGCCGTGAAAACAAATGCCCTGTGTTCACAGGTTTGGGTTATGTATGTTTGTCAGCTTGCCCCAAAGCACTAACAAGGCTGTTTGGGGATAAATCAAATGTTTCTACCTGTCCCCACGCTGCATTCCAGCAACACACCACACAGCTGCTGAATGAAGCAATAAGGACAGCGCCACACTGCAGCTTTTGAGGAGGTGTCTGATTTGTTAAAGATCAGAGGACTGAGTTAAAGAAATAAGTGACTGTCTGTCCTCCTGGGGCAGTGGGATGACTCAAATCCCAGAATCACAGAATTGTTTGAGTTGGAAAAGCCCTTCAAGAGCATCCAGTCCAACCATTCTCTAACACCACCAAGGCTGGAGCTAAACCTGTCCCTCAGCACCACATCTCTGCCTCTTTGAGACACCTCCAAGGATGGCGGTTCAACCACCTCCCTGGGCAGCCTGCTCCAGTGCTTGAGAATCCTTTCAGTCAAATTTCTTCTCATGTCCAACCCAAATCTCCCCTGATGCAACTTGAGGCCATCTCCTCTCATCCTGTCACTAGGAAGAAGAGACCAAGACTTCCTATTCATGGCAGTCTGACGAACATCACACTCCAGTAGGAGCACACAGCCAAGAGCAGAGAAGCAACAGCTCCCACCCCTCCACAGCCCCCAGCACTCCTCTCCTAGCTCTGTTCTCTATATAAATGGAGATGTTGTTCCCCTGAGATGTTGGTACCACATACCACATGTGAGCTACATAAGCAGCTCAGAGGTGCTAAACACACTCAAAATAGTACCAAGTGTAGTCTAATTGGGGAACACGTGGGGGTTTGAGCTATTACATAGGACTTGACAAAGTTTAATACATTTTGAATTTGACAATTTAGATCTTCATAATGAAATGAACAACCTGTAATAAATGCAATAACAATGGAACAATTTGATTGTTTTAGAAAACATATTTCTTTACAGAAATTACAATTAGTTTGTTTTGTTTTGTTTTAAAGTGTGCTGCATTTATGTGTCTTTGATACATCTGTGGCCAGCAGATCCAGAGAGGTGATTTTTCCACTTTACTCTGTCCTGGTGAGACCTCACCTGGAGTACTGTGTGCAGGTCTAGAGCCTTCAACACAGGAAAGACGTGGACCTGATGGAGCGGGTCCAGAGAAGAGCCACAAAAATGCTGAGGGGGTTGGAGCACCTCTGCTATGGGGACAGGCTGAGGGAGCTGGAGGCATTCAGCCTGGAGAAGAGAAGACTCTGAGGAGACCTAATAGTGGCCTGCCAGTAACTGAAGAGGCTGCAGAGAGACTGTTTACAAAGGCCTGGAGTGATAGGATGAGGAGAAATGGCTTCAAACTAGAGAAGAGTAGATTTAGATTGGATGTTAGCAACAAGTTCTTTACCATGAG
Source organism: Dryobates pubescens (assembly GCF_014839835.1). Lineage (NCBI taxonomy): Eukaryota > Metazoa > Chordata > Aves > Piciformes > Picidae > Dryobates > Dryobates pubescens. Next base: position 4,026,852 of record NC_071634.1, read on the forward strand.
AGTAGTAGAACACTGGAACAGGTTGCCCAGGGAGGTGGTTGGGGCCCCTTCCCTGGAGATACTCAAGGTGAGGCTGGACAGGGCCCTGGGCAACCTGATCTAGTTGAGGATGTCTCTGCTGATTGCAGAAGGGGTTGGACTAGACAACCTTTGGCAGACCCTTCCAACTCAGACCATTCTATGATCCTATGCCTGTGTTTGGCTGAGGGTTCACAACATAAAATCTCCTCTGCTAACAAACTGGTTGCTGTGCCACTACAAGCCTGCTGAATGCATTTGGTGCGTCGGGACAACACTTTTCCTTCCATCACAGGAAGTGGCTGCTATGTGCTATGGTTACATTTACAAACAGTATTTGTGATTGCTAAATCTGTCAAAACACTACACAGGAGCGTTTCAGTGGGAAAAGGAAAAAAAAGGAAAAAAGCCCCAAAGCCAGTTCCTAAGCCCACTAGATGGAGCTCTCACACAGCTATAGACCAGCAGCAGCATTCCCACTGCTGAAGGGGAATCGAGGTAACAAGATCCTAACGCTCCCAGAAGGTGCTTCCTTTTGCAGAGGTCACATTTCTGCTACGCATTTGATACCAAAAGCCTGTCACTGTCAGAGCCAGCAGTGTGCCCAGCTGGCCAAGAGGGCCAATGGCATCGTGCCCTGCATTAGGAAAAGTGTGGCCAGCAGGAGCAGGGAAGTCATTGTGCCCTGTACTCTGCATTGGTTCGGCTGCACCTTGAGTACTGCGTCCAGTTCTGGGCCCCTCAGTTTAAGAAGGACATTGAGAGACTTGAAGGTGTCCAGAGAAGGGCAACAAGGCTGGGGAGAGGCCTTGAGCACAAGCCCTGTGAGGAGAGGCTGAGGGAGCTGGGATTGTTTAGCCTGGAGAAGAGGAGGCTCAAGGGAGACCTCATTGCCCTCTACAACTACCTGAAAGGTGCTTGTAGCCAGGTGGGGGTTGGTCTCTTCTCCCAGGCAACCAGCACCAGAACAAGGGGACACAGTCTCAAGCTACACCAGGGGAAGTTTAGGCTTGAGGTGAGGAGAAAGTTCTTCACCGAGCGAGTCATTCGTCATTGGAATGTGCTGCCTGGGGAGGTAGTGGATTCCCCATCCCTGGAGGTGTTCAAGAGGAGACTGGACGTGGCATGAGGTCTGTGGTGACAGGTTGGACTCAATGACCCTCAGGGTCTCTTCCAATCTTGGCGATACTGTGATACTTGGTGCCGTGGTCTACTCATGAGGTCTGTGGTGACAGGTTGGACTCGATGACCCTCAGGGTCTCTTCCAATCTTGGTGATACTGTGATACTTGGTGCCGTGGTCTACTCATGAGGTCTGTGGTGACAGGTTGGACTCCATGATCCTCGAGGTCTCTTCCAACCTTAGTGATACTGTGATACTGCTGTCCTGCCCTGGAGCTGACATCTCCACAATCACATGCATGCTGATGTTCCCATATATCCACAAGCACAGGTAAAACATCAACCATAAAACATCATAAGCCAACCACTCAGATTAAAAGTAAACTGAACTTCAGAAACAGATGGTTATGGTTAAAATCATACAATGGTTTGAACTGGAAGGAACCTTTAAAGCTTACCCAGTCCAACCGCCCTGCAGTCAGCAGGGACATCTGCAACTACAGCAGGTTGCTCAGAGCCCCAAACAACCTGACCTGGAATGTTTGCAGGGGTGGGGCATCTACAACCTCTCTGGGCAGCCTGTGCCAATGTCTCAGCATCCTCAGCGTAAAACATTTCTTCCCCTGTCTAGTCTGAATCTATCATAGAATCACAGAATGGTTTGGGTTGGAAGGGACCTCTAAAGGTCATCTAGTCCAACCCTCTGCAGCAAGCAGGGACATCTGTAACTAGATCAGGTTGGCCAGAGCCCTCAGCCTAAACTCAGCTGACTTTTGAGCTGCTACACCAATTCCATTCTGCATGGAAGTTGTAAAGGAAAACAAACACACACACCCAAACAGCAAACACTAAAAAGTAACACACAGGTGAGGTTGTAGTGTCAGGAAAGTGGAGCAATGATGTGAAAGAAAAAGCTTGTTCAGCCCCTTAGCCTCATCAGGACCTGCAAATGTACTCTGCCTTTCTGCCTCTTGACAGGTCAGATCAGCAACCTCAGAGTCATCTGCAAACAGGTAAAGTCTTATACTGCAAAATGCAACCTGGTGCTGCTGGCCATTACGTTCTTCATATGCAAAGCGACCAAGCTGTGATCTCAGAGGAGATCTGAGGAGTGCAGAAAGTGCCAAAAGGCTCTCCCTGCTTTGGAAGCATCATGATGCAGTTAGCTTAAAAAATGTGAAGTATTTTAGGGTGCACTGTTGGAAACCCTAGCATGTGGATTTCTGCAGTGGTTAGCACTTCTGAAGTGCTGTCAGCACATCCCACTGACACAGCCACAGTTCTGGAAACCAAGACATCACAATCTCAGTCCAAACCTTGAAAGCAGACAGTCTCCTCCTCAGCAGAGATCCCCACTGCCCAGGAAATACTATTTCTGCCTGTCACTGCCCCCTCTCCATCCCATCATGCAGAAAGTGTCCCCCACCTACTTGCCTGCAGCCCTGCATCGATTTATCCCATCAGCCATACCCACACTGCTATATTTTTATATCCACATCCTGTATGTATTTATCTCTCTTTCCAGTTGCCAGTCCCACAGCAGAATGTAAATGCCATTTAGTTTCAACTCAGCTGTAATCTAGCATGGATTTCCTGGTCCTTTTCATTTCAGAGAATCACAGAATGGTTTGGCTTGGCAGGGCCCTTGAAGACCATCTAATTCCAAACCCCCTGCCATGGGCAGGGAATACCTTCCACTACACCAGGTTGCTCAAGGCCTCATCCAGCCTGGCCCTGAACTTTTAATTTCTACACATTTAATAATTTTACTGCATTATTATTTGCCTGGGGAGGCAAATAACAATGATGGCTATGGGGGGACCACGGAGGGTACTGGGAGAATCAATCCCACAACACTCAACAAGTGGCAACAACGCAATACTTTGATAATGTGAATGGCTGAGACCCTACCAGAACAAACCCAGCATTTCTGAGACCCTACCAGAACAAACCCAGCATTTCTGAGACCCTACCAGAACAAACCCAGCATTTCTGAGCCCCTATCAGAACAAACCCAGCATTTCTGAGACCCTACCAGAACAAACCCAGCATTTCTGAGACCCTACCAGAACAAACCCAGCATTTCTGAGACCCTACCAGAACAAACCCAGCATTTCTGAGACTGCACCAGAACAAACCCAGCATTTCTGAGACTGTACCAGAACAAACCCAGCATTTCTGAGACTGTACCAGAACAAACCCAGCATTTCTGAGCCCCTACCAGAACAAACCCAGCATTTCTGAGACCCTACCAGAACAAACCCAGCATTTCTGAGACCCTACCAGAACAAACCCAGCATTTCTGAGACTGTACCAGAACAAACCCAGCATTTCTGAGACTGTACCAGAACAAACCCAGCATTTCTGAGCCCCTACCAGAACAAACCCAGCATTTCTGAGCCCCTACCAGAACAAACCCAGCATTTCTGAGACCCTACCAGAACAAACCCAGCATTTCTGAGACTGTACCAGAACAAACCCAGCATTTCTGAGCCCCTACCAGAACAAACCCAGCATTTCTGAGACCCTACCAGAACAAACCCAGCATTTCTGAGACCCTACCAGAACAAACCCAGCATTTCTGAGACCCTACCAGAACAAACCCAGCATTTCTGAGACTGTACCAGAACAAACCCAGCATTTCTGAGCCCCTACCAGAACAAACCCAGCATTTCTGAGCCCCTACCAGAACAAACCCAGCATTTCTGAGACCCTACCAGAACAAACCCAGCATTTCTGAGACTGTACCAGAACAAACCCAGCATTTCTGAGCCCCTACCAGAACAAACCCAGCATTTCTGAGCCCCTACCAGAACAAACCCAGCATTTCTGAGACCCTACCAGAACAAACCCAGCATTTCTGAGACCCTACCAGAACAAACCCAGCATTTCTGAGCCCCTACCAGAACAAACCCAGCATTTCTGAGACCCTACCAGAACAAACCCAGCATTTCTGAGACCTTACCAGAACAAACCCAGCATTTCTGAGACCCTACCAGAACAAACCCAGCATTTCTGAGACCCTACCAGAACAAACCCAGCATTTCTGAGACCCTACCAGAACAAACCCAGCATTTCTGAGACCGTGCTACAACAAAACTGCAATTTCTGAGACCCTACCAGAACAAAACTATCATTTCTGAGACCTTACTAGAACAAAACTGCAATTTCTGAGATGCTACCTGAACAAACCCATCATTTCTGAGACCCTACTAGAACAAAACTGTAATTTCTGAGACCCTACCAGAACAAAACCATCATTTCTGAGACCTTACCAGAACAAAACCATCATTTCCTGAATGAAAACAAGGTATTTTCAGAATTCACACCAAGTTCTTAGCTAGTTCTCTCTGTGACTTGAACAAATGTAAGTAAGTGTAGTGAGGAGAGGTAAAAGGTGCATCTTTAGCTTCAGTAAGAACCCAGAAATATTTAAGGAGCATAAAACATATTATAACTTTACTAATAAGTTTACTAATAAACCCAGGAATATCTGTGACCTGCCCTACATGATCCTACCTTGGCTGGGGGGGGGGGGGGTGGGTTAGACTCAATGACCTCCAGAGGCCCCTTCCAACCCCTACCATTCTGATTCTATGATCTGGATTTAAATGATCCAAAATTAAAGCAGGAACATTTAAGCTACAGGCCAAATCTCGAGGCATTAAGCACATACTTTTGTCATCTGTCAACTTCAACCAGTACTTTAAAGCAGCAAATCCAATCAGAAACAGATCCCTGAACTCTCCTTACTTCTACAGGAATTCTCTGAAGCAATACATTCTACTTTCCAATTCTTTCCTGCTCACAGGTGGCTTTAGACCACAAGTCACCATTGTATAGAATATGACAATTAGCCTACTTAAACACAACAGCTGAAGAGCTTCAAACAAGATAGAGCTATTATTAGAGCTTCAAATAGGCAGAGTTAGAATTTGTATTACAGGTGAATGAGGAATTACTCAGATGAGTTATTTACACTGGAGTTACTTGAAGCACTGAGCCACAGAACTTTGTTTCTGAAGCTTGAGGTAGAGAAGATTAAGAAGTGTTCAATATGATGGGAAAAACTACATTTTTTTATAACACAGAAGAATTATCCTCTCATATCATACAAGGTTTAGTAAGCATGTCATACCAAAGACAAATTGATCTAAACAAATGACTGATACTGCAAAAGGAATATATTGTAAAATGGTTTTCACTGAAAATATAAACTTTTTACTGAAGTAGGACCTTGCCACTATAAAAATCTAACCTTTTCCTCCACCACTTTTTCACCCATGACATAGTTTCACTACTCCTGCAATTTTAATTGCTTGTAAAACACAAGGGTAAATTCACAATCACCCCAGTATGACAGTTCACAGACTGCATCAGGTTGGAAGGGACTCTCAAAGACCTTCTTGCCCAAACCCCCCACTCCTGAAGTGAGCAAGGACATCTCCAACTAGATCCAAACCCTAAATGTCAGAGTTTAGGGAATATCCAGGCTGTGGTAAAACTTGGTGTGACTCAATCTCATCCAACAGCTTAGCAGAGGCAGAACAGGAAACATTGTTAGAAAGCAGATCAAGCCATCCTTTCAATCATTGTATTGCCAGTAATTCAGAGCACAATTTCCATTTAGTCTCTTAAAATAAGAAAAAGAAAATTCTCCAGAGCTAGGCTGGTCTTCCACACCTAGCTGTGAGCAGAAGGATACCCCTCTCACACACGTGTTCATAATGCTCCAACGTCACCTAGAGCGGAAAAGACTTTACCTGAGGAGAGAAATGATGAGCAAAGATCCTCACAAAGATGCAGGGGACAAGCTCAGATGTCTGGCATAGTCTTCACTAGATCTACTTGCACTAAACACAATGACTCTCTCTGCATTGAGCCACAGCCTTTTCCAGAGAGCAGCAGCAGCATCATCAGTTTGGGACTGAGCTGTCACATGTTTGCTGGTGGTGTTTGTCAAATCTCTGCTCTCCACAACATGCAAAGTCCCCCACAAATGCCAGAGCACAATCAGACCAAACAGAGGTGTTATCCTCAGGGTCTCACCAGAAAGGCACCTGTCAGCTGAGAAGGCCCTAAAATCCACACAGATTCCTTAAGTCTTGACTCAGTAATTTAACAGGAAGAGATGTAGATCCAGAAATGCAGACATTAAAGAGACAAGCTCAGCACAGCCCACACAGGCACTTAAAAAGTGTATTGAACTGGAGTCAAACTCTGGGCCCAGCAGCAGTTCTGAACAGTTTCACCCTCTTGGCTTGTCTCTTCCAACAACTCTCCACACAGACTGGACAGACTCGAGGGCTGGGCAAAGAGGAACCTAATGAGGTTCAACAAGAATAAGTGTGGAATCCTGCACCTGGGGAGGAACAACACCATGCACCAGTACAGCTTAGAGGTTGACCTGCTGGAAAGCAGCTCCATGGAGAAGGACCTTGGAGTCTTGGTGGACAGTAAGTCAGTTATCCATGGGACAGCAATGTACCCTTGCAACGAAGAAGGCAAATGGCATCACAAGGTGCATTAAGAAGTGTGTGGCTGTTAGGTCAAGGGAGGATCTTGTGCCCCTCTGCCCTGGTGTGACCACATCTGGAGTACCAGGTGCAGTTCTGGGCTCCCCAATTCAAGCAGGACAGGAATATATTAGAAAGTGTCCAAGAGAGGCTATAAGGATGATGAAGGGACTGGAACATCTGTCTGATGAGGAAAGGCCCCTGAGGCCACTTAGCCTGAGAAGAGAAGACTGAGAGGAGATCTTATCTGAAGGGTGGATATCAAGAAGGGGCCAGGCTCTTTTCACTGTCGCCCTGTGACAGGACAAGGGGCAATGGACACAAACTGGAACACAGGAGGTTCCACCTCAACATCAGGAGAAAATTCTTTGCTATGAGAGTGATGGGGCCCAGGGGCAGGCTGCCCAGAGAGTTTGTGGAGTCTCCTTCTGTGGAGACTTTCATGATCCACCTGGATGCATTCTTGTGTGACCTGCCCTAGGTGATCCTGCTTTGGCAATGGAGGCTGGACTCTGATCTCCACAAGTCACTTCCAATCCTACCATTCTATCATTTTCTGCTATCCCCATTCCCATTTTGCTCTTATTATACTCATTCTCTGTCATTTCTCAATATCTCAGTACTTGAACTTATTTGATTCTATAATGTTTACCCTTTCTACTGCCATCTCCAAAGTAGACCCAATGACAGTAAGCCACAGATGCAGAAGAGATGCTCAGGCCAACACAACCACCTGCACTACATCTCTACTTGCAGACTTATTATAAAGAGCAGGATAGAGTAGCACATGACTGTGTGACAGATGCTTGTATTTTAACCTCATGTATCAATCAAGGCAAAAAGGACACCATGCCCCAGTAATAATTTCAACAAATCTCTACCTGAAGTCAGAATGGGAAATGAAGAAACATTTTCAGATCCTGCCTGCAATTATTCCCCCCACACCAGTTTCCAAAGAACACTTCTCAACTGGACAACAGGGTGTGTGTGTGTGTGTGTGTGTGTAAATCACAAAGAGTGGCAACGAAATTAACAGTTAAACAATTAGCTGGTAGGAAAGTTTCTTAAGTGTAACTGTAGTTATTTCTGGAGAGAGGCTGCAGGCCTCTGCCTGCAGCTGAGGTGACTGGTATCAAATGGGTTTGAAAGATGCTTTTCCATCTCTCTGATTAACATAATTCCTGACTCAAGCTGAATGTTAATGCTTCCAGGATGCTCAGCTCTACCACCATCTCTGTTTTACTGTCATGACTTCCTGACTTTACCATTCAACAAATCAGAGATCTTGTTCACAGAGCTAAACTGCCAGATTAATCAGACTGTGCATTACTTAGAGCCATGTAGGTAGATTTTTCAAGGACACCAGGGCAAAAGAGGGCTTCCTTCCCTCTATCACAGCAGCTGCATGTGAGCACAAATAACTCTTTATAATTCAGGTCCATTAGCAGCAAACAACTATTCCTCATTAAACCTAACACAAATCAATGTCTGCACTTTGCCTCTGCAGTCTGAGGAAATGGACCTGAATGAAAATGGCAATTTGGGTCCCGTTCAAAACTCACTTAGTTAAAAGCCCTGTAGCCCGCATGGAGCAACACTTCCTTTTCCATACCCTCCTGGTACTTACATCAAACTCATTTAATGCAGCAGCAAGCTCCCCTATGCCAGTGTGCCCCTTGTTCTCATCAGTGGGTGAGGTGGCCTGGGCAGCGTTGGAGATACCAGCAATTGCTTCCTGCACTTGCTTGAAGACATAGTCTCTGTTGGCTCTGGTGGCTGCAACGTCAGGGTGACGGAGGAATGCCTGGGATGCAGTGTACAGCATGGTCGCATTCTTCTTCAGAGCACCTCGAGCTGCAGCCATTTCATCCCTGCAGTGAGGATCTTTCAGTTCCTGTATGGAAAAAGGAGAAAGTTCTTCACTGAGCAAGTCGTTTGTCATTGGAATGTGCTGCCCAGGGAGGTGGTGGAGTCACCGTCCCTGGAGGTGTTCAAGAGGGGATTGGATGTGGCACTTGGTGCCATGGTCTAGTCAAGAGGTCCGCGGAGACAGGTTGGACTCCATGATCCCTGGGGTCTCTTCCAACCTTAGTTATACTGTGATACTGTGAAACATGCAGGTTTAGAGGTGTCAATGAAAGGGTTTGTGTCAGCATGCATTATCTACAGAGCTTCAGTGTCTCTGCAGACATGCCATCCAGGGACTCTGCAGACATGGAGCCAGTGACAATAGCTCCCTGAAATCACAGAAAGAAATCCACTTCCTGCCCAAGAGTTAACAACCCCATGTCCTGATTAACAATCCCATTAAACACTCCAGGCCTGGGGCAGAGTGGCTGGAAAGTCACCTGGCAGAAAAGGACCTGGGGGTGCTGGCTGACAGCTGGCTGAACATGAGCCAGTGTGTGCACAGGTGGACAGGAAGGCCAACAGCATTTTGGCCTGGATCAGCAATAGTGTGACCAGCAGGACCAGGGAAGTGATTGCCACCCTGTACCCAAGACTGGTGAGAACACACCTCTAATACTGGGTTCAGTTTTGGGTCTCTCACTCCAAGAAGGACATTGAGGTGCTGGAGTGGGTCCCAAGAAGGGCAACAAAGCTAGTGAAGGGTCTGGAGAACAGGACTAGTGAGGAGCAGCTGAGGGAGCTGGGATTGTTCAGCCACAGGGGGGCTGAGGGGAGAGCTCGTTGACCTCTACAACTCCCTGAAAGGAGGCTGGAGTGAGATGGGGATTGGTCTTGTCTCCCTAATATCAGGGACAGAAAACTATCCTTCACCTCCTGACCCATTTGCCTTTTCACCTTTCAATCTGTTGTTCACTGAAATTTTGAGGAAGAAATTCTTGACAGTGAGACCCTGGCACAGGTTGCCCAGGGAGGCTGTGGATGCCCTTTCCCTGGAGGTGTTCAAGGCCAGGCTGGATGAGGCCTTGAGCAACCTGGGCTAGTGGAAGGTGTCCCTGCCCATGGCAGGGGGCTCAAAACTTGATGATCTTTAAGGTCCCTTGCAGCCCAAATCATTCTATGAAGCCAACTGGAAAATATCCTTACAAGAAAATGTAGTTTTAAAAAATGTCTTCGTATTCAAACCAAACCAAGGTGATTAAATTATGGACCATGACATTTACTGTGCACTCTTAATCAGACTTGGACTTAAAATGCAAGACCTTTAGAACCAAGACTAACTTTCTCAACAGTGCTTTAAAAGGCACTCACCTGTTGTCTTCTGGCAGCCACATAGTTGAGTTTCACCATCTCCTTCCCAAACTCCTTGAAGCGATTGGCTAAATCTTGCTCATTGGTTGCATTTTTCACGGCTTCCAGTGCCTCCTCCACCTAGAACACATCAGCTGTGTCAGCACTTTGATCTGGGTGCAGGCTGACAAAACCATAGCTATTCTCTGCAATACCCACTATTAGAGGGACTCACTTTAGCCTTTACATCCCTGCCTGCGCAGTGGCTTTAGGACAGTCCCAGCAACATTAATTATGTGTCTTAGCAGAGAAGCTGATTGCCATTCTAGGTCGCTTTCCACTTGATGTTCTTTGGAATCATGAAGAAGCCACAGGTGGATTGATTTCCCCACTCACACTTACCAGATGCAATGTTTAATATATGTGGGGTTTACAACAAAATAGATCAATATGTTCTTTAAGTGCAGTCCAGGCTTTGTGGGAAAACAAGGGGAAGTTATTAATTGTGGACAAGAAATGAAGCATAGGAGGACATAAACTTGCCATTAAGTTTCAAATTTACCCTGATATACCCAAACCAGTTTATCTCTGTGAGATAAATGAAACAACCCAGGATACAGTTAGTTATTTTTTCCTGAGCTTTCCCTTTTCACTAACTTCACAATGAGAAAAGAATCTACCTCAGGAAACATACCAGCAGTTGCTCCATTGTGCTGCAGCTCACAGCAAAATTCTAACTCCCCAGTTAAACCAACAAATCAATCTACCAAAGCTCTTGTGAGACCTTCCCTTAACTGCAGCATGACAAAAATATCTGCAGAAACAAAATGCTCTCCTCATGCAATTAGTAAGGAAAATTTTCCTGTCAACAGATAAAAATTCAAAGTTGCAGCTCTGTCCCTTGCAAGATAGAGAGGTGACTCCCAGCAGAAAGAATGAGAACTGAAAGGCTTCTGTTCATCCCTTGTCCTAAAACCCACTGCTTCAGTGCTTCAGTTTGTCCAGAGCATGCCCAGAGAAGGGCCACAAGGATGAGCAGAGGGCTGGAGCTCCTCCCCTATGGAAACAGACTGAGAGAGTTGGGATTGTTTGGTCTGGAGAGCAGAAGGCTCCAAGGAGACTTTATTGTGGCCTTCCAGTATCTGAAGAGGGCTACAAGAAAGCTGGGGAGGGACCTTTTAGGGTGTCAGGGAGTGATAGGGCTGGGGGGGAATGGAAACAAAATTAGAAATGGGTAGATTGAGATTGGATGTTAGGAAGAAGTTCTTCCCCATGAGGGTGGTGAGAGACTGGCACAGGTTGCCCAGGGAGGTGGTGAAAGCCTCATCCCTGGAGGTTTTTAAGGCCAGGATGGGTGTGAGCAACTTGATCTAACCTGGTCTATTCTACTCTACTCTACTCTACTCTACTCTACTCCTATTCTATTCTATTCTATTCTATTCTATTCTATTCTATTCTATTCTATTCTATTCTATTCTATACTATTCTAATGTGAAGTGTCCCTGCCTATGGCAGGGGGGTGGAACTAGATGACCCTCGTGGTCTTTTCCAACCCAAACAATTATCTGATTCTGTATCATAGTATCATAATATCATAGAATCAGTCAGGGTCAGAAGGGACCACAAGGATCATCTACTTCCAACCCCCCTGCCATGGGCAGAGACACCCCACACTAGATCAGGCTGGCCAGAGCCTCATTCAGCCTGGGCTTAAACACCTCCAGGGATGGGGCCTCAACCACCTCCCTCATGGTGAAGTACTTCCTCCTCACCTCCAGCCCAAATCTCCCCACCTCCAGCTTCATTCCACTGTATCAACTACAACAGCCTGAGAATTCTGTGCGTGCATGGTCACACAGCCCATCAGGATGTGCCCTTTGGAGCGCTGCACAAGCTTCACCACCAGGAGCACTACTGCTAATTTTAGTAATGAAAAAAGATAAACTGTAAGAAATGACCAAATGTCCTTCCAGAAAGTGCCTGTGTTGATTTCCTCTAAAACATTCATTAAAATGCACTGCTTTCCACAAGTCCTTGTCATGCTTTCAGTAAGAGCTGATTACAGAGCACTGCACCATAAATCAGGCTTCATACTTTGACATGCAGAATGATTCTCGTTTATTAATTCTATGGGTATCTTATACCTGCCTCTGATTGCTACCTTTGTGTCAATACAAGAGCTGTTCCTTCATTAACCCTGTAAAACATAAACACTTTTTCTCCCTAACACTTTAATTTTTGTCTAAAATGGTTTGCATTATAAAAGGGTAAGATAAAAATATTTACACTCTCAGTCCTCAGGGATTCTCTTTCTAACCAGAGAGGGGATGGGGAAAAAGGGGCAACAAAAATAAATGAAATAAAAGCCCCACAGTCAAAACCAAAACCTGAAAAACCCACCCAACAAAGAAAATCAAATTTAAGGTCATTAAGTTTTGCTGCAAATCAGCAGATATGCTTGGCTTCCTGCAAAGGAAATTTGCTCTCTACAACTCCCTGCAAGGAGGTGGGAGTGAGGTGAGGACCAGTCTCTTCTCCCAGTTAACAGGTCATAGGATAAAAGGAAATGGCATTAAGTTGCACCAGATGAGGTTTAGGTTGGACATTAGAAGAGACTTCTTGACTGAAAGGGTTTTCAAGCACTGGAGCAAGCTGACCAGGGAGCTGGTTGAATCCCCCATCCCTGGAAGTGTTGCAAAGAGGCAGAGATACAGTGCTGAGGGACATGGTTTAGCACCAGCCTTGGTAGAGGGAAAGGATGGTTGGTCTGGATGATTTGAAAGGGCTTTTCCAACCAAAACAACTCTGTGATAATAACAGAATAAATCAATAAATAAGTGCAGTGATCACAAACCTCACTGCCACACACTTACCTCAGAAATCCAGGCTGCAAACTGTGTAAGACACCCACATACAGCCAGTATTATAGAATCACAGAGTGCACTGGGTTGGAAAGAACCTTTAAAGGTCATCTTGTCCATCCCTTCTGCAGTGAGCAGGGACACCCCCAACTAGGGCAGGTTGCTCAGAGCCCCATCAAACCTGACCTTGAATGTCTCCAGGGATGGGGCCTCTACCATCTCCCTGGGCAGCCCATTACAGTGTCTCAGCACCCTCACAGTAATGAACTTGTTCCTAATGTCCAATCTAAATCTACCTTGCTCTAGCTTCACACCATTGCCCCTTGTCCTAGTGCTATAAGCCCTTGAAAACAGTCACAGAATCACAGAATTAATTGGGTTGGAAGGGAACCTTGAAGGTCATGTGTGGTTTTACTAACAGAGATCAGAGATCTGAGATCAGTATTTCTCATCACCTGTATCAAACCTCGAGGCTGAATTCTAAACATAATGCTTAGAAAACAAATGGTATTTATAATATTAAAGTGTTAGCTTCACTAGCAAAAGACTATTTAAATTACAGTTGTGTAGAGTATTATACAGGGGGAAATTAAAAGCATATTGGAGTGAGGTAGTGCTTACTCTGCACAGAGTCAGAACCATGTGCTGACAGGTATAAGGGCAGCATTCTGTTTATTGGAGTTCACTAGAAGCTGTGCAGAAGAATCTGCCTTTCATGGTGCAAACTGTTTTCAAGCTATTTAGCTTATAGGCAGGGTTCTCATTGTTCTGCCAGAACAGACCATCGCTGTACAGTTGTACTTTTAAACAGATAAATCAAAAAGAAAACAAAACAAAAGAAAACTTCTGGGGTAGCTGGCAGTGTGCTCAGGAAGCCCAGAGGCCAACTGCATCCTGGGATGCATCAGGAGGAGTGTGGCCAGCAGATCAAGAAAGGTGATTCTGTCCCTTCACTCTGCTCTTGCAAGACCCCACCTTGAATACTGCGTCCAGTTCTGGTGTCCTCTCAAGCTGTGCCAGGGGAGGTTTAGGCTGGAGGTTAGGAAGAAATTCTACACAGAGAGAGTGATTGCCCATTGGAATGGGCTGCCTGGGGAGGTGGTGGAGTCACCATCACTGGGGGTGTTCAGGATGAGACTTGATAGGGTGCTTGGTGCCGTGGTTTAGCTGATTAGATAGTGTTGGATGATGGGTTGGACGCAATGATCTCGAAGGTCTCTTCCAACCTGGTCTGGTCTATTCTATTCTATTCTATTCTATTCTATTCCATTCCATTCCATTCCATTCCATTCCATTCCATTCTTCTATTCTATTCCTCACAGTAAGAGGGACATAGATCTGTTGGTACACATGCAGAGGAGGGCCACAAAGATGATGTAGGGAGCTGGAGCACCTCTGCTAGGCTGCTCTGCTCTGATAGGCTAAGGGAATCGGGATTGTTCACCCTGGAGAAGAGAAGACTCCAGAGGGATCTGATAACTTCCTCCCAATACCTGAAGAGAACCTATAGGAAGGCTGGAGAGGGACTTTTTACAAGAGTGTCCACTGATAGGACAAGGGGAAATGGATTTAAATTGAAGGAGAATAGGTTTAGATTGGATCTTAGGAAGAAATTCTTCACTAAGAGGGTGACAAGACTCTGGAATGGATTTTCCAGAGAGGTTGTGGATGCCCCCTCCATGGAGATGTTCAAGGCCAGGTTGGATGGGGCCTTAAATAACCTGGGCTAGTTGAGAGGCATCCCTGTCCATGGCAGGGAGGTTGGATTAGATGATTTCTAAGGCCTCTTCCAGCCTAGGCCATTCTATCATCCTGTGATTACTGAAAATCATATTGAAAAGTGACCTTCCATCTCCTCTCCTAAACCCACAGATCCTCCCTGCAGGCTTTCAATATTCTGTAATGATCTTCTGCAAATTTTGGGTTGTTTATGCATTAAAAGTGAAATCATCCAATAATTACTAAAAAAATACATAATTACATTTCCTAGTTTCAATTGTAAAGAGGCTTTTTTAATACTCCTGTGTAAAACCAGGAATGGTAGCAGCCAAAAGTGAATGCAAATCCATTCCAAACTGTCTGGTAATCTTTAATTCATCTTTATTTTATGTTTCCCTTTTGATGGCTGATTAGGGCCCTTGCACTATAGTCTCATTCCAAATTAAAGATTCAATCTTTGATACATCCAGAATTTGTGCCTGAAATAAAAGCAACCAAAAGTAGAACAAGTGTAGTACCGAATCTCTGCCACAAGATAGCAATCCTCTACAAGTCTTGAGAGAGGAAACCGTGGGCAGGAGGTGCCAGGTGAGGTTAAGTCAATGCAGCTGTTTGGTACATAGAAAAACAAGCTGGATCAGCTTGATTTCATCGCTGAGTGGCAGGGGTTGGAGGCGACCTCTGGAGATCACCTAGTTCAATCCCCTGCTAACACAGGTCAGGTTGTACAGGACTGTGTCCAGGCGGGTTTTGAAAGTCACCAGAGAAGGAGACTCCAAAAACCTCTCTGGGCAGCCTGTTCTGTTGGGTTCAGAGAGCTGCCTAACAGCAGTACAGGTCCTGTCATGAAACAGATCTGACCATTGGCTCCCCAAATTAGTTCCTGCAAAGTGAAAAAGTGAAGGAGCCTCATGCAGAAATGTCTCATCTCCTAGCTCTTTAGCAACACTTTAAGAGAAAACAGGGAAAGATTGAAAAACACGTTGTCTTGGTTTGAGCTGGAAGAGCTCCAGATGGAGGACAGAATGTGTTTTACCCCAAAGGAGTAAATAAAAACACATGAATTGGAAGTTAAATATTAAAAGTAATCATTTATAAAAAGCAAAAAAAAAAGAAGTAAAAGAGTAAACAAAGTACAAAAGGTGCTGAAGCAAAAGGATAAATACCATGTGCTCTTGGGGCCAAGAAGGCCAGTGGTACCCTGAGTTGTGTCAGAAGCAGGGTGGTCAGTAGGGCCAGAGAGGTTCTCCTCCCTCTCTACTCTGCCCTGCTGAGGCCACATATGGAATATTGTGTCCAGTTCTGGGCCCCTCAGTTGAGAAGGACCTCAGGGAACTGCCTGAAAGAGTTCAGCACAGAGCCATGAAAATGATTCAGGGAGTGGAACATCTTCCTTTTGAGGAGAGCCTGAGGGGGGTGAGGGCTCTTTAGCTTGGAGAGGAGCAGCCTGAGAGGTGAGCTCCTTGCTGCTGCTAAAGCTGTGCAGGGTGAGTGCCCAGAGGCTGGAGCCAGGCTCTGCTGGGGGATGCCCAAGGACAGCACAAGGGGCAGTGGTGGAAGACGAGTTAGGAAGTTCCATGGAAACAGGAGGAAGAATTATTTCCCTGTGAGGGTGACAGAACACTGGCACAGGCTGCCCAGGGGGTTGTGGAGTCTCCTGTTCTGGAGATATTCAAAACCTGCCTGGATGTATTCCTGCGTGATCTGCTCTAAGTGCCCCTGCTCTGGCAGGGGGGTTGGACTGGATGAGCTTTCAAGATCCTTTCCAGCCCCTAACACTCTGTGATTCTGTAAATAGAATTGGCTCTGGCCTAGGCCCCTGGCCAGGCCTCAGCTAGATTCCGAGCTTGGCCTCAGCTATGCAGCATAAAGTATCCTCCAGCCAGCCAAATCTCCCCCGTGCTGCAAGCAAAAGCAAAAGCCATGCACCCAGAGAGAGGGAGCCAGCCA
Organism: Dryobates pubescens; assembly: GCF_014839835.1. NCBI lineage: Eukaryota > Metazoa > Chordata > Aves > Piciformes > Picidae > Dryobates > Dryobates pubescens. Next base: position 4,043,235 of record NC_071634.1, read on the forward strand.
GCTGACCAGAAAGTCTGCTCCTTACTCAGGGAGATGAAGGAAAGGGCATGGAATAACAGTATCACAACATCCTGTGCCTCCCTCTTGGGATGGACTTTCCTACTCCCTGTGGTTATGCCAATTAGCCCTCACTTCCCTTAACCTACAGCACACATGGACAGTAACATGCCCTCCACCTCCTGCCTATTTGTCCCCACACACAAAGCACACATGGACAGTAACATCCCCTCCACCTCCTCCCTCTTTGTCCCCACACACAAAGCACACATGGACAGTAACATCCCCTCCACCTCCTGCCTGTTTGTCCCCACACACAAAGCACACGTGAACAGTAACATCCCCTCCACCTCCTCCCTCTTTGTCCCCACACACAAAGCACACATGGACAGTGACATCCCCTCCACCTCCTGCCTATTTGCCCCCACACACAAAGCACACATGGACAGTGACATCCCCTCCACCTCCTCCCTGTTTGTCCCCACACACAAAGCACACATGGACAGTAACATCCCCTCCACCTCCTCCCTATTTGTCCCCACACACAAAGCACACATGAACAGTAACATTCCCTCCACCTCCTGCCTGTTTGCCCCCACACACAAAGCACACATGGACAGTGACATCCCCTCCACCTCCTCCCTGTTTGTCCCCACACACAAAGCACACATGGACAGTAACATCCCCTCCACCTCCTCCCTATTTGTCCCCACACACAAAGCACACATGAACAGTAACATTCCCTCCACCTCCTGCCTGTTTGCCCCCACACACAAAGCACACATGAACAGTAACATTCCCTCCACCTCCTGCCTGTTTGTCCCCACACACAAAGCACACATGAACAGTAACATCCCCTCCACCTCCTCCCTATTTGCCCCCACACACAAAGCACACATGGACAGTAACATTCCCTCCACTTCCTGCCTGTTTGCCCCCACACACAAAGCACACATGAACAGTGACATTCCCTCCACTTCCTGCCTGTTTGCCCCCACACACAAAGCACACATGAACAGTAACATCCCCTCCACCTCCTGCCTGTTTGCCCCCACACACAAAGCACACATGAACAGTAACATTCCCTCCACCTCCTGCCTGTTTGTCCCCACACACAAAACATAAAAAAAACCCACAAAAAAACACCAAGGAATTAAAAAAAGGAATAACAGAAATACATACAATCTTCAGGTGTGACAGAAGCCTCATGACATCAGCCATGTCAGCCAGGATGAGCAGGCGAGTGACGGCAGACAGCAAGGCGCGAGCCGCCCGCACCATGGTGCCCCTCTTCACCGAGGAGCAGGGGTCATCTGCAAACTCCGAGGAGGCAATTCTCATTGTTTCTCCTGAAATTGCACCAAAACAAAACAAAACAAGGCAGTTAAAGGTAAGTTTTACATTATTTGTTCATTTGCCACAGAATTTCAGGGGTTGGAAGAGAGACCGTCCAGTCCAACCCCCCTGCCAGAGCAGGATCACCTACACCAGGTTACACAGGAACACATTCAGGTGAGTTTTGAATATCATAGAATCATAGAATCAATCAATAAGGTTGGAAAAAACCTCAAAGATCATCAACTCCAACCTGTCATGCAACACCTCATGACTACTAAACCATGGCACCAAGTGCCACATGAAATCCTCTCTTGAACTCCTCCAAGGACGGTGACTCTACCGCCTCCCTAGGCAGCACATTCCAATGGCTAACAACTCTCTCTGGGAAGAACTTTCTCCTTACCTCCAGCCTAAACCTCCCCTGGCACAGCTTGAGACTGTGTCCTCTTGTTCTGGTGCTGGTTGCGTGGGAGAAGAGACCAAACCCCTCCTGACTACCACCTCCCTTCAGGTAGTTATAGACAGCAATAAGATCTCCCCTGAGCCTCCTCTTCTCCAGGCTAAACAATCCCAGAGAAGATTAGGCTCAGGGGAGACCAGATCTCCCTATCTCCAGATAGGGAGACTCCACAACCTCTCTGGGCAGCCAGTGTTCTGTGACCTTCATAGGGAAAAAAATTTCCCTCATATTTACATGAAACTTCCTGTGCCTCAACTTCCACCACTGCCCCTTGTGCTGTCATTGGGCACCATTGAGAAGAGCCTGGCTCCATCCTCTCGAGACTCATCCTTTACATATTTAATAACTGATGAACAAAGTATGAAAAGTCACTAAACCAAACTGCTGTTACAGGGGAAAAAACCCAACCAACACATAAATGGCTGAGTGGATATTGAATAGCTCAGGAGAAACAGAGAATTTTAAATGTGCAGCAATTGCCTCAACACTCTGATAAGGAAGAAAATAAACAACAACCTGTTGTCTTCTAGTCACCTGCAACTGCTGGAAAGGAAACCAAACTACCAAAATTACACCACCCCCCCCCAAAAAAAAGTGAGAAAGGAACAGCAAGGAAGTGGGAGGAGGGATTATTTTTTTTGTTTTGCCTGTTGAGATCAATCACAAATATGTTGGTTTATTGCACAATCATTTTTTCCTGCTTTCCAGTGAGGGTAGTGAGATACTGAAACAGGTTGCCCGGGGAGGTCGTGGATGCCTCCTCCCTGGAGATGTTCAAGGGCAGGGTGGATGAGGCCTTGAGCAACCTGAGGTGGTGGAAGGTTTCCCTGCCCATAGCATGGGGTTGGAACTAAATGATCTTCAAGGTCCCTTCCAACCCAAAGCATTCTATGACTGTATGAAGCCAAACTGCTGAGTGCAACCAGCACAGCATAACAAAACCAGCACTGTCTGCTATAGAAACCAGAACCCACCTGCACTGCTAGGGAGGATGGGACAGAGAAACAATATCATTCCAGTTGCATCTCTCTACAAATTTGCCTTCAAAATACATCCTTTTCCTTTACTCCTGCTCCTCAGACCTTGCTTTCTTGCTCAGATACTTACTCTGCTCTCCACCTGGAAAAGCCATCACTCATGTTTTACCCCCAGTCATTTATTTGTTTAGGTTGCAAAAGACCTTCAAGTTCACAAAACCCAGCTTTTAACCTGGCACTGCCAAACCCGCCATTAAATGCCACTAAACACCACATCTACACAACTTTCAAACCTCTTCAGGGATGTGGACTCCACCACTGCCCCAGGCAGCCAGTTCCAGGGCTGGGTAACCCTTTCAGTGAAGACATTTTTCATAATATCCAACCTAGGCCTCCCCTGGTGCAACTCGAGGCCATCTCCTCTCCTCCTATGATTTGTTACACTGACCCTCACTTCACTCCAACCTCCTTTCAGGGAGTGGCAGAGAGCAATGAGGTCTCTCCTCAGCCTCCTCTTCTCCAGATGAAACAACCCCAGCTCCCTCAGCTGCCCCTCAACAGACTCTTCACCAGCTTTGTAGTCTTTTAGATGCCTTCCAGGACTTCCATGCCCTTCTTGTAGTGAGGGACCCAAAACTGAACTGATCATTTGAGATGTAGCCTCAATAGCATAAGGGGACAATCACTTCCCTGGTGCTGGTCATGCTCTTCCCGAGGCAGGCCAGGATGCTGTTGGCCTTCTTGGACCTGGGCACACATTGGTTCATGTTCAGCTAGCTGCCAGCCAGCAGCCCCAGGAGTGGGGCAGCATTCCAGTCATTCTACCCCAAGCCTGGAGGGTTCATGGGGTTGTTGTGCCTCAAGTGCAGGACCTGGCATGCAGTCTTGTTGAACCTCATGATTCCCTTCATTCCTCTGCTTTTCCTGTCCAGTCTCCTCTGCTCACTTTACCTGTTCACCACCTCCAGCTGCCCAGTGATCCCTGTAACTTCCTCTCTGCTCTGGCAGCAGAATTGGAGTCAATGATCCACAGAGGTCCCTTCCAACTCCTACCATCCTGTGATTCTGTGTAACATCAGAAGTGAAAGCCATCTGACTCCTAGCTGTGGTGAGAACACCAGGGATGCAACAACTAGAATACAAAAATAAACTTACTGTGAGATGCTGAGGCCCTCAGAAGTGACTGAGTCAAAAGGGTTATTAGAATGTTTTTGAGTAAGTCACAATCTCAAAACTTGTTATGAGCTAACAGGATGTTAAGGAGTGTTAAGAATGTTAAGGAAGAAGGAAACCATGCACCACTTGCTAACTACCTTCCTCCTTGTAGGAAATGGGTGATTACAAGACTTTACTTCTCAGCAGTGTCAGCTGAGAAATAATGAAGTGAAAACACAACATCCTCCTCCAGAACTCAAGAAATAGGAGAGAAAATGACGTGTTAGAAAATGGAAATTCTGAGCTGTTAATATTAATCCAATCCAGGAGAAAAACACTCATGTATTTTAAAGGACTTCAAAGGGCCTAGCTCAAAAACCTCTAGACCCAAATTCTAAATGCCTGCTGTCTCTGGTGTCAGAAGCAACCAGACTGCCATGCTCCAGCTGATGAGTCTTGCTCAAAGCCACTTCCAATTAGGTTGGACTGTGCCATGCTGATGACTCAAGTTCTGAGCTAGTGTGGCTGCACAAAGCTGTCCTGCTGTTATGCAGCTTTGCTACCTTCAGCCCGCCTTGGGCATGGCCAAAATGCTTTGTCTTCTGCTGTGCAGACTTTTTAACAGTATTTCAATAAGCCAGCCCAGCTCTGGAATGCAATCCCATTGCTAAGGCATCTGGAATCCTGTCATGACTGATTGTGAAGACAAGCTGCTGACTGAGCTTCCATTACACTGTTACCCTTTGCTGCAGACAGCTCTGGATGCAAACTGCTTTAAAAAAATTAAAAAATCAGCATTTTTTAAATCATAGAATCACAGAACCAGAGCATGGTGGGGGTTGGAAGGCACTTCTGCAGATCATCTAGTCCAACACCCCTGCTAAAGCAGGGTCACCTGCAGTGGGTTGCCCAGGATCACAGAATGGTTTGGGTTGGAAGGGACCTTTAAAGATCATCTAGTTCCAACCCCGCTGCCATGGGGAGGGGCACTTTCCACTAGCCCAGGTTGCTCAAGGCCTCATCCAGCCTTGACTTGAACCTCCACAACTTCTCTGGATAACCCATTACAATGTCTTACCACCCTAATGTCTAACCTAAACATAGCTTCTTCCATTTGTAAGCCCTCACCCCTCATCCTGTCACCCCATGCCTTTGTATAAGTCCCTCTCCAGCTCTCCTGTAACCCCTTCCAAATGCTGGAAGGCTGCTCTTAGATCTCCCCCAGAGCCTTCTCCAGGCTGAACAAGCTCAATTCTCCCAACTTGTCAACCTTTTTCTTAGATTTCCATAAGGCTGCCAAAACTCCCAGAAGGTTTCTTAAAAGAAAAGGAACAACCATTATCAGAAAAGAGAAAACAAAACAAATTTCTCAACATACTTTAATGTTCTATTGCTTAGCAACATAAAATTGTAGCTACCTGGTCTCTGCAGGGAAAGAACAAGGTGGGGGAGGACCAGAGTTTGCTCAACCTTCATTCTCATCCATTTTACCCATGTGCTAAAAATTACAGAAACTAGGACTAAGGAAGTCTGAGGCCACAAAGGGGGTTTTGAGCCACACTTTAAATCAAACTGTCACTGGAAAAATGTATCAACAATTTTTTTGGCTGGGAATGTGCTAAATATTAGAAATTACATTTCCACTGATCTTTTTTGTCTTATATTCTTGAGGCAATGGCTCAGAATCCTCCATGTAAAAGGAGAGGCTGAGAGCCACCACAGAACAGGTTACAGTCTAGCATGGGGGCAAGGGTTGCATTTGAATTTCCTAACCTGAAATTTGATGCAAACTGTGGACAATGAATTCATCTAATCAGCATTATGGTTAGGAAGGCATCACCTTCTTTTTGGTTGCTTACTAAAGGTTATTTAAGATAAAGCAAATATCACAGCTCTTTGTAGGAAGCTGGATTGAGGAGACATAGCCCAAGAGGACACATGAATCAGTATGGAAAGCCTAGGCAGGCTCTCCCTTACTGCAGCTCTAAGTTGGATTCACAGAATGGGAGGGGTTGGAAGGGACCTCTGAAGACCATTGCCTTCAACCCCCCTGCCAGCGCAGGATTACCTAAAGCAGGTCACACAGGAACACATATCCAGGTGGGCCTTGAAACCTTGAGATGAAGATTACACCACCTCTCTGGGCAGCCTGTTCCAGTGCTCTGCCACCCTCAAAGCAAAGAAGTTCCTTCTTGTGTTGAGGCAAAGTTTCCTATGTTCAGGTTTATGTCTCTGGCATCTTGTCCTGTCACTGGGGACCACTGAGAACAGTGTGGCCCCATCTTCCTGACATCCACCCCTTAGACATTTGCAAGCTTTAATAAGATTCCCCCTCAGTCTCCCTCTTCTCTAGGCTAATCAGCGTCAGCTTGCTCAGCCTTTTCTCATCTGAGAGATGTTTCAGGCCCCTCAGCATCTCAAATCAGAAGCACAGAATCAATAAGGTTGGAAAAGACCTCAGAGATCATCAAGTCCAACCTGTTACCTAACACCTCCTGACAACTAAACCATGGCTCCAAGGGCCACATCCAATCCTTTGTTGAACACCTCCAGGGACAGGGACTCCACCACCTCCCTGGGCAGCACATTCCAATGGCAAATTACTCTTTCTGGGAAGAACTTTCTCCTCACCTCTCTGAGTGGCCCTGTGCTGGACTCTCTCTGTCTTTCTTAAACTGAGGTGCCCAGAACTGGGTAGACTCAGATGAGACAGAAGTAATTCAGAGCACCCAGCCACAAAATGTTTACATGCAAAACTGCTTGAGATGGAGGTATACCCAAGATGAAACAGCAGCCAAAACATGCTTTGGCCTTTGGAATTGGATGGCTGCAAATTGTCTTACTTCCATTTTGGTGCTGAAGAGATTCTGCCATTTTCTGTCATGTTACCAGTCTAGAGCTTGAGGTAAATATTAATATTGAACTATGAAAGAAGGAAAGAATATTTGACAATGGGCCAGTGGCACCATGAAAACAAGCAGGAAAGTTATCTTCTTAGGCTAGTCCAAGGAGATAGTACTAGGATGTTTTAAAACCAGTGCTGGCAGACAGAAAGATGTGTAGAGTTGACACCACAGTGTAGAAAGTTTGGGTTCATTATTTAACCTTAGAAAGCTAAACTTGGGTGACATAAATATTCTCCAAAAATAATGAGGTCAGAAAGTATTGCAAAGCCAAACAAGTAAGCAGATAAGGAAAGTATGAATACAAAAGATCATAGAGGGTTGTTTAAAAGATATAAAGAATTCATAGTTCACACTTTACAATCTAATAACCTAGGAAACTAGGTGGGGGAAGAGTTGTCCACCTTAGTTCCAGTTAACATTATTCACCCTTGCTTGCACAGCAGAAGTATTAAACCACTCTTAAGGCAACATTGAGGCTACAAGTAGCCAAATGACTGTTTGGAGAAGCCTTTTTACTTGGAAAAATCCAGCCCTACTTCCAGTCCTCCATTTCTTTCCAAGCTCATTTAAAGTTACTCTGGAATCTGTTATTAAATTACTTGCAGTGAAAATTAGGTCAATGCAAGAAACAGACATCTTGGATCATCAAGTCTGCTTCCTTGCCACTGCAGACAGCCATGTCATAATATAATTAATAATGATCTTAATATGATAACAGCTATGCTCATAAACTTATCAAACTCCCATCTTAGAAGCAGCTCAGACATTTAACCCCAATTAATCCTACTGGAAGGAGGAGACTCATCCCAGAGTGAACTCTAGAATCTGGCAGGTCTTTTTCATTAGAGATGCTTTAATTCCATACTGAGTGCATTTGCAGATAATTTATATCCATTTCCTCTCATGCCCCATTTGTCCTTCAATTTAAGTCGGTGTTCCTCTCCCCCTCTGCTCCCTATCATCCCTGTCTCGCTTGGTGCACTCTTGCGATGAGCCATGACGGATGAAAGGCAGGACCTTGTTCTCCCCTTGTTGCACAGGAGAGCCATCTCTGCAATCATCTCAGCAGCCCTGGGAAACAATTCTGTTTCTGGAATATATCTGACAAGAAATGCAATTTTCTAGGAGACATAATTTGCAGTTATGAGGAAGGCTTCACCTAGCACTGTGCAGATTCAAATACCAGGCTCGGCCACCTTCTTGCTAAGGCCCACACACGGAATTCTTGGGCACCTTGCTCTGAGATAAAGGGGAGCATTTAATTTGCATTCTGTAAAGGAAGAGCCTTAGCTGGGTGTGCTGGTTTGGGCTGGAGCACCTCTGCTATGAGGATAGGCTGAGGAAGCTTGGGCTGGCTGTTCAGCCTGAAGAAGGCTCTGGGGGGGAACTTAGATCTGCCTTCCAATATATGAAGGGGCTACAGGAAAGCTGGGGAGGGACTCTTGACAAGGAATAGTTTTAAGATGAGGGAGAGCAGGTTTAGATTGGAGCTTGGGAAGAAGTTCTTCAGCACAAGAGTGGTGAGACTCTGGAATAGCTTGTCCAGAGTGAATGTGGCTGCCCTGCCTCAGAGATGTTCAAGGTGTTCAGTTCTGGGCCCCTCAGTTTAGGAAGGACATTGAGACACTTGAACATGTCCAGAGAAGGGCAACAAGGCTGGAGAGAGGCCTTGAGCACAGCCCTATGAGGAGAGGCTGAGGGAGCTGGGATTGCTTAGCCTGGAGAAGAGGAGGCTCAGGGGAGACCTCATTGCTCTCTACAACTCCCTGAAAGGTGGTTGTAGCCAGGAAGGGGTTGGTCTCTTCTCTCTAGCAACCAGCACCAGAACAAGAGGACACAGTCTCAAGCTGCACCAGGGGAAGTTTAGGCTGGAGCCGAGGAGAAAGTTCTTCCCAGAGAGAGCTGTTAGCCATTGGAATGTGCTGCCCAGGGAGGTGGTGGAGTCACCGTCCCTGGAGGTGTTCAAGAGGGGATTGGACGTGGCACTTGGTGCCATGGTTTAGTCATGAGGCCTGTGGTGACAGGTTGGACTCAATGATCTTTGAGGTCTCTTCCAAACTTGGTGATACTGTGATACTGAAGGCCAGATTGGATCAGGTTGAGCAATCAAATTTAGGTGAAAGCTGTCCCTGCCCATAGCAGGGAGGTTGGAGTAGATGATCTCCAATGCCCCTTCCAACCCAAACCATTCTATGATTTCTTTGGGAAAGGAGTGCACAAACACACCACAGTTAATACAAGAAAAAGCCATCAAGGGATTCTAAGTAGGGCATATTCCTCAGCAAATATGTTGCTCCCATCACAGTGTGGCATTAGTATGCAGGAAATTTCTGCATTCAGGTCAAATGTGGAAAAGAGTTTCACTAGGATGAAAAAAAACCCCAAACATCCAACATTAATAAAAAAGGAAAACCAAAAAGAGTTTTACAAATTGGAAGAGGCACCCCAGACAGTTCTCTTCCCCTGTTCTGTCTTCCAGGAGTAATTCCAAAAGTGGGTAGGCTTAGCCCACAGTCAGTAATCCCCAGCAGTATTGAAGCACAGCCTTTTCAATTAAATTGTGGGATCACCATGAACAATGTTCTGCAAGCAGCTTTTCCAGCGTGCATGAAATCTGTATTTAAGTCCTCTCTGTGTGTAATTCAATAAAGAGGTTTGAACTGAAGTCTCTGACCCCTCAGAAGAACACTGGTGCCATGATGCTATGGAGCACCAGGGGATGAGCATCTCAGCCTCTCCTTTTGAAGCTGTTCTAATTTACGTGCTGGTGAAGCACGGTCTGGATGGCAGCGGAGTGCTGGAAATCACTGTGGATTCATTGGGCAGAGATTCTGAACTGAATTGCTCCTTGTTCACTCCAACAGTAAAAAAAAATATATTAAAAAAATTAAAACCTAAAAGTTTGAATCCTCCTTTGAACTGGAGAATCGGATAGTTTAGTCTGGCAGATTGAAAGCATGTGGAAGGAGATTCCTTTCAGCTCGGCGATGGTGTGACCTCAGATGGCTGTGTGGAGGTGCCCTCTGCAACTTCTGTTATGGGTGAGAGGAGTTCTTAACAGAGTGAAGGTAATGAGAGTTTAACCACCTGTCCAGTGTGGTGATGGACAGGGAGGACAGGGCAAGCTGGGGGCAGATCTGGAGTGGTGCCCAGACTCTATCTTGGGTATTTGAATTGGTAAGCAGCCTGTCAAAAGGAGAAAGGCAAGGAGGTGGGCTTGAGGCTTGGTCAGTCCTTTCTGCTTCAGTCAATCACAGAACCACAGAATCAACCAGGTTGGAAAAGACCTTGGAGGTCATCAAGTCCAACCTATTGCCTAATACCTAACACCTCCTGACAACTAAACCATGGCTCCAAGTGCCACAGCCAATCCTTTTTGGAACACCTCCAGGGATGGGGACTCCACATTTGTCACATACTCCAAGGGCCAGCATTCTGAGCAAAAACTTTACAGTTCTAAACAAACACACACTGATTTCCTCTGCAGTGTCTAATTAGAGTATTCCCACCACCAGCTTTCTTCCCTCTGGTTGAGTTCCTTTAGCAGACAATTACTTTTGAAACTTTAGACCTGCAACATATTTTAGCTGCTGCTCATACAAGAAAACTGGAAAGGGAGACCATTCTGTGTGCCTGTGGAATGTAGGATTAGTTTTATAACTAATAACATTGAAAGTCTGGATTCTCCACTGAGCCTGATGTGTGATGTTTGCAAATCTCACCCATCCAGAATTGTTCAACATTTGACTTTCAGAGCTTGGCTTGCTTTCTTGGGAGGTAAATGAGTTTATAGCCTCTGTTTCTAGTAATGTGTGATTTCTACAGTATTTGATGAGACATGTGTTGGTTTTCTTCCCAAAAATCTGTCAGCCCTTCACCTGTTTCTCCTGGACCTTGTGGTTTTAAATCCCTCTTCCATCTTATTGCTTTGATCATGCTGTTATTTTATGGCTAATTTACTAGCTATGTTTGTCCACAAATATGGGGCTGAATTAAACTACTCTTCAGTTAATCTCAATGTGTTTTCCACTGACTAAAGCAGTTTCCCTTTTCTCCTCATAGCAGCCTTCTACTGCTTGAAGGGGTCCTACAAGAAGACTGCAGAGGGACTGTTTCCAATGGCCTGCAGTGATAGGATGAGGGGCAATGGTTTGAAATTAGAAGAGACCCTGCTAAAAAGTCTGTCCCCAGCTTTCTGATCTGCCTCTTTAAGCACTGAAAGGCCACCAGAAGGTCTCCCTGTAGCCTTCTCTTCTCCAGGCCCAACAACCCCAACTCTCAGCCTGGCCTCACAGCGGAGGGCTTTCAGCCCTCCCAGCATTGCTGTGGTCTCCTGTGTCCCCACTCCAACAGGTCCCTGTCTATGCTGTGCTGAAGACTCCAGAGCTGGCCCCAGCACAGCAAGTGGGGGCTCCACCTGCTGCCCAAACTGCTGGGGATCAGCCCAGGACATGTTTGGGTCTGGGCTGGGAGCAGATAGCATTGCCTCACGTCCAGCTTTTCACCACCGCCAAGTCCTTCTCCAAAGGGCTGTTCTCCAGCCCTTCATTCCCCAGTCTGTATTATACCAAGGAATGCCCTGATCCAGGTGCAAGACCAGACACTCCATTGTTCTGAACCTCTTGAGGTTCACACAGGCCTGCTTTCTCAGCTTGTCCAGGTTCCTCTGGATGACATCCCATCCCTCAGGCATGGCAGCCACATCACACAGCTTGGCATCCATGTCCAATGACTTCCTGAGAGTGCACTCAATCCCACTGTCTATGCTACAGATGAGGATATCAGACAGTACTGGTCCCAGTATGTAGCCCTGAGGAACACCACTTGCCACTGATCTCCATCTGGACATCGAGCAGTTGACCACTAGCCTTGGTATCTTGGGATTGCGTGGTAGGACAAACTTCTGATTTTCTTTGTTCATTCATCTTTATTTCCACTTTCCTTTCCCCATGTCAGGTTGCTGGGCTGGCTTTTTTAATCTTATTATCTCCACACTCTGTCCCTGACCTTTCTAACTTCCTTGAGCCAGCAGTGTGCCCAGGTGGCCAAGAAGGCCAATGGCATCCTGGCCTGCATTAGGAATAGTGTGGCCAGCAGGAGCAGGGAAGTCATTGTGCCCCTGTACTCCGCATTGGTTAGGCCACACCTTGAGTCCTGTGTTCAGTTCTGGGCTCCTCAGTTTAGGAAGGACATTGAGACACTTGAACGTGTCCAGAGAAGTGCAACAAGGCTGGGGAGAGGCCTTGAGCACAGCCCTGTAAGGAGAGGCTGAGGGAGCTGGGGTTGCTTAGCCTTGAGAAGAGGAGGATCAGGGGAGACCTTCTTGCTGTCCACAACTACCTAAAAGGTGGTTGTAGCCAGGAAGGGCTTGGTCTCCTCTCTCTAGCAACCAGCACCAGAACAAGAGGACACAGTCTCAAACTGTGCCAGGGGAAGTTTAGGCTCAAGGTGAGGAGAAAGTTCTTCACTGAAAGAGTTTTTAGCCATTGGAATGTGCTGCCCAGGGAGGTGGTGGAGTCCCCATCCCTGGAGGGGTTCAAGAGGGCATTGGATGTGGCACTTGGTGCCACAGGTTAGTCATGAGGTCTGTGGTGACAGGTTGGACTGGATGATCTCTGAGGTCTCTTCCAACCTTGGTGATACTGTGATACTGAGTGTGTAACTAATGCACTCTCATTTGCTGCCTTTGCCTCAGTGAAAACTGAAGCTGTGCAGTGCTGGGGTGGGGTTTTGCAATTCAGTGTGGGTTGGAAATGCTCAATTAGCTCTATCTATGCTAGTATCAGAGCTGCTCCTGCAGTACACCTGCTGACAAGTGCAGCTGCTGATTATTCCTGAGACTTAAGCAGAGTTTTCATACGTCTCATTTTTCTTAATATGCTTCCACAGAGACACCCACACATGCAGCTCTCACTAATGATTGTTTCTTTCTGTTCTCGTTAAAAATCACATTGTTTATGAACCTCCAATTACGCAAAACATGCTGAGCAGCCTTTGCAGGCGCTGGTCTGTGCATGAGCTTTGTGCTTTTACTCCTCAGCTTCATGCTAGAATCTCTCTCTCTGCACTCGAGCTCTTGCGGCTGTCAAACATTGGTGCAACATACAGAGCTGTATCACAGCCACTAAGGCTGTAAAAGACCTTCAAGATCATCAAGTTCAATCACAACCCAACTACCAGGACCACTACAATATATCCTGAAGTGCCACACCTGCACACTTCTTGAACACCTGCAGGGATGATGATGTGGGAATGCCAGTGACGAGCGGTGTGAGCAATCTGGCAGTGCAGGCCTGGAGCCTGACATGGTGGTAGGGCCATGCCCAGCATAAGGGCAGAGCCAGCTACCAGTATGCCAAAACAGTGCTGTGCCTGCAGCACTGTAACTAAAACAAGATGCTGGTAGCTAGAAACATAGTGAGTTATCTTGGGACAACAGGACATGCACCTGCATCACCAAACCTCGCGTGTCATCCATAGTTGCAGCAATAATCTACACTAGTGTGATGTGTGGTCACTCATAGGGGACCAATGAGTCCCTGCCAACAAGGCACACCAAGGTTATAGAAACTGTAGCAGTTTCCTTGCTATGCACTTCTTTTTCTGCCTGGCTGTCTCCTCTCCTTCCATGCTTTACTGTGCCATGCTTTCACCATAGGCCTGAGCCATAGGCCTGCAATACTGGAACAATGAAGGATCAATACCCGATCATATTGGTCAGCCGTATTGATTCCAAGAACCTCCGTCGTCGCCATATCTGGCTAAATGATGACTCCACCACCTCCATTGGCAGCCTACAACTACCTGAAGGGAAGTTGTAGCCACATGGGGGTTGGTCTCTTCTCCCAGGCAACCACAGTATCACAGTATCACCAAGGTTGGAAGAGACCTCAAAGATCATTGAGTCCAACCTGTCACCACAGACCCCATGACCAGACCATGGCACCAAGTGCCACATCCAATCCCCTCTTGAACACCTCCAGGGATGGGGACTCCACCACCTCCCTGGGCAGCACATTCCAATGACGAATGACTCTCTCTGGAAAGAACTTTCTCCTCACCTCCAGCCTAAAATTCCCCTGGTGCAGCTTGAGACCAGCACCAGAAGAAGAGGACACAGTCTCAAGCTGCACCCAGGGGAAGTTTAGGCTGGAGGTGAGGAGAAAGTTCTTCCCAGAAAGAGGAATTGGCCATTGGAATTGGCCTCCTAATCTCCAACCATAATTTCCCCTCTTCCAGCTCTCAAAGCCACTGCCCCTCATCCTGCCACCCCCAGCCCTTCTAAAATGTCCTTCCCCAGCTCTCCTGAAGCCCTCTTCAGGTACTGGAAGGCTGCTCTAAGGTCTCCCTAGAGACTTCTCTTCTCCAAGCTGAACAACTGTAACTCTTCCAGCTTGTCCCCATATAGGAGGTACTCCAGCCTCCTGGTCATCTTTCTGCCCTCCTCTGGCCCTGCTCCATACAAGGGACTCTCTTATTTTAACACCTGATGGTCTATGAAACTGGGATAAAACATGAGGGCACTAAAATGTGATCAGATCAAATTTGGGAAGATGCCTACAGTCTTTGAAAATGACTTTTCAATGGAATTCCCAGTTTCAGGAAGACAGGCTTAGTTTTCCTGTGGGTTGACATTGGAGCATGAATTCAGAAATCCTTTGGAAGTTCTTTTATGGTGGAAAAAAGAGCTGCTTTGGGTCTAAACTACTGGTTACTGTAAATAATGTGTGCAGATTCTGTGCACAGATAGCAGAAATGAAGTAATTTAATTCTTTCAAGGTGCTATTGTACCTTTTATCTCTTGCTCTGTGCAAATGTGCGAGTGCTCTCCCCTTTGTTTTCCTTGTTGCCTGCTTGCTCTTGTCTCTTCTTATTGCAAGCCTGTATCAGAGACCTTCCCAGTGTTGGTGACTCTCTTGGTCTGCTTTTCTCCTTCCCTATGTGCTCTCATATTGAAGTACCTCTGTCAATTTGTGCATTTCAATTTCATCTTGTTATACTTCTGTCTTGGCCACAGCCCCCTAAACTGTCAAACATTAATGTGCCTGTTTTCTAAATCACAGTCAGGGTGCTTTTATTGCTTTCAGCAGTGCTTGTTCCCCAGATTTGTAATAATAGTGTTATAAATATGCTGGGTGCCTGTATCATTTCCATAATCTGCTCATTTCCTTTATCTCAGGCTTATCAGAGAGCTGGGTGGTTGGCAGGCAGTGATACCTCTTGCTGTGTTCACCCCCAGAGCTCGGAAATGGGCTGAGTTCAGAGCCAGGTGGTCCCTGCCTCTCTTAGTGCTTCTGTCAAGTCATTCACAGATAGGAGCTAAGCACAAGAAACAGAAAACAGTGGCAGGGATGCAAAACTGAGCCATTAAAACATGCAGTTGAGCTGATCAATCCGCTAACTGATCGACCTCAGCAGCAATCCTGCCCACCCCCTCACACTGCCTCCCAGGAGCTGACATCAGGAGCTTGCTACTCCTTCCATTCTCAGAGCACACTGGGATGCATTTAGTTATGAGAAATTGGCTTGCTGGAGCATATCAACCCTCTGAAATTGATGCTCATCTCAGAAAATATCAACTTCAGCTAACTGTTTGACTGGGCAATTTTTTAATGTGATAATAGAGAAGGATGGAACTGATTCTTATTATGATTTTGAACCTAGCACTCAGCAGTGCCTAGGGCATGGGAATAATCTCTCTACAATCTTGCTCGGTGGTACAGTATTTGTGAGCCCCTTCAAGCCTCAGAATGAAGGTAATACGTAGGACTCTGCAGTGGGCTGCCCAAGGAGGCTATGGAAGCCTCCTTCCTGGGGCTGTTCAAGGCCAGGATGGATGAGGCCTTCAGCAACTGAGTCGAGTTGAGAGGTGTCTCTGCCCACGGCAGGGAGGTTGGAGGAGATGATCTGTGAGGTCCCTTCCAATCCAGGCCATTCTATGATTGTAAAATTTGATGAATGAAAGAATCTACCTCCCTAATGGAGAATGGCACCGTGGTTTTCTTAGAGAGCTTCCTTTTCTCTGCCTGTTAGCAAGCTGTTCATGCTTCTCAAACCTTGTGCTGTTTGGGACCTGATACGTTCCACTCAAATTTATTAACCACAATTCTCTTGACTATTCATAAAGCTGTTCTGCAGAAACCCATTAAATGATTAACTCCAAGCCTTTAATTGCTGGGGCTCACAGCAAAGGATTTTTCTTTGCCATTTCCATTCATTTTAGTCCTTTATTACACTAATTATTTTCATAAATCCTCTCTGCACCATTCACCCAAACGATGGCAGCCTCTCCCAGCAGCTGCCACTGTAGTTACTTGTGCAGTTTTGTCTTGTTTATGTGAAGGAAAGATTCTACTTATTTGGAATGTGCTCCTTGCCTCAGTTCTGCAGCTATCTGGCAAAGAGGCAACCATTTCCAATTAGAAATCTCCAAGTTTTAGAATAAACACAGAAGTGGTGCAAAAACAACAGGTTTCTTGCAGCCCTGAGTCTCGCTGCCTGGCAGAAATCTCTTCTGCTGTCTGCTGATGGCTGGAAGACGCTCCTGATGCTCTCAGTATCTGAACATTCCTAAGCAGGCACACTCAGGTTCCCTTGAAGAGGATATTGCCTTGCTGGGTTGGCTCCTGGCTGGAGTGTGAGAGCAAACCAGCTTGTCTATGGCCTTGGACAATCTGGTTTAGCCAGCCACTGGAGGAAAGCAAGGAGAGAGACAGTGTGGCGAGACAGATAATGCTTGGAGAGGAAAAGAGGCATTTTCCTGGTCTCCTGCAGGACATCCAAGGTCAGCTGCATGGCTATTACCAGAATGCAAGTAAATCCACATTATAATTCAGAGCAGTTTGAATTTTTACATACACAATTTCACAGATTCACAGATTGCATCAGGTTGGAAGGGACCCTCAAAGGTCATCTCATCCAACCCCCACTGCAGTCAGCAGGGATACCCCAACTAAAGCAGGCTGCCCAGGGCCACGTCAAGCCTGATCTTGAATGTCTGCAGGGATGCAACCTCAACCATACTGCTGGGCAACCTGTTCCAGTATTTCACCACTCTCACTGTGAAGAACTTCCTCCTGATGTCCAACCTAAATGTATCCTGCTGCAGTGTCAACCCTTCTAAACATCCCCTCCCCAGCCTTCCTCAGGTCCCCTTCAGACACTGAAATGCAGTTACACCACCTCCCCGCAGCTGCCTTCTCCCTAGGCTTCTGAATTTATTGATGCCTTGAGAGGTGCAGTGTGTTCCCTAGCAGCAACCACAATGCTGAACATCTAAAATGTCCGTGTGGATGCTCAGGAACTCTCCAGTTTTCAGTGAGGGCTGAGCAGTTGCTTAGTTCATCCCTGAAGGACGTTCCTCTGCAGCACAGCTGAGAGCTACAGACGAGGAGGGATTAGAAATGGAAATGCACTCTCATATCCAAAACAATTTACTTTGGAACAGAAATTTAATTAATGTTTTATTGCACTTAAGTGTATCAGTGCTGTTTCAAATGCCCCATTTATCTGACTATTAATTGGAAAAGTTACTTCCAAAGTGTAACATTTGTGAAGTAATTGATTTAGATTGTCACAAATACGTGGCCAGATATCTCCCAAGTTCTGTATCCTTCATATTTTACTGTCCTAAGGAAAGAAGTAGCTCAGTTAATTAAAATTACATATTTTAATGGCCTGTGAAGGGAATGAGATGGTGTGCTCCTGCATCTGAATAGGAATATTGAACCTATAATACATGCTAGCTGTAAGGATATCCATTGTGCTTTAAAATACATAGTGATTCATCCTCCATCACTCTATTTAAATGTCAGACATGAAGTGACTCAAATTTAAGTGAACTGCATTGTCTGTATAATCAGTTCCATACAGCTCTAGGAGCTGAAATGGAATGGGAGAAGGTTGGGCTGGAGCAGACCTGGCCTTGAAATCTATTAATGCAATGAGAACAGAGAGAGGGCAAAAACATAGTGTCATAGTATCAGTCAGGGTTGGAAGGGACCACAAGGATCAGCTAGTTCCAACCCCCCTGCCATGGGCAGGGACACCCCACTCTAGATCAGCCTGGCCAGAGCCTCATCCAGCCTGGGCTTAAACACCTCCAGGGATGGGGCCTCAACCACCTCCCTGGACAACCCATTCCAGGGCTTCACTCTCATGGGGAAGAACTTCCTCCTCACATCCAGCCTGAAGCTCCCCACCTCCAGCTTCATTCCATTAATCCCAAATTCATTCCATTAATCCCAAAATCCCAACTGCAAGGGAAAGGGGAACTCGGTTTAGGGGATTTAGTAGCACAGATTTGGGAGAAAGTGTTAGGGAAGGGGAGATGAAGATTTAACAGCCCTTCTGTAGCCCTATTAGGAGGAAGTTCCTCACAATGAGGGTAGTGAGATACTAGAAGAGCTGGCCCAGAGATGTGGTGGAAGCTCCACCACTGAAGACATTCAAGGTCAAACTTGGGATGCAGAGGAACCTGATCTAGCTAAAGATGTCCCTGCTGACTGCAGGGGGGGTTGAAACAAGATGAAGTTCAAGGCTGCTTTCCAACCCAGTGCAGTCTGTGATTTGTGTGCAGCTTTGGGAACTCTGATAGTATTTTGAACATACATTTATATTTAGTAAGTAGAGAGCATTCCTCAGCATGAATATGCTCTACAAAATACTTCTCCAGCTTTCACAGGATCACACAGAATGTTAGGCCTAGGAAGGGACCTCAAACTGTCACAGAATCATTTCAGTTGGAAAAGACCTTTAAGATCATTAAGTCCAAACATTCTCTAATTCTACCAAGGCTGGTGCTAAGCCATGTCCCTCAGCACCATCTCTCAGCCTTTTTTCAAACACCACCAGGCATGGGGATCCAACCACCTCCCCAAGCAGCAATGAATTTGGTGAGGTGTTTGGAACACAGCCCTATGAGGAGAGGCTGAGGGAGCTGGGGTTGCTTAGCCTGGAGAAGAGGAGGCTCAGGGGAGACCTTATTGCTCTCTACAACTACCTGAAGGGAGGTTGTAGCCAGGTGGGGGTTGGTCTCTTCTCCCAGGCAACCAGCACCAGAACAAGAGGTCACAGTCTCAGGCTGTGCCAGGGGAGGTTTAGGCTGGAGGTTAGGAGGAAGTTCTACACAGAGAGAGTGATTGCCTGCCTGGGGAGGTGGTGGAGTCACCATCATTGAAGGTGTTCAGAAGGAGACTTGATAGGATTCTTGGTGCCATGGTTTAGTTGTTTAGGTGGATTGGACTGGTTGATAGGTTGGACACGATGATCTTGAAGGTCTCTTCCAACCTGGTCTATTCTATTCTATTCTATTCTATTCTATTCTATTCTATTCTATTCTATTCTATTCTATTTCTGTTCTCCTCACAGCAGAGGGCAGGCAGCTCCAGCCCTTGTAGCAGGCTTTGCCAGAAATACTGCTTCTAAAAGAACAAACAGTAATTGCAGGGCCTGAGTGGAGAATTCCAGTGAAGTATTTCTGGAAGAAACTATTTCTGTAACTTCCAATTTGTGAGGACAATTTAACTTCTGACAACTGTCAGCAGATGACATTCTAAAGCAATTTCACTCCTGCCTGCTACAGAATCATGATAGTAATAAAAGCTTCAAGAAAGACAACATAAATAAACAGAGCATGGAAAAAAAAAAGAGGGGGGGGAACACCTAATAGATTAATTTCTATTATTTTTCAAACATACAGCACTGTGCTGTGGTAAAATCTGTCTCAAACTCTCCTATTTGAGTAATATTTCTAATGCCAGCTCCTTGTAACACCAGACATATCTGGGAGATGGAAGTTGCAAGCACAAATGTAACTAACATCAGCTTCCCTAAAATATTGAGGAGTGAAATGGATCCTCAGAAAGCTCCAACCAAGGCTGGAACAGAAAGGAACCCTCGGAGAACAAGCACAAGCTCTCAGTCAGCTGACTCAAGAACCAGCAGCATCAGCAGCTCAAGACCTCCCCAGCTGCCTGAACCACGCTGAATGTGGACAGAAAGTGCCCTGTATGGATGTCAGTTTTCTCTCTTCCTGCTCAAGGATATCAGACTGATCATGGGATGCAGGGGAAGAACATTAGGCTGGGGTCAGAGTGGCTGGAGAGCGGCCAGGCAGAGAGGGACCTGGGGGTAGTGGTTGATAGTAGGCTGAACATGAGCCTGCAGTGTGCCCAGGTGGCCAAGAAGGCCAATGGCATCCTGGCCTGCATCAGGAGCAGTGTGGCCAGCAGGAGCAGGGAGGTCATTGTGCCCTGTGCTCAGCACTGGTTAGGCCATGCCTTGGGCCAGATTTCTGATTTCCACTGCTGGGGAGGACCAGATCATCTGGAGGTCAACTGAGCCATCTGCCTCCATCTATGTTTCTTTGGGAGTGGGGCAGCTGGGGAGACCAGAATCCAGGAGCCAGCTATGGGATAGTCTGAGAAGATCAATGTGGGGGGAATCTACATTACAGATGGATTCTCCCAAACAGTGCTTCAATCCTGAACAGCCAGAGAGGGGAAGAGGACAAAACACTTGGTGCTGTTCTGTGCCTTTTACAGACTCATAGAATAGCTTGAGTTGGAAGAGACATTTCAAGATCATCTGATCCAACCCCTCTGCAGTCAGCAGGGACACCTACAACTAGAGCAGGTTGCTCAGAGCCCCAAACAACTGACCTGGAATGGTTCCAAGCATGGAGCACCTCCCACCTCTCTGGGCAACCTGGGCCAGCATTTTGTAGAACCATAGAGCAGTGAGTGGGAAGTGTGTGCTGTGTGTGGTCAGCCACATGTATGTGTCTGTGTGAGCTGTGTGTCTGTGGGCATGTGCCTGCTGGGGATCCTCATCCTGTTGCTGCTTGGGCCTGCAGCATCCTCACCACTGCATGTGGGAACCCCTGCCAGTACTTGTCTGTGTAAGAGCTCCTCGAGATTCTGTACAGCATCTGCTTTTTATCAGAAGTGCTTTAAATCATTTTAGAAAAGGAAGAGTAATGGCTCTCAGAAGCTACATTCTTTGAGAGCTGAAAGATAATTAATGGATTTCAAAAGGCTCTGAAAGAGCTGGGATTAGAGCAGTTACAGAATATGACATTTAGCATGCCATACTGCCCAGGGTGAGCACTGCAAACGTGAAGAACAATGCAAGTTGCTTCCAAATGTCACAGAAACATTTCAAACCAGAGAGGAGTACTTTTTAAGAGCAAGAGTTTTCAGGCCACAGATTCAGTGACTTGCTGAATATGAGACTTCAAACCACAGAAACACAGAATGGTTTGGGATGGAAGGAACCTAAAGATCGGTTCCACACCCCCCTGCCATTGATAGGGACAGCTTCCAGAGCAGATTACTCAAAGCCCCATCCAGCCTGACCCTGAACACTTGCAGGGATGGGGCATCAGTCCTTAGTCATGCCAGTAAGAGGCACATTTACATCTCTTCACCTGCAGATCAACCTTTCATTTGGAATCCTGTCTCTGGGATTCTGAGCTAAAAACAGATGCAGAAGCCAGACATGACTTCATCACTTGCTGCCTCTATAAACAGCACTGCCTTCTTAGGTTGAGAGAGGTTCTCCTCCCTCTCTTCTCTGCCCTGTTGAGGACCCATCTGGAATATTGTGTCCAGTTCTGTGCCCCTCAATTCAAGAAGGCCCACAGGGAACTGCTTGAAAGAGTCTAGCACAGAGCCACAAAGATGCTGAAGGCAGTGGAACATCTCCCTGCTGAGGAAAGAAAAGGAGAGGGAAAGAGAGGAGGAGTGGAACAGAACTGACTCCTTGGGAAACAGAGATGGCTGCAGTTATTTTAATGAAGTTGAAAGAAAAAATATGATTGGACTAGGAGGCAGAAAGCAAAGAGAGTGGAGAAGTTTTAAGGATGGAACAATCCAAGCACAGATTTTCTGCTTCAGTCAGGAAAGCCAAGACCTCCAGGCAGTCCCAAGGCTTAAAGTCTTGGGATAAGAGAGCACTGCAAGGGCTGGGGTTTAGGAAGGAGCTGTTGGTCTACTAAAAAAACAAGGTAAAGAATATTGCACCATCAGGAAAGGCCTCCTAAAATGTAACTGCCAGCTGAACTGGGGCACTGTTTGCAGGCTGAAAAGGAGGGTGTGCATTTGGCTAGGAGTTCAGCAGTCTACAGGAACATCAAACTGAGACAGTCTGAAGTGACAGTGTATGTGACATTACAGTCACCAAGGCTGAATCTGTCTCTCTCCATGTCCTACTGCTGCCACTGAAATCAGAAGAGCTTAAATTCCCTTCATTGGCATTATGTCTTATTACAAAACCAGCCAGCAACTCATGCATGCAGCTTTGGAGTTTGCTCCCATCACCTGAAACCTGCAGTTTCCTCCTTTTCTCCCAAGGTAACCACTCCTGGTTAATATCTTTATTGATGAGCTGGAGGAGGGGATTGAGTCCACCATTTGTAAGTTACAGGGGACACCAAGCTGGGAGCAGGTGTGGCTCTGTTAGAGGGTAGGAGGGCCCTGCAGGGGGACCTTGCCAGGCTGGATAGATGGGCAGAGTCCAAGGGCATGAGATTTAACAAGTCTGAATGCTGGGTTCTATACTTTGGCCACAACAACCCCACACAGTGCTACAGGCTGGGGTCAGAGTGGCTGGAGAGCAGCCAGGCAGAGAGGGACCTGGGGATACTGGCTGACAGCAGCTGAAGATGAGCCTGCAGTGTGCTCAGGTGGCCAAGAAGGCCAATGGCATCCTGGCCTGCATCAGGAATAGTGTGGCCAGCAAGAGCAGGGAGGACATTCTGCCCCTGTACTCTGCACTGGTTAGGCCACACCTTGAGTCCTGTGTCCAGTTCTGGGCCCCTCAGCTTAAGAAAGATGTTGAGATGCTCAAACATGTCCAGAGAAGGGCAACAAGACTGGGGAGGGATCTGGAGCACAATCCCTGTGAGGAGAGGCTGAGGGAGCTGGGGTTGTTTAGCCTGGAGAAGAAGAGGCTCAGGGGAGACCTTCTTGCTGTCTGCAACTCCCTGAAGGGAGGTTGTAGCCAGATGGGGGTTGGCCTCTTCTCCCAGGCAACCAGCAATAGAACAAGAGGACACCAAGCTGCACCACGGGAGGTTCAGGCTGGATGTGAGGAAGAAGTTCTTCCCAGAAAGAGAGATTGGCCATTGGAATGTGCTGCACAGGGAGATGGTGGAGTCACCATCCCTGGAAGTGTTTAAAATCATAGTATCAGTCAGGGTTGGAAAGGACTGATGAGACACTTGGTGTCATGGTTTAGTTGATGGTGCTGGGTGACAGGTTGGACTTGATGATCTCAAAGGCCTTTTCCAACCAGGTTAATTCTGTGATTCTGTGAAGACAGGAGGGAACAGCAAGGAAGAAGAACTTCCTGTGAGGTTTAGCTTGAAATCTTCATTTTAAGAGCTTTAAAACCCAGGCAATTCAAAGCATGAAAGTATTCAAATTACTACTTTTCAGGCTGTTTCATCCCAGAGTGAAAAAACAAGGTACCAGGGAAGTTAAAGTAATTCTTGTATGTCAGATGTTGTTACAGACTTCCAAGCAAAATGACAGTTAGAGATGAATGACATTCTTTTTATGCATCAAGCTGCATGAAAAACATTCAGTCTACCTCACTCTTACACTCTCTTCAAACAGAGAAAAAAAACCCCAAACCCCCCAGCAGCTATTTTCTGTCACTTGACTGAACTATAAATTTTACTTTGTGCTGTGAAGTTGTATCTACTCTGCCTGAAAAGCAAGGATTTAAATCACCAGCACCGACTGCTAGACTAAATCATGTTTCTCATGGAAGTTTGAGCTACTATCCCAGAAAACTTCTAGGAACATGCTATTAAAAGCAGGCAGTCATTAGCACATGCCTGCAAGACCAGACACTGCTGGTCCAGAGAAGGGCCAAGAGGATGATCAGAGGGCTGGAGCACCTCTCCTATGGAGACAGACTGAGAGAGTTGGGGCTGCTCCGTCTGGAGAAGGCTCCGAGGAGACCTAATTGTGGCCTTCCAGTATCTGAAGGAGGCTACAAGAAGTCTGGGGAGGGACTCTTT
The DNA here is from genome assembly GCF_014839835.1 of Dryobates pubescens. Lineage (NCBI taxonomy): Eukaryota > Metazoa > Chordata > Aves > Piciformes > Picidae > Dryobates > Dryobates pubescens. Next base: position 4,067,097 of record NC_071634.1, read on the forward strand.
AGGGTGTCAGGGAGAGACAGAACTGGGGGAAATGGAGCAAAGCTAGGAGTGGTTAGATTCAGACTGGATGTTAGGAAGAAGTTCTTCAGCATGAGGGTGGTGAGACACTGGCACAGGTTGCCCAGGGAGGTTTTTGCAGCCAGGCTGGATGTGGCTGTGAGCAACCTGCTGTAGTGTGAGGTGTCCCTGCCCATGGCAGGGGGGCTGGAGCTGGATGATCATTGAGGTCCCTTCCAATCCTGACAATTCTGTGTGATTCTGTGAATTAATAAAAAGAATAGATTTACATAAATACAATGTATTTCCTTGTCTTGCTTTCCTCAGCACCTCAGACTCTTAATGCAATCAGACCTGAGCCCAAAGGACCAGCAGTTCTTTGTAGATTTCTGGGTGAATCTCAACCTGAATGTCTCCTCCACAGGGAATTTCCTTCTTCTGTACTGATCAACAAGGGACCAGTGAAATTTAGACACCTATGCAATGAGAAGCAATTTTCCCCTCCCCTCCCCAGACTGGATTTCTTATTTCTGAGTTCTTCACTTCCCTGCACTTCTCAGGCTCCGTAGCTTCAGGGCTTAGGGTTCTTAGAAGAAAAAAAACCATGCAGAAACTTCAGTCATCCCAGAACTTCAATATGCAGAACATTATCTGCTTTCCCTCACCTTGAATGCATGACAATGTGAACAACAACAGGTTGTTCAGCCTGGAGAAGAGAAGGCTCTGAGGAGACCTTAGAGCAGCCTCCCAGTACCTGAAGGGGGCTACAAGAAAGCCAGGAAGGGACTTCTTATAAGGGTTTCTAGTGACGAGGGACAAGGACTTTGAGCTGGAGGAGAGATTTAGACTGAATAATAGGAAGGGTGCTGAGACACTGGAACAGGTTGCCCAGGGAGGTTGTGGATGTCCCCTCCACAGAGATGTTCAAGGCCAGGTAGGATGAGGCTTTGAGCAACCTGTGCTTGTGGAAAGTGTCACTCTCTCTGTGTAGAATTTCTTCCTAACCTCCAGCCTAAACTTCCCCTGGCACAGCTTGAGACTGTGTCCTCTTGTTCTGGTGCTGGTTGCCAGGGAGAAGAGACCAACCCCCACCTGGCTACAACCTCCTTTCAGGGAGTTGTAGAGAGCAAGAAGGTCTCCCCTGGGCCTCCTCTTCTCCAGGCTAAGCAACCCCAGCTCCCTCAGCCTCTCCTCACAGGGCTGTGCTCCAGACCCCTTCCCAGCTTTGTTGCTCTTCTCTGGACACCTTCCAGCAAGTCAACCTCCTTCCTAAACTGAGGGGCCCAGAACTGGACACAGGACTCAAGGTGTGGCCTAACCAGTGCAGTGTACAGGGGCAGAATGACCTCCCTGCTCCTGCTGGCCACACTGTTCCTGATGCAGGCCAGGATGCCATTGGCCCTCTTGGCTGCCTGGGCACACTGCAGGCTCATGTTCAGACTACCATGAACCAGTACCCCCAGGTCCACACTAGAGAGAAGGGAGCCTTTTTTTACACTGAAGGTGGTGAGGCACTGGCCCAGGTTGCCCATGAGGTGGTAGATGGCCCCTTTCTTGGAACCATTGCAGGTCAGGTTGTTTGGAACTCTGAGCAACCTGCTCCAGTTGCAGCTGTCCCTGCTGACTGCAGGGGAGTTGGAGTGGATGACCTCCAATGGTCCCTTCCAACCCAAACCATTCTGTGACCATCAAAACCCCCAGAACTCTGTGTTCTGTGCTTTCATGTTCATTCCAAAGGGTTCTACAAATGACACAGCAGATTCATTTCATGCCTAGCAATGCAAAGCAAGTCACCCTAGGATGAACTGCAGCTGGCTATAGTAGCATATCATCATATACAGCAATATAGGGCAGAGAATGGGGAGCATGCCAGAGCCAGCTGGAGACATTTATAGGTTGATGGTGTAATTATCCAAGCTGGAATTTTGCCAGAACATCAACTGGCAACACTCTGGCAAAACACAGCCTCAGTTCATTAATCCATCTCTTTATGTCACCGAGCTAAACATATCATTTCACACTGCAGCAAGGCTGCTCTAATTTACCCAGCTCCTGTGTGCTAATAATGGTGTTTGGTGTCTCCTGCTCTCCTAATTATGGAATCATGTTGTACAGACCCAAAAAAAGCTGCTCTACTTTCCTGACAGACTTTTTTTTCCCCCTAACCTGCAGTGTTGACAAAAGATGAATGCCTGTAGCATTGTGCATCACACTAAGATCCCTTTCCCCCCCACCCCTTCCTGCATTGTGGTTTCTTTTTAAATACAGAATTAAATATATTATTTAAAAAAAAAAAATAATAAAAGGCTTATTAACAATCAAAAAGTCAGAACTCCACTCAGGAAGCAAACCCCAAGCACTCCACAGCAAATCCTCTCAGATGCCTCCAGCTTTACGAACTCAACAAAGAAATCACAGTTAACTCCCACAAAGCTCTGATGAGCAGGAGAGGGAGAAGCTCTGATGCCAGGCTAATGAATGTGCTGTGCTTGCCTAGATCAGAGAGCAGGGTGCTGACTCTAATGCAGCAGAAGGCTTCTTGGGAGCAGCCAGCAAAACTGAGTCAGCACTGCAGCCCCAAAAGGGAGAGAGCTCCAAATTCAGAGGGAATGAGGGCACCGGGGTCAGCACTGACAATGCTGTGCCAGAACTTGACATAACACAAAATAGCTAATGAGAGAAAGGGGAAACTACAGCAGCTGACAAATGAAACTCAGTGGCAGAACACCCAGGCATCAGCATCCAAATTCTACAAAGAACAACTGTAAACCCCCAAACCACCAACAAGAATAAAACCCCACCCCAAAAACCAACCAGAAAACCCCCAAACCAGAATACTGCCATAACACTGTACAAGGATTACACAGCAAACACTCAATTTATTCTGCTGGGATTGGCTGCTGAGTATTTAAAAAACCCCAAAACACACAGGGGAAGGAAAACAGTGACACCAAATACATGTGCAGGGGACGGGAGGAAGAAAGAGCCTCAGGATGGAATAGATTGGAATATTCCCTGAGCAGTGTTTAGGTATACAAGATTTTAACCCTGCCTGCTCATAGGACCATTGGAGTCCAATTTGCACACACTGAAACCCTATTCACAGATTCACAGATTGGTTTGGACTGGAAGGGACCTTAGAGATCATCCAGTTCCAACTCCGCCCTGCGAAGGGCAGGAACACCTAGCACCAGCCCAGGCTGCCTCATCCAACCTGGCTTTGAACACCTCCAGGGAGGAGACATCCACAACCTCCCTGGACAACCTGTTCCAGTGTCTCACCACCCTCACTGGAAAGAATTTCTTCCTAATCTTCAGTCTCAATCTCCCCTCTTGCAGCTCAAAGCCATTGCCTCTCATCCTAACATTCCAAGCTCTTCTCAAAAGTCCCTCCCTGGCTCTCTTGTAGCCCTCTTCAGGTATCAAAATGCTGCTCTAAGGTCTCCCTGGAGCCTTCTCTTCTCCAGGCTGAACAATCCCCAACTCTTGCATCCCCACAGGGGAGGTGCTCCATCATTTCAATCCTGTTATTATCTGTATCTTTCCAGATTGTGATACTTTTTGCATCTATTTCAATCTATACTCAAAGCCACCAGCAATTCTTTCCCGCTGTGCTATGCTGTTGATAATTGTTAGGCTCTTCTGAAATGCATGTGCCACAATCCTGCTTCTACATTTGCATCCACAGCCTTCTGGAAACCCCTGCTCACATTGAAAAACTCAAAACCCATCTTTTATTTCATGGCAGGATAAAAAGCAAGTTGAAAATTAAGTTATAAGCTTTGGCACTGGGCAGCACAGTGGATGAGGCATATGTGAGTTCACTATTTGAGGATGGAACAGGTAGAAAGAAAAAAAGCAGAAGAACAACCTAAACCTTCTTTTTTTTACCAGAGTTAACTGTCCCTGGAGGTGTTTAGGAGGAGACTGGATGAGGCACTAGGTGCCATGATTTAGTGGATAAGACGGTGTTGGGTGATAGGTTGGACTTGATGATCTCAACGGTCTTTTCCAACCTGGTCTATTCCATTCCATTCCATTCCATTCCATTCCATTCCATTCCATTCCATTCCATTCCATTCCATTCCAACTTTATAGAAGCAATGAATTAAAGGTCATCACAGTACCTCGAGTACTGTGTCCAGTTCTGGGCCCCTCAGTTTAGGAAGGATGTTGACTTGCTGGAACGAGTCCAGAGAAGAGCAACAAAGTTGGTGAGGGGTTTGGAACATAAGCCCTACGAGGAGAGGCTGAGGGAGCTGGGGTTGCTTAGCCTGGAGAAGAGGAGACTCAGGGGTGACCTTATTACTCTCTACAACTACCTGAAGGGAGGTTGTAGACAGACGGATGTTGGTCTCTTCTCCCAGGCAAGCAGTACCAGAACAAGAGGACACAGTCTCAGGCTGCGCCAGGGGAGATACAGGCTGGATGTTAGAAAAAAGTTCTATACAGAAAGAGTGATTGCACATTGGAATGGGCTGCCTGGGGAGGTGGTGGAGTCACCATCACTGGAGGTTTTTAGGAGAAGACTTGACGGGGTACTTGGTGCTGTGGGTTAGTTGCTTGGGCGGAGTTGGATTGGTTGATGGGTTGGACGCGATGATCTTGAAGGTCTCTTCCAACCTGGTTTATTCTATGTATTCTATGTATTCTATGTAACTCCCCTGCAATCAGCAGGGAGACCTCCAACTACAGCAGGTTGCTCAAGGCCCCATTAAGTTTGACCTTGAATGCCTCCAAGGATGGGAGCTCCACTACATCTCTGGGCAACCTGTTTCAGTATTTCACCATTCTCATTGTGAAGAGCTTCCTCCTGATGTCCAACCTAAATCAGCCCTACTCCAGTTTCAAACCAGTGCCCAGTTTCTGTCACCACAGGCCTTTCTAAACAGTCCCTCCACAGCCTTCCTGTAGGTCCCCTTTGGATACTGAAATGCAGCTATAAGGTCTCCCCAGAGCCACCTCTTCTGAAGGCTGAACAAGCCAAATTTTCCCAGCCTGTCCTCACAGGAGAGCTGCTCCAGCCCTCTGATCATCTTTCTGGCCATTTAGGCTGGATGTTAGGAAGAAATTCTTCACAGAAAGAGAGATTTGCCATTGGAATGTGCTGCCCAGGGAGGTGGTGGAGTCACCATCACTGGAGGTGTTTAGGAAGAGACTGGATGGGGCTCTTGGTGCCATGGTTTAGTTCATTAGATGGTGTTGGGTGATAGGTTGCACTTGATTTCAAAGGTTTTTCCCAACCTGGTTAATTCTATCTACCTAAATTCCTCTGGACTCTCTCCAGCAGGTCCATGTCCTTCCTATCTTGAGGGCCCCAAAGCTGGGCACAGTAGTCCTGGTGAGGTCTCACCAGAGCAGAGCAGCAGCATCCCCTCTCTGGATCTGCTGGCCATGCTGCTTTTCATGTAGCCCAGGATGCAATCTAACCATTTCAAGTCTTTTATTACTGATATCCTGTGACATAGGACATAGTTTTAAGGACATTATCAGAGCAGCTGATGCACATCTTTCAGAAACAACTTTGCAAAGCAGCAGCTAAAGCAGCCGCCCCCTTCAGCATATCGCTCCACATACCTTGTTTGCGTACATCCTCTACAGCAGCAACCAACTCCTCCTTCAGGTCCTGGCTCTCCTTAGCAATTTGATCTCCCTTTTCCAAGAAGTTTTGAGTGGCCTGCTCCACCGAAGCAGCCAAGACATGAGCCTTCTTTGAGCGCCCTTTCTTTTTGCCAGATGGTCCTTTGTTGCTGGTGTTAACAAGCGTGGTTACCTTTGGGAAAGAAGAACAAGCTTTTGTCAGTCTGAATGATCCTGCAGCTCTTCACAGCTCAGTAGATGGGCACCAAATTCAATGCCCTCACCTAGAAATTATGTGATGGGCACAGGTATTGAACAAATAAAGCTTAAAATCCCAAGCTTGGCAGCTGTAGCAGTTTTGGGCTATGCCTTTAACATTTTTCACAGATCTTGAGCAGAAAAGTAGTAAAATGGAAACAAATCACTATTGGGTGTGAAAAGGAATAGAATAGCATAGAATAGAATAGAACTAAAATAGAATAGAAAGAGAAGAGGAGAGGAGAGGAGAGGAGAGGAGAGGAGAGGAGAGGAGAGGAGAGGAGAGGAGAGGAGAGGAGAGGAGAGGAGAGGAGAGGAGAGGAGAGGAGAGGAGAGGAGAGGAGAGGAGAGGAGAGGAGAGGAGAGGAGAGGAGAGGAGAGGAGAGGAGAGGAGAGGAGAGGAGAGGAGAGGAGAGGAGAGGAGAGGAGAGGAGAGGAGAGGAGAGGAGAGGAGAGGAGAGGAGAGGAGAGGAGAGGAGAGGAGAGGAGAGGAGAGGAGAGGAGAGGAGAGGAGAGGAGAGGAGAGGAGAGGAGAGGAGAGGAGAGGAGAGGAGAGGAGAGGAGAGGAGAGGAGAGGAGAGGAGAGGAGAGGAGAGGAGAGGAGAGGAGAGGAGAGGAGAGGAGAGGAGAGGAGAGGAGAGGAGAGGAGAGGAGAGGAGAGGAGAGGAGAGGAGAGGAGAGGAGAGGAGAGGAGAGGAGAGGAGAGGAGAGGAGAGGAGAGGAGAGGAGAGGAGAGGAGAGGAGAGGAGAGGAGAGGAGAGGAGAGGAGAGGAGAGGAGAGGAGAGGAGAGGAGAGGAGAGGAGAGGAGAGGAGAGGAGAGGAGAGGAGAGGAGAGGAGAGGAGAGGAGAGGAGAGGAGAGGAGAGGAGAGGAGAGGAGAGGAGAGGAGAGGAGAGGAGAGGAGAGGAGAGGAGAGGAGAGGAGAGGAGAGGAGAGGAGAGGAGAGGAGAGGAGAGGAGAGGAGAGGAGAGGAGAGGAGAGGAGAGGAGAGGAGAGGAGAGGAGAGGAGAGGAGAGGAGAGGAGAGGAGAGGAGAGGAGAGGAGAGGAGAGGAGAGGAGAGGAGAGGAGAGGAGAGGAGAGGAGAGGAGAGGAGAGGAGAGGAGAGGAGAGGAGAGGAGAGGAGAGGAGAGGAGAGGAGAGGAGAGGAGAGGAGAGGAGAGGAGAGGAGAGGAGAGGAGAGGAGAGGAGAGGAGAGGAGAGGAGAGGAGAGGAGAGGAGAGGAGAGGAGAGGAGAGGAGAGGAGAGGAGAGGAGAGGAGAGGAGAGGAGAGGAGAGGAGAGGAGAGGAGAGGAGAGGAGAGGAGAGGAGAGGAGAGGAGAGGAGAGGAGAGGAGAGGAGAGGAGAGGAGAGGAGAGGAGAGGAGAGGAGAGGAGAGGAGAGGAGAGGAGAGGAGAGGAGAGGAGAGGAGAGGAGAGGAGAGGAGAGGAGAGGAGAGGAGAGGAGAGGAGAGGAGAGGAGAGGAGAGGAGAGGAGAGGAGAGGAGAGGAGAGGAGAGGAGAGGAGAGGAGAGGAGAGGAGAGGAGAGGAGAGGAGAGGAGAGGAGAGGAGAGGAGAGGAGAGGAGAGGAGAGGAGAGGAGAGGAGAGGAGAGGAGAGGAGAGGAGAGGAGAGGAGAGGAGAGGAGAGGAGAGGAGAGGAGAGGAGAGGAGAGGAGAGGAGAGGAGAGGAGAGGAGAGGAGAGGAGAGGAGAGGAGAGGAGAGGAGAGGAGAGGAGAGGAGAGGAGAGGAGAGGAGAGGAGAGGAGAGGAGAGGAGAGGAGAGGAGAGGAGAGGAGAGGAGAGGAGAGGAGAGGAGAGGAGAGGAGAGGAGAGGAGAGGAGAGGAGAGGAGAGGAGAGGAGAGGAGAGGAGAGGAGAGGAGAGGAGAGGAGAGGAGAGGAGAGGAGAGGAGAGGAGAGGAGAGGAGAGGAGAGAGGAGAGAAGAGAGAAGAAGAAAAGAAGAAGAAAATAAGAAGAAAAGAAGAAAAAAAGAAGAAAAGAAAAAAGAAAAAAAAAAGAAGAAAAGAAGAAAAGAAGAAGAAAAGAAGAAGAAGAAAAGAAGAAGACAAGAAGAAAAGAAGAAAAGAAGAAAAGAAGAAGAAAAGAAGAAAAGAAGAAGAAAAGAAGAAAAGAAGAAGAAAAGAAGAAGAAAAGAAGAAGAAAAGAAGAAGAAAAGAAGAAGAAAAGAAGAAAATAAGAAGAAAAGAAGAAGAAAAGAAGAAGAAAAGAAGAAGAAAAGAAGAAGAAAAGAAGAAGAAAAGAAGAAGAAAAGAAGAAGAAGAAAAGAAGAAAAGAAGAAGAAAAGAAGAAGACAAGAAGAAGAAGAAAAGAAGAAGACAAGAAGAAAAGAAGAAAAGAAGAAGAAAAGAAGAAGACAAGAAGAAGAAAAGAAGAAGAAAAGAAAGATAATTCTAAACAATCCCATTGGAGAGATAAGGGACTTAAACTGGTTGTACCAAACCAATTCCTCTCTTCTCTTCTCACTTGCTGGAGAGACACTGACTTGCTTCTGCTTGACCTTGGCTGCACTGGTTTGGTAAAGTCTAACAGCAACTTTCTCTGCTCCTTTCTCCCTTCTTTTGTAGAGGGGGGTCTGGGTAGGCAGGAAAGGAGAAGCTAGTAGCTTCCCCTGGTCCTTGACCAGGAGGGTCCTTGTGCTGTTTATTGATTGTCAATACCTGTCATTAGTGTAACTCCTGGATATTTTGTACATATTCATTGCATTCCATTGTAGATTGTAGTTTTGCCTGTAAACACAGCTTTCATTTGCTTCCAGGGGAGGTGGTCTGGCACAGTTAATGGTGGGGAAGAAATTTCAACCCACCACAGCAGCTCACCTCAAAAAAATATTTCCCTTTTAACCTCTAGGCACTGCAACAGGCTGCCAAGGGAGGTTATGGATGCTCCTTCCCTGGAGGTGTTCAAGGCCAAGTAGGATGAGGCCTTGAGCAACCTGGGCTAGTGGAAGGTGTCCCTGCCCACAGCAAGGGGATTGGAACTGGATGAGCTTTGAAGTCCCTCCTGACCCAACCCATTCCATCGTTGTGTTTATTCTGGGCTAAGCAAATCCCAGTCAAGCAGTGAAAGAGGGGAAAAAGAAAAGATAAGAAACAGGCAGAGAAGGGCACTGGTGCTAAAGCACCAGTTTTGTCACTGTTTTTCATTTTAAATAATGAATAAGCTGGTAAAATGAAAACCTAACACACAGGGGTCAGAAACCATTCCAAAAGCACTCATCCCTGGAGATAAGTACTGTCAGGTACAGGCAAGTGGGGACAAAATCATTGTGGCTGTTTTCCAGGCATTAAGGAATGAATAGCTCCTGCTGCATAGATTATACAGGTTAGAACTATTCAGTTTAGCACTGCTGCAGCATATTTATAATACACTGGCATAAGACAACAGCAGATACCTACAGATAGTGGAATGACAGTGAAATGAGCCCACTTTTGACCCTGTATTGAAAAAGAAAGGACATCTGCTGCCATGTTGGTAGAATCTCCTAAAGGCATTCCTCATTGAGCTGTTGATAAACTGATTAGAGGCTTTAACCACAAAGCTTAACAAGGCAGCACAGAGTGTGACACAGCTTTTTGCTGGACCACAAAACCCTTGTGTCACCCCACCAGGAAAATGCTGCCCTTCTGCAAACCAGGGAGAGTGAACTGGGTGCTACTAGGTGTTAGAAGCAGGACAAAACAGCAATGGATCTGTAACACCCAGGGATGCAATTCCTTCCCAACCAGGGTACAAACCAGGGCAGGTGATATCATAGAACCATAGAAGTGTCAGGGTTGGAAGGAACCTCAAGGATCAGCCAGTTCCAACCCTCCTGCCATGGCCAGGGACACCTCACACTAGAGCAGGTTGCTCACAGCCACATCCAGCCTGGCCTTAAACACTCCAGTCTCTCACCACCCTCATGGGGAACAACTTCTTCCTAACATCCAATCTGAATCTACCCATTCCTGGTTTTGTTCCATTCCCCCCAGTCCTATCACTCCCTGACACCTTCAAAAGTCCCTCCCCAGCTTTCTTGCAGCCCCCTTAGGATACTGGAAGGCCACAAGAAGGTCTCCTCAGAGCCTTCTCTTCTCCAAACTGAACAGCCCCAACTCCCTCAGTCTGCCCTCATAGCAGAGCAGCTCCAGCCTCATGGCCCTTCTCTGGACACGCTCCAGCTCCTCCAGATCTTTCCTGTGATAGGGGCATATGACTAAGACAAAAAGTTGCTGCAAGGAAATCAAAGCCTCTGCACTGCAAGGCAAAGGAATGGATAAAAATTCACAGTCAACCCATTCCTGCTACCAGGGGTTTGGTACAGTTGTGGCCAAAGAGCCTTGGGTGATACTACTTTTCTTTTAATGCTCTTTGAGATAGGCTTTTTTTTCTTTAATCATATGAAAATGAACTCTAGACTAATGAAGAATCAAAAAAAAAGAGAGAGATCAGGATCTCAAAGCACCATATCTATATAAGAGGGTGGGGAAAAAGAGTATTTCAGAGCCTTCTTTCAGGAAGCAGTCTGCATGGCTACAGGGAGGTAATAATCTTTCATCATCTCTTGTTTCCCACTCTTAATATCTAGAAATAGTATTTTCATTATTGGTTTTTCCCCTTGAAAATATTCTTGATGAAATAAGAAGGTTGGGATAACCTTGTAATAAGAAGAAGAATGGATAGAAAGCAGCCCTGAGGAGAAGGACTTTGGGGGTGCTGATGAGTGAAAAGCTGGACGTGAGCTGGCACCATGGGCTCGCAGTTCAGACCCAACCTGTCCTGGGCTGATTCCCCAGCAGCATGGGCAGCAGGGGGAGGGAGGGGATTCTGCCCTTCTGCTGGACTCTTTCAAGCAGTTCCCTGAGGTCCTTCTTAAACTGAGTGGCCCAGAACTGGACACAAGATTCCAGATGCAGCTTCAGCAGAGCAGAATAGGGGGAGAGGAAAATCTCTCTCGAACTGCTAACCACAACACTTCTGATATACCCCAGGATGCCATTGAAGTGTCTACCCAGAACATTTTAGAATCATACAATCAATAAGGTTGGAAAAGACCACAGAGATCATCAAGTCCAACCTATCACCCAACACCTCATGACTAACGAAACCATGGCTTCAAGTGCCACATCCAATCCCTTTTTGAACACCTCCAGGGACAGGAACTCCACCATCTCACTGGGCAGCACATTCCAATGGCCAATCTCTCTTTCTATGAAGAACTTCTTCCTAACCTCCAGCCTCAGCCTCCCCTGGTGCAGCTTGAGACTGTGTCCTCTTGTTCTGGTGTTGGTTGTCTGGCAGAAGAGACCAACCCCCACCTGGCTACAACCTCCCTTCAGGGAGTTGTAGAAAGCAGCAAGGTCTCCCCTGAGCCTCCTCTTTTCCAGGCTAAGCAACCCCAGCTCCCTCAGCCTCTCCTCACAGGGCTGTGCTCCAGACCCCTCCCCAGCTTTGCTGCCCTTCTCTGGACACCTTCAAGTCTCTCAATATCTTTCTTAAATTGAGGAGTGCAGAACTGGACACAGGACTCAAGGTGTGGCCTAACCAGTGCTGAGAACAGGGCAGAATGACTTCCCAGCACTGAAAGTGGAAGTCAAATTCTTCTGCAAGTTCTCTTATGTTGACTTCAGAGTTGACTGATTGCATCTTAAAAAAATACCCCCAAAAAAACAACCAAATATAGAAAAAGGCCAAACAGGCAAGCTCATAGCTCAGTCTTCTGGCAGGGCTTTAAAGCTATCCTACCTACACTGATACAAAGGAAATAATGTCTCTATCAGCTTCTGTTACTAATTAATGCAGACCTCACCCAAAATTCTGTGCAATTATCAAATATATCACTGGATAATTACCATAAGCTCATTTGGCAACCCCATAATGATCCTGGCTTTGTAATCGCACTAGGGAACCTTGCTCTCTTATTTTACTAAAGAAGCTTGACACAGTTCTAGCACAGATCTCTGTTGGAAAAACAGAGCTGCACTAATTAATAGCTCAGTCCCATCTTGAATTAAGTCTTCCTTGCACAGCTGCAGCAGCACAAAAGAAAGGTGAAGATGTCTTTGCTAAAAGCAGAAAATTCTATTACCATGAATTTCCCTGTTGCAGAGGTCATGTGTGGGCAGGGATGCCAGAAGTGGAAGGGGGCAGACCTAGATCACTTACCCAGCAAATGAATCCCCAGTCAGCAGCTACAGCTCAGAGGAGGACATCCCTGGCTCTGTGAATTAAACTGCTTTCACATGTGGCATGGGCCACAGGTGTAAGGATTCCAATACTTCCCTCCTTCTCTTCCCCACATACCCGCCAGGATTGCATTACTTACTCCCCAGACTACCCATAACCACATCACTAAATATATTGACAATTTCTTAGGAAAAGATTGATGTGCTCTTTTGCTGTTGCTATAATTACATTTCTAATCATAGAATTGTCAGGGTTGGAAGGGACCTCAAAGATCATCTAGTTCCAAACCCACTGCCATGAGCAGGGACACCTCACACTACAGCAGGCTGCTCACAGCCACCTCCAGCCTGGCTGCAAACACCTCCAGGGATGAGGCTTCCACCACCTCCCCAGGCAACCTGTGCCAGTGTCTCACCACCCTCATGGGGAACAACTTCTTCCTAGCATCCAATCTGAATCTCCCCATTTCTAGTTCTGTTCCATTCCCCCCAGTCCTATCACTACCTGTCACCCTCAAAAGTCCCTCCCCAGCTTTCTTGCTGCCCCCTTAGGACACTGGAAGGCCACAATTATGTCTCCTCAGAGCCTTCTCCTCTCCAGACTGAACAGCCCCAACTCTCTCAGTCTGTCCTCAGCAGAGCAGCTCCAGCCCTTTGCTCATCCTCATGGCCTTTTCTCTGCACACAGATCCCAGCACATCCAGCTCCTTCCTGTAACAGGGGCTCCAGAACTGAATGCAGTTGTATTCTTGTAGATCCTTGTAGTTTGTCACTGATCACTCACTCAGGACTGATTCCTTGTTATTGTATTTTCAGTACATGAAAGGATTGAAAGTACCCCTTCAGAGAAGGACTTGGGAGCACTGGTGGATGAAAAGTAAGATATGAGCCAGCAATATGCATTTACAACCTGTGCAGCCCAGATGCATCCTGGGCTGTATCAAAAGAGCAGCCAGCAGGTGGAGGAAGGGGATTCTGCCCCTCTGCTCTGCTGAGACCCCACCTGCAGTGCTGGGGCCAGCTCTGGAATCCTCAGCACAGACCTGTTGGAGCAGGGCCAGAGGAGTCCACAGCAATGCTGGGAGGGCTGGAAGCCCTCTGCTGTGAGGCCAGGCTGAGAGCTGGGGTTATTCAGCCTGGAGAAGAGAAGGCTCCAGGGACACCTTCTTGTGACCTCTTGGTGCTTAAAGGGGCTGATCAGAAAGGTGGGGGCAGAGTTTTGACCAGGGGCTGTTGTGACAGGACAAGGGGTGATGAATTTAAACTAAAAGAGGAGAGATTCAGACTAGAGAGAAGGAAGACATTTTCTAATAATGAGGATGTTGAGACACAGGTTGAGACAGATGTCCCATCAACAGGTTGGATGGGGCTCTGAGTGACCTGGTCCTAGTGGAAAACATCCCTGTGCGTGGCAGATGCTCTGTAAAAGTCCCCTCCAATCCAGCCATCCTATGACACAGTCTCAAGCTGTGTCAGGGGAAGCTTAGGCTGGAGGTGAGGAGAAAGTTCTTCCCAGAAAGAGGAATTGGCCATTGGAATGTGCTGCCCAGTGAGATGGTGGAGTGAGGTGGTGGAGTCCCTGTCCCTGGAGGTGTTCAAAAAAGGCTTGGATGTGGCACTTGGAGCCATGGTTTAATTGTCAGGAGGTGTTAGGTATTAGGTAATAGGTTGGACTTGATGACCTCCAAGGTCTTTTCCAATCTGGTTGATTCTATGATTCTATGACTCCATGTTTCTGTGACCTATGACAGAGGATATTGGAGGTTTTCAGAGGGTGGACAGCATTTATCTGTTTGGGTTTTTTTAATAAGCCAAAGCAGGTAAATCAAACCCAGCTCTGTAAGCCTGTACATCAGGAAAATCACTCACACAAATACTTTGGTTTGGCTGGGACAGGTGAAATCAGTGTAAAAGGGCTTCTCTGAACGACCATCAAATCACTATTCTCCCTCATTCCCCTTCTATTTTGAGCTAAATACTTCTTCCCAGTGGTGGCATTTCTTGAATGTGAACAGCTACAAGTTCTTCCTCTACAAGTTATTCTTCTCTTCTCATGCACTCATATATCACCAAGCTGCTGGGAACACTCAATGACCTGAGCAAAGACAGCCCTGACATTTTAGTGTCTCTTTTGCTTCTTGCTATAAGGTTACCCTTCCACTTGACTGCACTTGCTCATTGCCTCACTGCTTATACTAATGGGATCCCCTCGAGTGCTGTTTTTCAGAACCCTCCTGTTCCCCAATGAAAGTTGCTTCAGCAAAGCAAAAAAGAAAGAGGAAAAAAGGCACTACAACTGTCTGGAAGGCCAAAACTTCATTGCTTCATTTTACAAACTCTGGCAGGTTTCTGTTTGGTTGTTTTGTGTTTTTTTTTTTCCCCTCTTTCTTGTCTTTTTTTTCCCTTTGGCAGCAGGATGGAACAGAGACCTTTCAAAATATTCTGGGAGAGGAGGAGTTTGCCTTGAGTGTGTTCAAAGCACTGGCGTGGCAATAGGATAGGATAGGATAGGATAGGATAGGATAGGATAGGATAGAATAGAATAGAATAGAATAGAATAGAATAGAATAGAATAGAATAGAATAGAATAGAATAGAATAGAATAGAATAGAATAGAATAGAATAGAATAGAACAGAACAGAACAGGACAGGACAGGACAGGACAGGACAGGATAGAATAAACCGCGTTGGAAGAGACCTTTGAGATCACCAAGTCCAACCTATCATCCAACACCATCTCATCAACTAAACCATGGCACCAAGCACCCCATCCAGTCTCCTCCTGAACACCTCCAGTGATGGTGACTCCACCACCTCCCTGGGCAGCACATTCCAATGGCCAATCACTCTCTCTGTGTAAAACTTCCTCCTAACCTCCAGCCTAAACCTCCCCTGGTGCAGCTTGAGACTGTGTCCTCTTGTTCTGGTGCTGGTTGCCTGGGAGAAGAGACCAACCTCTGCCTGTCTACAACCTCTCTTGAGGTAGTTGTAGAGAGCAAGAAGGTCTCCCCTGAGTCTCCTCCTCTCCAGGCTAAGCAACCCCAGCTCCCTCAGCCTCCCCTCATAGGGCTGTGCTCCAGACCCCTCCCCAGCTTTGTTGCCCTTCTCTGGACTCGTTCCAGCAAGTCAACCTCCTTCCTAAACTGAGGGGCCCAGAACTGGACACAGTACTCGAGGTGCAGCCTAACCAGTGCAGTGTACATGGGCAGAATGACCTCCCTGCTCCTGCTGGCCACACTGTTCCTGATGCAGGCCAGGATGCCATTGGCCCTCTTGGCTGCCTGGGCACACTGCAGGCTCATGTTCAGCCTACCATTGACCAGTACCCCCAGGTCCCTCTCTGCCTGACTGCTCTCCAGCCACTGTGACCCCAGCCTGTAGCACTGCATGGGGTAGGAAGGTCAGCTCCAACTGCTTGCTCAAAATGAAGTGGAGAACAGAGCTCAACGCTGTGGTCATGACCTTTTTCACTCTGACCACCCAGAACTGGAGCAAAACCAGGTGGGGCTGTTTGCTTTATATGTCCCCCACTTTGCACACCATAAACTTTCTTTATGATCTGGCTCTCAGCACTAGTTCATGGGGCAACCCTAATCCAACTACAAGATTTTAGTGAGCAAAATATAGTAGAAAGTACTTGTAAAAACTACTTCTCCACTCACATCCCTTCCAACCCAAGCCATTCCATGAATCTATGAAGCAGAAAAGTAGTTAACCTTCCCCTCCCTCCTTTTTTGTGCTTATTCTACAGCACTACAGATAAAAAAGGGGCTTTTGCCTTATCACACCAATGTAATAGTGAAGAGACCTTTTGCTGAGCACAGTTCAGTCCTTAACAGAACTCCTTTTCTTTAGTTTTCACTATCAACTTAAGCAATTTGCCATTGTCCTTAGCCCATAAATCACAACAGCTTACCTAATTAACTCCTGTAATTATCTCGACTTAATTAGCAGCAGTTGTCTACCTAATGCATAGGACTGAAATTCTTTTTCTCTTCTGCAGAGGTTTTCACTTCCAAATACAACTTCCACTATCCACCCTGAATTCCAGTGTTTTGACCCTATCTTTTTGTGCTTTTTGTACCTGGGCTGCATCAAAAGCAGTGTGACCAGCAGGGTGAGTGAGGTGATTCACTGCTCTGCTCTCCTGAGACCCAACCTGGGTCTCATGCATCCAGATCTGGTGCCCCCAGCATAAGAAGGGACATGAAACTGCTAGAGTAGGTCCAGAAAAGGCCATGAAGATGACCAGAGGCTGGAGCACCTCTCCTACAGGGACAGGCTGAGGAAGTTGGGGCTGTTCAGCCTGGAGAAGCGAAGCCTCCAGCGAGACCTTAGAGCAACCTTCCAGTACATGAAGGGGGCTACAGGAGAGCTGGGGAGGGACTTTTGACAAGGGCTGGGAGTGACAGGACAAGGGGCAATGGCTTTGAGCTTGAGAGGGAAGATTTAGGCTAGAGATTAGGAAGAAATTCTTTACAGTGAGGGTGGTGAGACATTGGAAGAGGTTGCCCAGGGAGGTTGTGGATGCCCTTCTCCCTGGAAGTATTCAAGGCCAGGTTGAATGAGGCCTTGAGTAACCAGGGCTAGTGGGATCCCTCCCTATGGCATGGGATTGGAACTAGGCCATCTTTAAGGTCCTTTCCCACCCTATTCCTTCCTATTCCCTTCAGTGTCTGCAAACACCTGCTGGTAAGAACTACTTAATAAGTTGACTGTTCTCTCTAATGTATAAATTATTAGCAAGGAAGCCACAAACTGCCAGCAACACACTTGACTTTTGGATGCAAAGTACACTGAGATAACTCAGACAACGCTGATTGGAGGCAGGGTGTTTTAATGCAGTCTAGCTTGAGGACAGCTAGCTGCTCTGATTCTCATTTCCACTGCCAACCACAAATTCCTGAACCAATCTGCATATTTCTATTCTGTCTACATGCTGTACCTGTAGGATGTAATTTAGAGATAGCAACACCCTTACTGTTAATTTATATTCTTCTTATCAGGGTTCACACCATGTGAAGAGGCTTCTATCCTCGCCATCGTGAATGAATATTACACAAGGCACTTTAAAAGTTCTTCAGACAGTATTTTAAACTCCTTCAGACAGTATTTTAAACTTCTTCAGACAGCATTAGTCCCCACTGAATTTCCTACTACTTGTTCTGATAACAAAAAGTAATTAATACAAACAAAACAATCAAAAAGGTCCCAATCACTCATTTCCTCCTAAAAGTCTTCCTGGTGTTTAATACAACAAACACACAAACCTACAACAGGCTACCACTGACTCTCCTACATCTGAAAAAGGGTAAGAACTGGCTATAAGGTAAGAGAATATCTTCCCTCATGTATTTTGTCTCTAGCTTTAAATAAATTAGGAGCAAAGAAAATAAATTCTCCTTTTGTGAGCAAGTTATGCTCTTAATTGGCACTAAACTAATGTGATGCTCTGAGAAGGCAAATATGAATTCCAGCTTCTCTTCTCATAACTCCATCATAGCAGGATCTACCTGGTAGACAGGAACAAGAGATGATTGTAGAATCACAGAATGTTAAGGGCTGGAAGGGAACTCAAAATATCACCCAGTCCAAGCCCCCTGCCAGAGCAGGATCACCCAGAGCAGGTCACACAGGAATGCATCCAGGATGGTTTTGAATGTCTCCAAAGATGGAGACTCTACACCCTCTCTGTGCAGCCTGCTCCAGGGCTCTGTCACCCTCACAGTGAAAAAGTTTTTCCTTATGTTCCCATGGCACCTCCTTTGCTCCAGCTTGCACCCAGTGCCCCTTGTCCTGTCACTGGACATCTCTGAGCAGAGCCTGGCTCTGTCCTCCCAACACTTCCCTAAACATCTTTATCAACATGAATGAGGTCACCCCTCAGGCTCCTCTGCTCCAACCTAAAGAGCCCCCAACTCCCTCAGCCTGTCCTCAGCAAGATGTTCCACTCCTGAGTGGTAATATCCCACAAAGACAATAGATGTATGTTCCTTAAGACTCCTACAGATTCACTTGTTCATGTACATGACTCCAGGTTTCCCACACTACCCAGACAACTTGCCTTGACTGTGCCCGCAGGAGAAGTACCAAAGGTACAGAAAAGGTTGTTCAGTTGCTAAGCTCATTCAACCTCTGTGCAAAACCTGACAAGAAGAATGCCAATTAGTGTCATTTGTGTCAGTGCTGTGCTGTAATGTGGACATTTGTCCTCTGGTAACTGCAGTGGGAGCAAGGCCATGTCATGGAAGCGGCAGTACAAACAGCAACATCCATTACAAGACAGTCTCTCTTGTCTCTGTGCTGTTAGGATTCCAAATTCCTCCTTTGAGAAAAGGGAGATTCCTTCCAAGACTCAGCACAGAACTGCTAGTCAGGCTGACAGACACATAACAGGCATGCTGTGAGATATGGAAGATAAGGAGCTGGGTATTCTCAACAGCAAATCAAGTCTCGTTGCACCCAAATGGTATCAAAAATGGATTATGTGACAGAAGATCAGCCAACAAGTTTCTATTGATATCCTTTATCACTTTAATTCAATCAGAAATGAAGTCACTTTGTCCTAAATTGGGTAAGCAGAGCCTCAAAACCTCAAGAAACACAACATGTAAAATGCACAGACCTGCTGTGGGATGAGAGTCAAAGGAAGGACCAGGGAAGTGACTGTTCCCCTGTACTCAGCACAGGGGAGGCCACACCTTTAGCACTGGGTTCAGTACCAGGGCCCTCACTACAAGAAGGACATTGAGGTGTTGGAGTATGTTCAGAGACAGGCAGTGAAGGTGGTGAAGGGTCTGGAGAACAGAGCTGGTGAGGAGCAGCTGAGTGAACTGGGATTGTTTAATCTGGAGAAGACAAGGCTGAGAGGAGACCTCACTGCTCTCTACAACTCCCTGAAAGGCGTGTGGAGTGAGGTGAATGTTGGATTTCTTCTCCCTAGTAAGAAGTGATAGGATAACAGCCTCAAGTTGCACCAGGGGAGGTTTGGAACAGATATTAGAAGACACCTCTTCACTGAAAGGCTTCTCAACCACTGGAACAGGCTGCCCAGGGAGATGTGATGCCGTGGGACATGGCTTAGTACTAGACTTGGTAGAGTCAGAGAATGCCTGGACTCAATGATCTTTGACCTTTGTCTTTTCCAGCCAAAACGATTCTGCATTTCTCTAAGTGCCAAATCACAATGAAAAATGACCAAGCAGATCTACTTAGCATCAAACTACCTCCTTCTTCAGTAGGATGAGCAGCAGATTCAGAGGGTATCCGATGCTTCCTTTAGCCACATGAGGGCAGACCACGCCAGAGTAACAGCAAGCCCCTGCCTCCCTTGTACCGTGTGCCGTGTGACACCTGCCACTACGCACAGCACATACTTCACAAAGTGAAGTATTTAGCACGAAGTGAAGCTATTTAGCATGTCATTTCCCCCGACAGATCTGTTAACAACCTTCAAGGCAGCATTATTTAAGGTTTGGTTCTCAGAGGAACGCCGCCGTGAGCGGGCAACAGGTTGTACTGGCCTGGAGAAAAGAAACCAGCAGAGAAACAAGGCAAAAGAGATGGCAGTTCTCAGGTGAGGCTGTGGGGTTATTTGTGCTCAGGGGAGGAAAAAAAAATGTTTATTTCATAGATTCATAGAATGGTTTGGGTTGGAAGGGACCTTAAAGATTATCCAGTTCCAACCCCAGTGCTATGGGCAGGGACACCTCCCACCAGCCCAGGTTGCTCAAGGCATCATCCAGCCTGGCCTGGAACATCTCCAGGGAGGAGGCATCCACAGCCTCCCTCCCTGGGCAACATGTTCCAGTGTCTCACCACCCTCACTGCAAATAATGTCTTCCTAAACTTCAGTCTAAATCTGCCCTCCTCAAGCTTTGATCTATTGCCTCTCATCCTATCACTACAAGCCCCTGTAAAAAGTTCCTTCCTGGCTTTCTTGTAGGCCCTCTTCAGGTACTAGAAGGCTGCTTAATGGTCCCCCTGGAGGCTTCTTTTCTCCAGGCTGAACAGCCCCAACTCTCTCAGCCTGTCCCCACAGGAGAGGAGCTTCAGACCTCTGATCATCTTTGTGGCCTCTTCCAGACCCTCTCCATCAGTTTCATGTCCCTCTTGTGCTGGGGGCACCAGAACTGGACACAGTGCTCCAGGTGGGAGTCTCGTAAGAGCAGAGCAGAGGAGGAGAATCACCTCTCTCACTATGCTGGTCACACTTCCTACTTTAAGAGACATTTCATCTAGAATAAAAGCTTTAATATTATCTATCTTTGGGTTTTGTTTTGTCTTGGTTTGTTTTTTGGGGTTTTTTGGTGTGGTTTGTTGGTTTGTTTGTTTTGCTTTGGTTTTTTTCCCCCCAGTGACTAAGACATTGTATTAGGGAAAATAACATAAGAGGATTTAAATAATCCTTAACTGGGTAGTAAACTAAGACAGAAGGCAACTATAAAGCCAGCTGGTTCCATGTTTAGGTTTATCATAGCCAGGCTGATATCCCCAGGCTTCCACTAGCCACAGAAGAGAAGTTAGTACTGCTTCTGTGAGCACCCTCCTATAGCTACTGATGGACCAGCCCCTCAGAGGTGCTGTTATTCTTTGTGAACTTTCCTAAACAACATTTAAACCAATCACATACAGCACTAAAATGGTATCATAGTATCAGTCAGGGTTGGAAGGGACCACAAGGATCATCTAGTTCCAACCCCCCTGCCATGGGCAGGGACACCCCACTCTAGATCAGCCTGGCCAGAGCCTCATCCAGCCTGGGCTTAAACACTTCCAGGGATGGGGCCTCAACCACCTCCCTGGAAAACCCATTCCAGGGCTTCACCACTCTCATGGGGAAGAACTTCCTCCTCACCTCCAGCCTGAATCTCCCCACCTCCAGCTTCATTCCATTCCCCCTAGTCCTACCACTACCTGATATCCTGAGAAGTCCCTCCCCAGCCTTCTTGTAGGCTCCCTTCAGATACTGGAAAATCCTAAGGAAGAAGATTCCCAGGAGTTTCACAGCCAGTTAATGTCAAGAGTGAAGGCAGTAAAACACTCCAGACCTACAGCAGTTTGTACTTGAGCTTCTCTGCACTGAGCAATGCATCTTGTTTTAATCATAGCGTTTCTTCAGTTGGAAGAGACCTCTAAGATCATTGGGTCCAACCATTAACCTAACACCACCACGGCCACTAAACTGTGTCCCAAAGTGCCATGGTGACACATTTCTCCAGGGACAGTGGCTCCAGCACCTCCCTGAGCAAATGGGACAGCCACACTTCTAGCATTCAGCTGCAGCCATGCTTATGTTGTGAACAGTGAAGAGAACACTACAGAGCCTGTAAATATAGAGCAGCTATAAATTCTCACTCCAAAAGACAGAAGAGAGAATTCCCCAAATGGTGCTTTTTTAGGCTGCTGCTTCTGCACATTTCACACCCCACGTAAAATCTCCTTCATCAACTTAAAATTCAGAAGTCATCTTGGTCTAGATACCACCATAAGTTAATTTGGGCTGGAAGGGATCTCCTGACATCTCTAGCCCAGCCCCTCATCAAAGCAGGGACAACTGTGGTGTAAGACAAGGACTTGTTCCAGTTCTGCACTGTCTTGAGCCCCCAAAAGGACTCTGTAGTGCAGATGTGGTCTTACAGCTACGGATTAGAGGGCAACCACCACTTACCTTCACCCTCTGTTTATGCTGATGCTAAACCCACCACAACAGCTCAGCAACAGCCTGACCTTCCCACAATGCTGCTCTTCAGTCTCATGTTCTGGATTTGCTCTCCACTGGGACTCTCCTGTCCTGTTCTACAGAGCAATGCCCCCACAGCCTGTCTCCAGCCCTTGTCACAACATCAGCTTACTCCATCCTGCCACAGGACATTGCAGTGGCTTCTGTTGAGCTTCATTAGGTTCCTGTCAACCCATAGAATCATAGAATGGTTGGGGTTGGATCATGTAGTTCCAACCCCCCTGCCACAGGGTCCACTAGACAAAGGCCCCATCCAACATGGTCTTGAACACCTCCAGGGAGGGGACATCCACAACCTCCCTGGGCATGCTGTTCCAGTGCCTCACCACCCTCACTGTCAAGAGTTTCTAATATCCAGTCCAATTTCTTTCTAATATCTACTTCCTGAGCTTGCTGAACTCCTCATGGCAGCCCAAGTTTTTGAGCTTATTGACCTTCCTCCCAGCTTGGTTTTGCTGGGAAATCTACTGAGGGTGCATTGCACTCCTCTACCCAAACCAATGTCAGGACATAAAACAATCTCAGCTTGACACTGAGCCCTGCAGAAGGCCCCTGGCCATTGGTGGCCATCAATCTTTAGCCACTGCTCTTGAAGTTTGCAAGTACAGTTGACTTTTGACCTGCTTTGTAGGCCACCTATCCCCTATGCATTGAAGAGAGGCTTAGAAGGCAAAACCTGTATTTCGTCTACAATCATGACCCCATCCCTTGACAAAGCACTTTTCCACAGTAAGAAAGGTGTCCTAAAAACCAGATGAGGAATGAAATCACATTATTTACAAACAGATCCTGTGGGAGACTTGAAGATTCTGTTGAGAGAGTGTTTTGTTTCATTTTACACTGAATGGTGGAGGTTGGAAGGGAAGTCTGAAGACCATCCAGTCCAACCCCCTTGGCTAGAGCAGGACCACCTAGAGTAGGTCACACAGAAATGCATCCAGGCAGGTTTGGAATGCCTCCAGAAAAGGAGAGTCCACAACCTCTCTGAGAAGCTTGTTCCAGGCTCTACCAACCTCAATAGGAAGAATTTTTTTCCTTATGTTTATGTGGAACATCCTGGGTTCCAGTTTGCATCCATTAAGCGTTGTCCTGTCACTGGACACCACTAAGAAAAGTCTGGCTCCATCCTCTTGACACTTGCTCTTGAGATACTGATCAGCATGGATGAGGTTTCCCCCTCAGCCTGCTCTTCTGCAGGCTAAACAACCCCAGGTCTATCATAAGAGAGATGTTCCAGTCCTCTGGAACAGGACAAAGGACTCCAGATGTGACCTCATCAGGGCAAAGAGGCGGAGGAGGAGAACTTTGCTTGAGCTGCTGGCCACACTCTTCTTAAATCATCCCAGGCTGTCATTAGCCTTCTTGGCCATGAGAGCACATTGCTGGCTCATGGTCAGCATGACCATGAATTTAGTTTTTGTAACCCCAACTGACTGAACTTGGAACTTTCAATTAACATGAGATAAAAAGCTATCATGTGCTGGTCATCTATACTGTGTATCTACCACTAGAGAACGACTACCAGTGCTTGCTAATTCAAATACCCTATTCAGAGACAGCAATAGAATCATAGAATTGCCAGGGTGGGAAGGGACCTCAAAGATCATCCAGTTCCAGCCCCCCCATGACCAGGGACACCTCACACTACAGAAGGTTGCTCATAGCCACATCCAGCCTGGCAGCAAAAACCTCCAGGCAGGAGGCTTCCACCACCTCCCTGGGCAACCTGTGCCAGTCTCTCACCACCCTCATTGGGAACAACTTCTTCCTCACAGCCAATCTCAATCTACCCATTTCTAGTTTTGTTCCATTCCCCCCAGTCCTATCAATCCCTGACACCGTGAAAAGTCCCTCCCCAGCTTTCTTGGAGCCCCCTTCAGGTACTGGAAGACCACAATTAGGTCTCCTCGGAGCCTTCTCTTCTCCAGACGGAACAGCCCCAACTCCCTCAGTCTGTCTCCATAGCAGAGCAGCTCCAGCCCTCTGCTCATCCTCATGGCCCTTCTCTGGATACATTCCAGCATGGCAACATCCTTCTTGTAATAGGGGCTCCAGAACTGGACACAGTAATGCTGGTGGGGTCTCACCAGAGTGGAGTAGAGGGAGAGAATCCCCTCCCTTGCCCTGCTGGCCACACTTCTCTTGATGTAGCCCAGGGTATGATTTGCTCTCTGGGCTGCAAGCGCTCACTGCTGGCTCATATTGAGCTTCTCATCCACTAGCACCCCCAAGTCCTTTTCTTCAGGGCTGCCCTCAAGCCAGTCCCTGCCCAGCCTATATGGGTGCTTCAGATTGTCCTGGCCCAGATGCAAGACCATGGTACATGAAAACCCTTCCAGAAACCACCTTTGGTCAAACTAGCAGCAAGTGCTGGCTTCCACCCAGGATTTTCCAGGAACAGAAAGCATCTCTGTAGCCCTTCTGCTGATCTTGATTTTTTAACAGAAGAATAGAGAGCAGCAACATCATCCCACACAGAGCTAACAGCTACTGCTGGCCCACAGATTCCACAGATAGATCTGGTGGAGCAGACATCAACATTATTTCTAATTGTTTCTTTCAACAAAGCCATGAGTAATACATCTAATTATCCTGCTGCATATGCTACCTAACCCTTTCTAATCACCACAGCACTAGGCATTTGCCTGCCTACCTGAAAACTGATTTGGAGGATGTGTTTGTCACGCTGTGGTAGAGATTAGATTGTTTTCCCCTCCTGCTGCAGACTGAGTAGTTCTTCCTGTCTCTTTCCCTTACCCCTATCAGCACCCATCTTCTGACCAGTAATGCAGTTCCTGCTTGGACTAAACTTAGTCATGTGGAGGAAAGAACCAAAACACAAACTTATAGACTCACAGTTTTCATCAGGTTTGGAAGGGGTCCTCAAATGTTATCTTGCCCAACTTCCCTGCACTCAGCAGGGACAACTCCAGCTAGATCAGGCTGCCCAGGGCAACAGTGAGTCTCAGCTTGAATCTCCCCAAGAGTGAGGCCTCAATCACATCCCTGGGCAACCTCTTCCAGAATTTCACCACTTATTCTGAAGAACTTCTTCCTCATGTCTGACCTAAGTCTCTCCTGCCCTAGTTTCAAACTATTGCCCCTTTACCTATCATCCCAAGCCCTTCTAAACAGTCCCTCCAAGCCTTCCTGTAGGTCCCCTTCAGATACTGAAACATATCTCTAAGGTCTCCATGGAGCCCCCTCTCCAGGCTGAACAGCCCCAATTCTTTTGGACTGTCTTCACAGGAGAGGTTCTCTAGCCCTCTGACCATCTTGGTGGCCCTCCTCTGGACCCACTCCAGCAGGTCCACATCTCTCTTGTGCTGGGGGTCTAAATGGTTCAGAGGAAAGAACCCCAACTGGCAGTGAGAGCCAATAAAAGGCTTAAGAGATGCAAAAGCAAAGAATGCCATGTTTTTATCACCAGCAGGAAGCAGCCATTGGAAGACCAAAACAGCAGGTGCCAAAGGGAAGGTGCTATGTCTGAAACACAGACAGTGCCATGAGGTTGGTTTTCAGCTCATTCTGACACAACAAAGGCACACTAAATAAGTTTTTTTGCTAATGAACACTTCTTAATGAACATTGAAGTGTATGGACAGCAGGCTGTATTTTGAGCAATAAGCTATTTACCAAGGATGTCATCCTTACCAATACACAGCTCCATACTACAGCTTTACACCAATTATCTCAGTGGGCTACTGCTGCTAAAAAGTAAGAAAAATGTAGGTATTTTCCCCAGTCAGGTTCCTCACAAGCACCTCTTAACTGGGTTTTAATCACAGAATTGTAAGGGTTGGAAGGGACCTCACGGATCACCTAGTTCCAACCCCCCTGCCATGGGCAGGGACACCTCACACTACAGCAGGTTGCTCACAGCCACATCCAGCCTGGCTGCAAAAATTTCCAAGGATGGGGCCTTCAATACCTCCCTGGGCAACCTGTTCCAGTGTCTCACCACCCTCATGGGGAAGAACTTCCTAACGTCCAGTCTGAACCTACCCACTTGCAGTTTTGCTCCATTCCCCCCAGTCCTATCACTGTCAGGGATCTGACACCCTAAAAAGTCCCTCCCCAGCTTTCCTGTAGGCCCCTTTCAGATACTGGAAGGCCACAAGAAGGTCTCCTTAGAACCTTCACCTCCAGATTGAATAACCCCAACTCTCTCAGCCTGTTTTCATAGCAGAGGTGCTCCAGCACTTTCCAAAATGACAACATTCTCCACCTGAAGTGAACACCACTGGCCTGGAACTTAACTTTCTTCCCCTGCTTACTAGTGCTCAAGAAAAGAATGGTAGTTCTTCACTATCATAGAATCATAGACCTACCAAGGTTGGAAATCCCTCTAAGATAATCAAGTCCAACCTTCTACTCAACACCTCCATGACCAGCAGACCATGTCCCAAAAGTGCCACATCTACTCATTCTTTGAAAACCTGCAGGGATGGGGATCCCACCACCTCCCTGGGCAGCCTACTAGACATGCTGAAAACCATCCAGCTCTTTTGAGGATTCAGTTTATCTTTGTCTTCAGTGCATCCCATAGAGTCAGTAGAAATGTGTACATCTCTAACCAGAAAAATAATGAAAAAAGAAAGGATTGACTCACAAAAGACCCAAACTATCAAAATAAACACATCAGGATAAACTATCAAAATAAACACATCAGGATATACAATACAGAAAGTCCCAGGCAGCTATCACAGAGAGTGTGCAACACCTTGTGTAACTACTGTCTGTCTGTAGTAGAACCCAGAAGACAGGAGAAGGGGGAATGGTTTGAAGCTGAGGGAGAGCAGGTTTAGACTGAATCTTAGGAAAAAAATCCTCAGTACAAGGCTGGTGAGACTCTGGAATAGGCTGCCCAGGGATGTGGTGGATGCCTCCTCCCTGGGGGTGTTCAAGACCAGGCTGCATAAGGCCTTCAGCAACCAAGCGTAGTTGAGAGGTGTCCTGGCCCATGGCAGGGAGGTTGGAGTAGATGATCTCTAAGGTCTCAGTGTCTCACCACCCTCACTGTCAAGAATTTCTTCCTAATCACCAGTCTAAACTTTCCCTCCTCAAACTTCAATCCCTTCTCTTGCACCCTACCACCACAAGCCTTTGTCAAATGTCTCTCCCCAGCTCTCCCGTAGCCCCCTTCAGGTGCTGGAAGGCTGCTCTAAGGTCTCTTTGCCAGGATGAACAGATCCAACTCTTGCAGCCTGTCCCTGTAAGGGAGGTTCTCCAACCCTCTGATCATTTTTGTGGCCTCCTCTGGACCCTCTCTAGCAGTTCCATGTCCTTATGCTGGGGGCCCCATAACTGGATGTGGTACTCCAGGTGAGGTCTCACCAGGGCAGAGGGGCAGAACTGCTCTCCCTGTCCTGCTGGTCACACTGCTTTTAACGCAGCCCAGGACACAGTTGCCTTCTGGGCTGTAAGTGCACGTTGCTGGCTCAGGACACAGAAAAGCACAGGCCTGAAACTGTTGCTGTTGGGTTTGGGGCTTAGTTTGTTTGTTTGCTTTGAATATCTGAACTGAGAGTAAAAATATTCCATATACCCTGTGGAAAATCCTTTGGAAAAGCTTGATCAGTTCTACATTATATAAAGCTAGTTACTTGCATTCCTTTAAAAGCTAAATGCAAGTCAGATTTAATTAGGTCATTAGACTGTAATTGGCATAATTTCATTTGAATTCTCAGTTTCACCTTATCTCAAATCATTACTCTTAAGGAGAAAGAAAGGGGCTGCTCAGTACATTTATTTCAGCCAAACAAAGCTATTAGCACTCTGAAACTCCAGAAATGGTGAGATTCCTGCAGTCTTGATGCCTTACCATGAAAGCACAGAACCTGCACTTTAACACCAACTGATTCAAGGCTGCTAAGTCGTTTTTTTCCAGTTGCTTGGTCAAATTGTTTCCAAGCAGGAAAACACAACACCCAGAAACACAAGATAAATCATATTAATTCATGTTGAGATGTTGAGAATTGTTGGACAAGGGGGAAATGGTTTGAAGCTGAGGGAGAGTAGGTTTAGACTGAGTCCTAGGAAGAGGTTCTTCAGTACAAGAGTGGTGAGACTCTGGAATAGGTTGCCCAGAGAGGCTGTGGATGTCCCCTTCCTGGGGGACAAGGCCAGGCTGGATGTGGCCTGGAGCAGCTGAGTCTAGCTGGAGTAGGTGATCTCTGGAGTCCCTTCCAATTTAAGCCATTCTATGATTCTTTGATTAATCCACAACTTCAAGAGGATCTTGGAAGACAAACAATCCCACTGCACTTGTCCCAGCACACAGGTCTGCAGTAGAATCATAGAATCAATAAGGTTGGAAAAGACCTCCAAGATCATCAAGTCCAACCTGTCACCCAAGACCTCATGACTACTAAACCAGGGCTTCAAGTGCCACATCCAATCCCTTTTTGAACTCAAGCCTAAACTTCCCCTGGCACAGCTTGAGACTCCGTCCACTTGTTCTGGTGCTGGTTGCCTGGGAGAAGAGACCAACGCCTTCCTGGCTACAACCTCCCTTCAAGTAGTTGTAGAGAGCAAAAAGGTCTCCCCTGAGCCTCCTCTTCTCCAGGCTAAACAACCCCAGCTCCCTCAGCCTCTCCTCACAGGGCTTGTGCTCGAGGCCTCTCCTCAGCCTCATTGCCCTTCTCCGGACATCTTCAAGAAGCTCAAAGTCCTTCTTAAATTGAGGAGCCCAGAATGGGACACAGGACTCAAGGTGTGGCCTAACCAGTGCTGAGTACAGGAGCACAATGACTTCCCTGCAGTAGTGTGAGGATGTTCAGGAATGTATTACCAGGATCACTGAAGTTCTTAATTTGTGAGGAAGGAGTCTTGAGAGCTTTGTTTCAGCTGCTTATTTGTTAGCTAACAAGAAACTCCGTAAAGCTTGACGAACATCTTAATAAACATCCTGACAACATCAGCAATTAGGAGGGATGAGTTTAAAGGGAACAAATGCCTTCCATGGAAGCATTTCTATGAAATTAAGAAAGGGATTATAGACACTGACTAGCAGGAAATGTTGCTTTTCAGGACCATAAACAGAACGGTGTGCCATTTCAGAGTCATTGGGAAGATTTACGTGTCCTGGGTGTCATCTTCCCTATCTAGCACTCCTCTGCATATCCAGCAGTCCTTGGCATATCCAGCATTCCTTGTTGCTGTTGGGTTTAAGCATCTGAAAAAGTTTTACCCATGGAAATGGGTTAATTAAAATACAATCAGTAGAAAAGGCTCCATTCTTAAGTGACTAAATCAGCCTAAGTTAACGTCAGGAGATATCACAGAATCACCAAGGTTGGAAGAGGCCTCAAAGATCATCAAGTCCAACCTGTCACCACAGACTTCATGACTAAACCACAGCACCAAGTGCCATGTCCAATCCCCTTTTGAACACCTCCAGTATTACACAGAGAGGAACTGTTTCTACTAGGATAGGAGGACTTGGCCTCAAGGTGCACCAGGGGAGGTTAAGTTGGATCTCAGAAGAAGCTGCTTGACTGAAAGGAGTCTCAAATACTGGAACAGGCTGCCCAAGGGATGTGATTGAATCCCCATCCATAGAGATGCTGAAAAGAGGCAGAGATGTGGTACTGAGGGACATGGTTTAGCACCAGCCTTGGAAGAGTTAGGGTATGGTTGGACTGGACGATCTTAAACGTCTTTTCCAACCAAACCAATTCCATCATTCTATGTTTTTCCAGCCAAAGTGATCCCATCATTCTATTAATACATGCAGATCTTCAGAAGAGCTAGAACCTGCTCAGTACTGGAACAGACAGACTGAGGAAGTTGGGGCTGATTCAGTCTGGAGAAGAGAAAGCTTTGAGGAGACCTTATTGTGGCCTTCCAGTATCTGAAGAGGGCTACAAGAAAGCTGGGGAGGGACTTTTTAGGGTGTCAGGGAGTGATAGGACTAGAGGGCCTTCTCTTCTCAAAACACCCCCAGCAGAGCTACTCACATCCCTTAATCATCCTCATAGCTCTTTGTTTCCAGTAGTTCCCTGTTTCCTTCAGCTGGGGAGCCCAAAACTTGACAGAGGTGTGGTGTCACACACAGACCTTCAGTATTTCCAGCATCTGGCACCGAGAGCCAAAGCCCAAGGGTAAATCTTAAAAAGCCCTTTGGCTTCCTCGGCAGGCAAGTGCAGGTGGGAGCATCAAAAGGCTTAAACACTCGCTTGATTTCATAAGTGAAACGGAAGGCACAGAAAGGACAGCAAGTTAGACAACCAGAGAAAATTACCACAGAAATCTCCTTATTTTTGGCCAGAAGATGAATCTAAGTAGTTAAGTATGGATGAGCTTTTCAGTGTCATCAGTTCTGAGTGGAAAATTAATTCAATTTCATGTTTGATGGCACAAGCAATGATTTCACACCTTTGCCAGCCCAAACTATCTCCTATTTAACTACAGATGCTCTAAAGGATGTTCTTCCTCCCTCTGTTTCCAGTGGCTCTGAAAACAAACCTGCAGCCTCAGCCTTGCCTTACTTTTTTTTTTTTCAAACCCAAACTATTATCTGGAGGAGGCTCAGGGGAGACCACCTTGCTCTCTACAATGAAGGGAGGTTGTAGAGAGGTGGGCTCTGGTCTCTTCTCCCAGGCAACCAGCACCAGAACAAAAGGACACAGTCTCCAGCTGTGCCAGGGGAGGTTTAGGCTGGATGTTAGGAAGAAGTTCTTCACAGAAAGAGAGACTGGCCATTGAGATGTGCTGCCCAGGGAGGTGGTGGAGTCACCATCATTGGGGGTGTTTAGGAGGAGACTTGATGGGGTGTTGGGTACCATGGTTTAGTTCATGGTGTTGGTTGATGGGTTGGACGCAATGATCTTGAAGGTCTCTTCCAACCTGGCTTATTCTATATTGTTCTATGCTATTCTATTCTATTCCCTATTTAACTATAGATGCTCTGAAGGATGTTCTTCCTCCCTGATTCCAATGTCTCTGAAAACAAACCAGCAGCCTCAGCCTTGCCTTTTCCTTTCCAGCCAACCCCACCCCGTAACCCATGTCTGAAATTGAGCGTGGGGAATCTTTGTAAGCCGGGCGCACGGAGAGCTAGCACAACAGGAAAGCAGCACAGACTCAAGGGGAGCAAAAAGCTCTTCCAAGTGTGAATGCCACTTTGCTGTGAGCCTGTGCAGCACACTCTCTGATCCACAGCAGCAGAGGCTGGGAGATCCTGGAGTCCGGCGCGGTGATGGTATTCATCAGGAGCACGACGCTGATGCCTGAGCGGTTTGTAATGAATCACAGCTCTGCTGCGCCAGGACTCAGGGGCACAGCTTGCACTCAAAGATAAAGTCCCCATTTCAAATCCTGTTACCACAGGAAGAATGCCTGCTGATTTATCTCCAGCTGATAAATTTGCCCATTTTTAAGAAGGCATTAGGTTGTTTATTAGTCTCAAACTTGAGCACCAGCTAAGGGGGGGGGGGGAGGGAAAGTCAGAACTGCCTCAGCAAGAATATTAGGCTCATCCAGACTAAGTGGAAGGGAATAATTTGTTGCCTCAGTGCTGACCTGAAACTACACAGACTCAAAAAATAATAAAAAATGAAAGCCTGTCCTGTCACAAGCCCACTGGCATGCTGCATCTATGCCTTGATGCCCATACACACACAAACTCACTCCTGGAGCACATTCTCTGTTTGCTTTTACTACAAAGAATGGCTTTTCCAAGACAAAGCAGGGAATTCTCACAGAGAAAGCCAAGGCATCCTGAACACTCCCACAATACTGAGTTAGAACTTGATGGCTCATCGTTTCTGATGATCAGTCTCTGTGCGAGGACAACAAACCTTATGGCTGTTTATACTTGACCCATTCTTTCAGCCAAATCCCAGCACTTAACATAAGCAGAACAGAATAGAATAGAACAGGTTGAATTAACCAGGTTGGAAAAGACCTCAAAGATCATTGAGTCCAACCTATCACCCAACACCATCTAATCAACTAAACCATGGCACCAAGTGCCTCATCCAGGCTCCTCCTAAACACATCCAGTGATGGTGACTCCACCACCTCCCTGGGCAGCACATTCCAATGGCCAATCACTCTGTGAAGAACTTCTTCCTAACCTCCAGCCTAAACCTCCCCTGGCACAGCTTGAGACTGTGTCTTCTTGTTCTGGTGCTGGTTGCCTGGGAGAAGAGACCAACCCCCACCTGGCTACAGCCTCCCTTCAGGGAGTTGTAGAGAGCAAGAAGGTCTCCCCTGAGCCTCCTCTTCTCCAGGCTAAGCAACCCCATCTCCCTCAGCCTCTCCTCACAGGGCTGTGCTCCAAACCCCTCCCCAGCTTTGGTGCCCTTCTCTTCCCAGAACTGCAGAATCTGCCAGGCTTTTTCTTGTGGAAGAAAAATGCCTTCAGAATTGAAAGGAGAGAAAGGTCAGAAGAAGCACTGTGACCCTCCCTGCTCTATGACAAAAACGTTAGTATTTTGCCTTGTGTTTGTTCACATCCCCTATTTTTTCCCCCGCCCCAGGAAATTGCTGGGATTGTAGTTGTAACCTTTCACAAGCCCCAGAATAACACAACTCAATAATAAAAGTAATTGAAATGTATCCAGCTAAGTTCCCCCGACCCAAGATCTTACATGCAGAGTATCTCTGATCCTCAAAGGTTTCCATAGGTTTTCTTCTTTCCTTTTGGGCCTGTGATAGAGATTTTTAATTGAAAAACCTTCAGATTTAGCAAAGTAGAGGTGTTTCACTGAAATACTTCCAATTCAGTGAAGCCAAGATACTTAACTGAAATACTTCAAGTTTAGCATAGGGCACAGGAAAGGTACTGGAGACCTGAAGAAGCATTCCAGTGCTTGATATATGAATAAAGTGGAAAAGAAACAGATGCCACAGTAAGCTAAAAATGCAGCATTATGCTAATGAAATGAATCAAAACTAAAGCCAACCACAAAAGAACAGAGAGGAAACTCACTGAATCACAGTATCACCCAGGCTGGAAGAGACCTCAAAGATCACCAAGTCCAACCTGTCACCACAGACCTCATGACTAAACCATGGCACTAACTGCCACATCCAGTCCCCTCTTGAACACCTCCAGGGAGGGTGACTCCACCACCTCCCTGGGCAGAACATTCCAATGGCCAACAACTCTCAGTGAAGAACTTTCTCCTTCACCTTGAGCCTAAACTTCCCCTGGCGCAGCTTGAGACTGTGTCCTCTTGTTCTGGTGCTGGTTGCTAGAGAGAAGAGACCAACCCCCTCCCGGCTACAACCACCTTTCAGGTAGTTGTAGAGAGCAATGAGGTCTCCCCTGAGCCTCCTCTTCTCCAGGCTAAACAACCCCAGCTCCCTCAGCCTCTCCTCATAGGGCTGTGCTCAAGGCCCCTCACCAGCCTTGTTGCCCTTGGAACTGAATGCACTCAGTGCTAAAGTTGTTGATAAACTTCAGCATTGAAAATAGAAAGATACTAGAAAGAAATTCTTGACAGTGAGGGTGGAGAGACACTGGAAGATGTTGCCCAGCAAGGCTGCAGCTGCCTCCTCCCTGGAGGTGTTCAAGGCCAGGTTGGATGAGGCCTTGAGCAACCTGGGCTAGTGGGAGGTGTCCCTGCCCATGGCAGGCGGGTTGGAACTAGATCATGTTCCAGGTCCCTCCCAACCCAAACCACTCTATGAGTCTCTGCACAGTGAGGAAAGCACAAGGATCTGCACTAGGCTGTCACTATTCAGAAGAGATCAAAGCCAGCCTGTGAATGCCTTTACTCAGCAACAGTCACAAAGGCAAAGACTTAACAGGACAGAAATTCAGAAAAATGAAGAAACAATCAAATCATTCTGGCACCACATGCATGGGAAAGGTGTAGAAAAACTACATCTAGGCTACCTCAGACTAACCCAGCATCAGTTCTGCCTCTGCCTGCAGCAGTATGGCAGTATCACAGATCTACTCCAGTTTTAAAGAGCTTGAATAACATCCACTGCATGGCTTCCTTGGGAAATCCATTGCAATGCTTCACTGCTTTTACTATGAAATAGCTTCTCCTGGTATCTATCTGGAATCCTCCCTGTGCAAGTTAAGTCTGTTATTTCTCATCCCATCCACTACAGGCATGGAGAACAAATTGTCCCATCCACTCTTCATGTATTTGAGAGCTGTTACATTCCACTTGTCATCGGCCCTTAAAATAACAGCTCCAGTTCCTCCAATCTCTCACAGAAGGTCACATTTGCTAGACTCCTGGTCTCTCCTATCACTCTTACACAGACTCCAGCACCTGAAGGGGGCTATAGCAGAGATGGGGAGGGACTTCTGATAAGGACTTGTAGTGATAGGATGAGAGGCAATGGCTTTGAGTTGGAAGAGGGAAGTTTGGGACTGGACACTAAGAAGAAATTCTTGATAATGAGGGTGGTGAGACACTGGAAGTGGTTGCCCAGGGAGGCCCTGGAGGTGTTCAAGGTCAGGCCCTGAGATGCTGAGAGGTCAGGAACATAAAAGGAAAGGCTGAGAGAGCTGGGGCTGTTTAGCTTGGAGAAGAGGAGGCTGAGGGGGGATCTTAATGCTTACAAATATCTATGGGGTAGGTGTCAGGAAGATGGGGCCAGACTCTTCTCAGTGGTCCCCAGTGACAGGACAAGAGGTAATGGGCATAATCCTGAGCATCAGAGGTTCCACCTAAGCATGAGAAGTTATCTTCTTTAATGGTGAGAGAGCATTGGAGCAGACTTCTCAGAGAGGTGGTGGAGTCTCCCTCTCTGGAGACATTCCAAACCCACCTGGATGTGTTCCCATGTGATCCTGCTTTAGGTGATCCTGCTCTGGCAGGGGATTACACAAGATGACCTTCAGAGGCCCCTTCTAACCCATACCATTCTGTGATTGTGTTACAATGTTAGAGGGTTTTAAGAACATTCCAATAGAAGCCACTCTATTTTTATTATTATTATTATTAATTATTGCCACTGAAACACTATTTCTTGGTTCCAGAGTCCTAGGAAACATCCAGAAAAGGGTGTTTGAAAATTGCCTAGAAACTGGGTCACTCAACTCGACTTCTATGTTAACAAATGGTAATCAATCAGCCCAGGTCAGCTACTGCAGGTGATAGTAACCAAAGCACAGACACCTTAGAGCAGCTGAATGAGTAACACTACTGTGTGTAGTGCCAGGGAAGGGCACTACTGTCATTGAAGTACTGCGTCCAGCTCTGGAGCTCCTATTACAGGAAGGATCTGGAGGTGCTGGAAGGTGTCCAGAGAAGGGCCACATGGATGAGCAGAGGGCTGGAGCACCTCTCCAGACAGATTGAGAGAGTTGGGGTTGTGCAGTCTGGAGAAGAGAAAGCTCCCAGGAGACCTTCTTGTGGCCTTCCAGTATCTGAAGGGGGCTACTGAAAAGCTGGGGAGGGACTTTTTAGGGTGCCAGGGAGTGATAGGACTGGGGGGAATAGAACAAAATTAGAGATAGGTAGATTCAGATTGGATGTTAGGAAGTTCTTCCCCATGAGGGTGGTGAGACACTGGCACAGGTTGCCCAGGGAGGTGGTGGAAGCTTCAACCCTGGAGGTGTTGAAGGCCAGGCTGGATGTGGCTGTGAGCAACCTGCTGTGGTGTGAGGTGTCCCTGCCCTGCAGGGGGTGTTGGAACTGGATGATCCTTGAGGTCCCTTCCTACCCTGACAATTCTATGATTCTAATGGCAACATCTCTGCTGCAGCATCCTTTGTTAATTACCTTTGTGCCACCTCTCCATAGTTATGGTCAGTCATTGTGCCCTGTACTCAGCACTGGTTAGGCCACACCTTGAGTCCTATGTCCAGTTCTGGGCCCCTCAGTTTAAGAAGGACATTGAGACACTTGAAGGTGTCCAGAGAAGGGCAACAAAGCTGGGGAGGGGTCTGGAGCACAGCCCTGTGAGGAGAGGCTGAGGGAGCTGGGGTTGCTTAGCCTGGAGAAGGGGAGGCTCAGGGGAGACCTTGCTGTCTACAACTCCCTGAAGAGAGGTTATAGCCAGGTGGGGGTTGGTCTCTTCTCCCAGGCAAGCAGCACCAGAACAAGAGGACACAGTCTCAAGCTGTGCCAGGGGAAGTTTAGGCTGGAGGTGAGGAGAAAGTTCTTCCCAGAGAGAGTCGTTAGCCGTTGGAATGTGCTGCCCAGGGAGGTGGTGGAGTCCCCATCCCTGGAGGTGTTCAAGAGGGGATTGGATGTGGCACTTGGTGCCATGGTCTAGTCATGAGGTCTGTGGTGCCAGGTTGGACTTGATGATCTTTGAGGTCTCTTCCAACCTTGGTGATACTGTGTGATAAAGTTTTTATTCTAACATTGAGACAAACAGAATTTTAAAGCCTGAACACTTCTTTTTAGCTGAACAGTGAAATTTTTGAACAAGGTTTTTCTTTCTCATGCTCCTTCCCTGCATTTCCTCAGTCTTTTTATAACTGAATTTTGCATTTGGCTGCGGGAATTAATTTTGAACAGCATGTGTGATTTGAAATAAACCTAGAGATATCTGCAGAATCCACAAGCTAAAACATTTGTCAGTCCTAAAATATCTGTAAGGAAATTTGTATTTTAAAGGGAATTTACTGTCACATTCACCCCCCACCCCAAAAAAACCACCAACAAACAACAAACTTAATCCTAGAATGGCATGGGACCTTTGACATCAATGTCAACATGTACTCAGCACTGTACTCAGCACTGGTTAGGCCACACCTTGAGTCCTGTGTCCAGTTCTGGGCTCCTCAATTTAAGAAGGACATTGAGACACTTGAATGTGTCCAGAGAAGGGCAACAAAGCTGGGGAGGGGTCTGGAGCACAGCCCTGTGAGGAGAGGCTGAGGGAGCTGGGGTTGCTTAGCCTGGAGAAGGGGAGGCTCAGGAGAGACCTCATTGCTGCCTACAACTACCTGAAGGGAGGTTGTAGCCATGTCTCTCCTCCCAGGCAACCAGCACCAGAACAAGAGGACACAGTCTCAAGCTGTGCCAGGGGAAGTTTAGGCTGGAGGTGAGGAGAAAGTTCTTCCCAGAAAGAGGAATTGGCCATTGGAATGTGCTGCCCAGGGAGGTGGTGGAGTCGCCATCCCTGGAGGTGTTCATAAAAGGCTTGGATGTGGCACTTGGAGCCATGGTTTAGTTGTCAGGAGGTGTTAGGTAATAGGTTGGACTCGATGATCTCTGAGATCTTTTCCAACCTGGTTGATGCTATGATTCTGTGTCACAAAACCATGGAATTCTTTTAGTTGGAAGAGGCCTTGAAGATCATCCAGTCCAACCATTCTCTAATTCATCCAAGGCTGGTACTAACCCATGGCCCTCAGCACCACAACTGCCTCTTTGGAACACCTTCAGGGATGGGCATTGAACCACTTCCCTAGGCAGCCTGTGCCAGTCTCTGAGAACCCTTTCAGTCAGTTTCTCTTAATGCTCAACCTGAATCTCCCTTGCTGCAACTGGAGGCCATTTCCACTTGTCCTATCATTTGTTACAAGGGAGAAGAGACCAAACCCCACCTAGCTCCATCCTCCTTTCAGGGAGTTGCAGAGAGCAGCTCCCCACCAGACCTGTTCTCCATCTTCACTGCCCTTCTCTGGACTTGATACAGCACCTCAATGTCTTTGTTCTAGTGATGGGCCCAAAACTGAGCCCAGCACTCAAAGTGTGGCCTCACCAGTGCTGAGCACAGTTAATAATCACTTCTCTGGTCATGTCAAATGTTGTCATGCAACTATACAAAGAATTAAGATTATATCACTTAAGCAAAATGTCTACTCCATGCAGGTACAGAACTCAGTCCAGGGCACTCCTGTTGATTTCCACTGCCACAAGTTTAAAGGAATTGGATCCTGCCTTCTTTGCTTCCTTTCTCTTCTTTTCTGCTGTCCCTTGTATATAACAAATGAGCTAAAAAGGAGCAGGGGCCTGAAAGGGGCAGTTCTTATCAGGGAGCCTGATGTCAGGATGGCACTCAAGTATGTGCTTAGCCTTCCACAAATACTTCCAGCACAATTAGCAGGAGTTCCCATTGTTTTCATAAATCAAGTGAGTAAATCCCAGAGTCATGCAACAGAATTCTGAGAAACCACGTTGTGAATGAGAAAAAGGT
The DNA here is from genome assembly GCF_014839835.1 of Dryobates pubescens. Classification (NCBI taxonomy): domain Eukaryota; kingdom Metazoa; phylum Chordata; class Aves; order Piciformes; family Picidae; genus Dryobates; species Dryobates pubescens. Next base: position 4,104,907 of record NC_071634.1, read on the forward strand.
TCTTAGCCACAGTGCTTTTAACAACAGCCTGGTGAGCCCTAAATATTAGAAATTTCAATTACTCTTAGCCCATAAATCGGCAACTAAGTGGTGAGTGTGAGACTGGAGACAATCATATAGAAATCTGCAAGAAATTCTATCTTCCTGCTTGCTGCACTGCACCTCTCTGGCCATACAGGTTATGCTGCCTCTTTTGGGAAGAGCATCCTTGACAATGGCTTTACCATTGCCAGATCAGAGGAGGTCATAAAGATCATCAGAGGGCTGAAGCACATCTCTGATGAAGGCAGGCTGATAGAGTTGTTCAGCCTGGAGAAGAAAATACTCCTGGGAGACCCTAGAGGTGCCTTTAAGTATTTAAGGGAGCCACAGAAGAGATGGAGAGCGACTTAGTACAAAGGCATGGAGTGACAGGATGAGGGCCAATGGCTTCAAACTGGAAGAAGCTGCATTTAGATTAGACATTATTTAGATTAGACATTAGGAAGACATTTGTCCCCATCAGGGTAGAGATGCACTGGAACAAGGTGCTCAGAGAAGTTGTAGAGGCTCCAAACTTAAAAGTCTTCAAAGCCAGGTTGGATGCTGCCTTGAGCAACTTAGTCTAATAGGAGGTGTCCCTGCCCATGGCAGGGGGTTGGACCTCGGGGACCTTTAAGGTTCTTTCCCACCAAAACCATTCTAGCATTCTAGGAGTATTGCTCTGAACACATCATTTTGCCAACATCCTACAGCCTGTTGTTGAAGAGACCCAGCGTCCTCTTCTGTTGCACTCAATTCATGAAACTCCAAGAGGGAGGCAAGGTTCCAAGAAGAACATGGAGATGGTTCTTTGCCCTTTCCTGGATGCTCTCCAATCCCTCAATGTCCTTCTGGTAGTGAGGTGCCCAAAACAACCCAGTACTCGAGGTGTAGCCTGCACAGTGCTGAGTACAGAGGGACAATCACTTCTGATTCCTCTGGCTAGACTATCGCTAGCGCAGGCCAGGATGCTGCTGTCCTTCTTGGCCAGCTAACACACACTTCAGATGGCTATCAATAAACTAATTAAGCATCCCTTAGCTGATAAACTTTGGATGAAAAAAATGCATTATCATTGTATCCCAGTGCTGGGAAACCATTCCAGAAAAGAAAGAATGAAAAAAACCCAAATCAAACCACCGAAATACTAGGAAATGCTTATGGAAAAAACCACTCATGTGCTACAGAAAACCTTCCCAAGCCTATTGAGATATCAACACTGCAGTGCCACAGCACCTCAGAAATCACCTTACAAACAGCAGCCTCTCTTTTCATAGAATCAGTTCAGTTGAAGACCTCCTCCAAGCCCAACCATCACCCTAACACCACCATGGCCATTAAACCATGTCCCACAGAGCCCTGGCCACACTTTCCTTGATCAGCTCCAGGGACGGTGACTCCACCACCTCCCTGGGCTGCCTGTGACGTTCCCCAAACACTTAGGTTTGTTGAGGTTTTTTTGTTTGGGTTTTTCTTTCAAGGAAGAAGGACACTGCACACCTATCTCATCTTACAATGTGTTGTCCTCATCAGCCATTTAGGAAGCAAGGCACAGGCAGGTCAGATTTTTCATTATAACTAGATTATGCTAATCTTTCAGGTGAGTCTGGTAAGAGACTCTGGGACAACCTTGCTGTCATCAACATTTACCTTGGGAGGCTAAATCTTAAAGCAGTTTCTTTATTTTGGATCAAGTGCTCAGAATAAGTAAGACAGAACTGTTCTGTGAGCATCTTAGTCTCTACAGGGTTGTGCTTTCCCAGCTCCCCATCACTTGCTTCCTAGTATGTCCAGTTCACAGCCCTCCAGCTGCAGATGGGTTGACTGACTTCTGATGCTTGCATGGGAGCTGATCAGCAGGCTCATCACAGAATCATAGAATTATTGAGGCTGGAATAGACATCCGAGTCCATCAAGCACAGTCTATGACCTAACACCACCACGTTGACCAGACCGTGTCCCTAAGTGCCACATCCAATCTTGCCTTAAACACCTCCTAGGACAGCAACACCACCACCTGCCTGGGCAGCACATTCCTGTCTCCATGAGGAAGTGCTTCCTAACATCCAACCTAAACCTCCCTTGGCACAGCTTCAGGCCATGCCCTATCACAAGCTGCCTGGGAGAAGAGCATGACCCCCACCTTACTACAACATCCCTTCAAGTAGTTGTAGAGAGTGATAAGGTCCCCCCTGAGCCTCCTCTACTCCAGGCTGAACACCCCCAGCTCCCTCAGCCTCATCTCATCACACTTTCCCTCCAGTCCCTTCCCCAGTCTCATCACTCTCCTCTGGACCTGCTTCAGCACCTCAAAATCTTTCTTGCAGATAGGTGAAGTTCCTCAGTATCTTGTCTGAGATCTGCTAAATTGAGACTGCAGTAAATAAATGTACAAGGACAAGCAGCATCACAAAACCCCCATGAAAAGCAGAAATGAGTTATGCAGCAGTACCAAATGTAATTATAATTGTTAATAAAGGCTGCATGAATATCAAGCTGCCCACACTTTCTCAGTGGACAAAAGTGGAACTTAATGAAGCCAACATAAGGCACATTTTGATGAAACAATTAGCTTTTTGATAGCTCTACCCTACATCAATGGAAATGCAAGAACCTAGCATAAGCTTCCCTGTTGGACTCCTGTGAAATTAGATGCTGATTACACATCCTCGTTTTCTGGCTAAATAAGCTTCTTGCAGAGCATTCAGATACTGCAGCGACAAATACATCATCTCTGAACAGATACTCAAGGTCATGCTTGATGGGGCCCTGAGCAATCTGATCTTGTTGGGCACATCTCTACTTACTGCAAAGGGCTTGGACTAGATGACCATTAAAGGTGCCTTCCAGCCCAGTGCATTCCATGATTCTGTGGTAACAGGGAGTGCATGGGGATAGTGTCACATCCCTGCATTAGCAAAGCATAGAACCTCAGAGTACACATCATGTGAGCTTAGAGCAACCACCACCAAGGACATCATTGAAGATGGGCAGTGACTGGCTGGAAAGCAGCCCTGAGCAGAGAGACTTGGGGGTGCTGGGGCACGAGAAGCTCACCAGGAGCTCTCAGTGTGCACTTGCAGCCCGGAAAGCCAATCAGATCCTGGGCTACATCAAGAGAAGTGTGGCCAGCAGGGCAAGGGAGGGGATTCTCCCCCGCTGCTCAGCTCTGCTGAGACCCCACCTGCAGTACTGCCTCCAGTTCTGGAGCCCCTATTCCAAGAGGGATCTGGAGGTGCTGGAAGGTGTCCAGAGAAGGGCCACGAGGATGAGCAGAGGGCTGGAGCACCTCTCCTGTGAGGACAGACTGAAGGAGTTGGGGCTGTTCAGTCTGGAGAAGAGAAGGCTCTGAGGTGACCTCATTGTGGCCTTCCAGGATCTGAAGGGGGCTACAAGAAGGCTGGGGAGGGACTGCTCAGGATCTCAGGCAGTGATAGGACTAGGGGGAATGGAATGAAGCTGGAGGTGGGGAGATTCAGGCTGGATGTGAGGAGGAAGTTCTTCCCCATGAGAGTGGTGAAGCCCTGGAATGGGTTGTCCAGGGAGGTGGTTGGGGCCCTGTCCCTGGAGGTGTTTAAAACCAGGCTGGATGAGGCTCTGGGCAGCCTGATCTAGTGTGGGGTGTCCCTGCCCATGGCAGAGTGGGTGGAACTAGATGATCCTTGTGGTCCCTTCCAACCCGGACTGACACTATGATAATCATAGAATGCTAGGGGTTGGAAGGGACCTTCAGAGGTCATCGAGTCCAACCCTTCGCAAAGCTGGACCACTTAGGGCAGGTTACACAGAAATGTGTCCAAGTGGGTTTGGAATCTCTCCAGAGAAGGAAACTCCACAACCTCTCTGGGCAGCCTGCTCCAGGGCTCCACCAGCCTAACAGTAGAAACGTTTTTTCTCATGTTGAGATGCACAGCACTGGGTAGCGTGATACAGAGTACAGAATTACCCAGGCTGGAACAGACCTTCGAGATCATCAAGTCCAACTTATTACCCAACACCATCTAATCAACTAAACCATGGCACTTCCTCCAGACTGCCTCATCCAGTCTCTTTTTAAACACTTCCAGTGATGGGGACTCCACCACCTCCCTGTGCAGCACATTCCAATGGCCAATCTCTCTTTCTGGCAAGAATTTCCTCCTCACCTCCAGCCTAAACCTCCCCTGGCACAGCCTGAGACTGTGCACTCTCTGTGTCTCTGGTTGCCTGGGAGAAGAGACCCACCTGGCTACAACCTCCCTTCAAGTAGTTGTAGACAGCACTAAGGTCTCCCCTGAGCCTCCTCTTCTCCAGGCTAAGCAACCCCAGCTCCCTCAGCCTCCCCTCATAGGGCTGTGCTCCAAACCCCTCACCAGCTAATGATGGAAGGAAGGGATACAAAACCAGAGGACACATTACATGTGAATATATATCTTCTTAATATGTGGCCTGTGAATGGCTGGGCACAGTGGTCTGAAAGGTCTTTCCCTACCAAACCCATTCTATGATTCTCCAGTCGTGTGCCTCAGCTCACTGATGGCTGCCCCAGCGAGACACAAAACCTTAGAAAAGCAGCTGACTCTCTGCACCAGAGTTGCCTCATAAAGCTTCTACATTACCCAGGTACTTGCCAGCAGCTCAATGGAAAATTGGTAATTAAATTTGCAGTTCAGCCTGCCAAGTCCAGAGAACATTTGTAACAAGAGCTGATTTTTCCAGTGAATGAATGATATTTCTTCAAACTGAGACTTCTGAAACCCGATACATAACCAGCAGATGAATTCAGCCCCAATGGCCTGTTAAGGCAAAAGAGTTTGCTCTCAAGCAGGAAACTTGAAACCAGAAAATGCAGCCCTGCTGCTTCCTGCCCTGTTCTGCAAGAAAAACATACGAGCACCAAAGCTGTGTCAGAGCAAAGAGTGAAGTACCTGGGACCCAGATGTTAGCCATGGGAGCCTTAAGGAACTCCTGACGTGCCTCGTATGAAAGCAAAGACCTATGAAGGGTTTGGCAGAGAAAATCAGGGCCCACCACAGAGAGCAGCCTGAAGACAGGCACAAGAATTTCTGGGTTAAAAGGAACAGCATTTTGTTGCTGTTGTTGTTTTGTTGTTGTTTCCTTGTTTGGTTTGTGTGTGTGTGTGTTTGGTGGTGGTGGTGGTTTGGGTTTTTAATTCAATGAGCCTTTAAAAGTCTGTAGTGCCTTTTAGAATAGAATAGAATTAAGCAGCTTGGAAAAGACCTTTGAGATCATCAAATCCAACCTATCATCCAAAACCATCTCATCAACTAAACCAAGTGCCTCATCCAGTCTCTTCCTAAACACCTCCAGTGATGATGACTCCACCACCTCCCTGGGCAGCACATTCCAATGGCCAATCTCTCTTTCTATGAAGAACTTCTTCCTAACATCCAGCCTGAACCTCCCTTGGCACAGCTTGAGACTGTGTCCTCTTGTTCTGGTGCTGGCTGCCTGGGAGAAGAAACCAACCCCCACCTGGCTACAACCTCCCTTCAGGGAGTTGTAGAGAGCAAGAAGGTCTCCCCTGAGCCTCCTCTTCTCCAGGCTAAGCAACCCCAGCTCCCTCAGCCTCTCCTCACAGGGCTGTGCTCCAGACCCCTCCCCAGCTTTGTTGCCCTTCTCTGGACACATTCCAGCAACTCAACATCTTTCCTAAACCAGGAAGAATATGGGAGGAAGAAAACAAAAACTATCACAGGACACTGATTGATGACATAATAGCCAGACACTCTTTTGGCCAAGGGAAGTACAGGAAGGAGTAGAGACAAATGGCCTGGTCAAATGGGAGTAGTAAGACAATCGTGCATAAAATTACAATTGGAAGCTAAAACCTGAAATTAAACTTCTAAACCCATCACCACTAAAGTCCTAAACCTCTCTCTGTGAAATTTCCAGTCCATAAAGAATGAGAACTTCCATATTTTCAGTAGCTTTCCTTCCAGTTCAGAAGTATTTAATGACACTTCCTTGGCATGCAGTTCATAAGTTAGATCCATTGCTATTTTGGAACAGAAAGGTACCTGGGGACAAAACCAAGCCCCTGCCAAAGGCTAAGGATTGAAGGAGAGGCTGAGAGGACAAGATGAGAGGTCTGCCTTACATTAATTAAAAGTCCTTTGGCTGCCCATCATGGCTTCATATTTGGTATCAAGTCCAGTAGAAGGCACGAGCTGTAGGCCAGCAGAAGCTGTAGCAGATAATCATTTCAAGCCAAGGCTTTATCCTTCACAGTGGTTCTGTAGTTGCACCCAAGTCTAACATGGGCCAGGGCAATATTCTTTTCTCTGCCATCTTGCAAAGCATCAAAGTTTTTGCACTTTTAAAAACATTTTAGCAAGCCAAATGCTCCTTCAGAATTGACCTATCAGAAGAAAACGTTGCCCAGAAATTAAAGGGCTCGATTGATTTTCTAAGGGTGCTCAAAAACACACTGTAGGGCTGACCATTGGCTATTCCAGAGGCCTTCTGCTGGCTGAGTCCACAACCTCAGCTGGATGTGACTGTGAAATGTACCTGCTAATGAGCATCTCAGCACTGTGCAGGATTGTAGAACAGAAATAACAGGCAGAGTGCCAGAGAGCAGCACTGCAGACAGAAGTAAAGGGGTTGCAGTTGAAGTCCTCAGGCTCAAGAAACAGAGAGACTGAAGGGAATGAGGACTTCATGGAATAACAGATTAACAACTGTGTGTGAAATGCACATTGGCAGGTTCCTTCCTCAGGAACATGACACTCACAGCAACTTGCACTTTGGTTCCTCACAGGAGTAGAGATAGAATAGAATAAACCAGGTTGGAAATGACCCTTGAGATCATTGAGTCCAACCTATCATCCAACACCTCCTGACAACTAAACCATGGTACTAAGTGCCTCATCCAGTCTCTTCCTAAACACCTCCAGTGATGGTGACTCCATCACCTCCCTGGGCAGCACATTCCAATGGCCAATCTCCCTTTCTATGAAGAACTTCTTCCTAACATCCAGCCTAAACCTCCCCTGGCACAGCTTGAGACTGTGTGCTCTTGTTCTGTTGCTGGTTGCCTGGGAGAAGAGACCAACCCCCACCTGGCTACAACCTCCCTTCAGGTAGCTGTAGAAAGCAATAAGGTCTCCTCCCATTTCCAAAAGAGTTAAGATCCAAACTATGGGCACCTTTGTAGGACTTCCATGGACAACAGCTCACAGGGCCACTGATAAAGGTATCTGCAGGTCCACTCCCAGCTCTCCTGCTACCAATCTACTTATATCTAGTTCTCCAGATGCAAAAATATCATTCTTGCTTCCCAGCAGCCTTGGAGGAAAGGTTGCAGGAAGACCTCTGAAGGGTGCATCCTGCTTCAAGGCAAATCAGCTGTAGGAGCTTCACTGTTAATGAATACAGAAGCATTACCTAAGTATCCTAACTCATTATGACTAAGGGTCTGACACTACTGGTTTTGAAAGTCTTTGGTAACGAAAGCATGTACAAAGGGACTATTTAGAAGGGCCTGTAGTGACAGGACAAGGAGCAATGGCTTTGAGCTGGAAGAGGGAAGATTGAGACTGGAGAAAGGGAAGAAATTCTTTACACTGAGGGTGGTGAGATGCTGGAACAGGGTGCCCAGGGAGGTCATGGGTGCCCCCTCCCTGGAAGTGTTCAAGGCCAAGCCTAGTGGAAGGTGTCCCTGCCCATGGAGCAGGGTTTGGAACAAGATGATCTTCAAGTTCCTTCCAACCCAAAGCATACTATGAATCTCTGCAAAATACACCATTCTAACTACTTGATTACACACCAAACTCCTGCTGCTCAGGACAAACTCCAGGCTTCCTATCTCATTTCCATAAGAGATGTGAAACAAATGATCTATGAATGTCTCATGTCCTTATCAGCTCACCCTGCCTAAAGGGCTATTGATGGGCTGTTAAAGCTGTCACAACACAAAGAAAGGAAAGAAAAGAAAAGAATTAGATAAAAAAAGACAAAACCAACCCAACCCAACCAAAAGAACCAACCCCCACCAGACCAACAAAATCAAAACCAACCAAAAAAAACCTCCACAAAACCCAAACCAAATCAAACCCACAAAACACTCCAGGCAAGACCCACAACCAGAAAAGACAAAATCCCTCACAGGAAGTGAGGATGCTCTTCTAAGCCTGAAGAGAAAACTGCAGGGTCAGTCACTTGAGAAGAGGACACCATTGTGTAACTTGTTGGTACCAAATTCATTCTGAGCCATTTTTAGTTCACTGAGGAAGGCTGAGAGGTGTGAAGAACATATGCATCCCTGAGCTCTCATTAAAGAGGTATAAAATATTCTGTGGTGACTACTACATCGAGCTCCACATTTCAGTCTTCAGTTGCAAAGTTCTGAGCAAGTTTTGCTCAGTCAGACTGAAACCCTTCTAAAAGCTGTGGGATGGCGACTACAGAAATCACTTCCACTCCTGCAGCTCATCTATTGCAAGAAGAAAGTCAGCTTTTATAGGAGGACCTAAAGACCAGCACAACTGCTGCAGTGCTTCCAGAGAAGGGCAACAAGGCTGGGGAGAGGCCTGGAGCACAGCCCTGTGAGGAGAGGCTGAGGGAGCTGGGGTTGTTTAGCCTGGAGAAGAAGCGGCTGGGGGGAGACCTCATTGCTCTCTACAACTCCCTGAAGGGAGGCTGTAGCCAGGAAGGGCTTGGTCTCTTCTCTCTAGCAACCAGCACCAGAACAAGAGTACACAGTCTCAAGCTGTGCCAGGGGAAGTTTAGGCTGGAGGTGAGGAGAAAGTTCTTCCCAGAGAGAGTTGTTAGCCATTGGAATGTGCTGCCCAGGGAGGTGGTGGAGTCACCCTCCCTGGAGGTGTTCAAGAGGGGATTGGATGTGGCACTTGGTGCCAATGTTTAGTCATGAGGTCTGTGGTGACAGGTTGGACTCGATGATCTTTGAGGTCTCTTCCAACCTTGGTGATACTGTGACACCGTAATTCTATTAGTGTCATAAGCTACCCCCTTGTGGTGGGCTACACCCATCCTAAAAACAGGGGGGGAGGGCTTGTGAGAGTTTTTGCCCTCCCTGGAGGGTGTTTTCCCCACGGGGAAACTGACTTGGTCTGTTCCACTCCCCCTCCTTGTCCAGCAGGGGTATAAAAGGGAGGACATTGCAGCCATTGCTCTCTCTTCCTTCCGCTTTGTGGGGACAAGAGTTGCTGCTGGTTCGCTCCTTCCTGCCACTTGGTCCTCCCTGCTGCTTCCACACTTTGCAAAGGACTGGTTCTGTATCTCATATTTCTGTTCCTTTTCCTATCCATCCTCGTTCCTTACCCTTGTGAACCCTGCCTGTCATTGTTACATAAATATAAATATATATATATACACACACACTGTTCAAAGAAAACAATTCTTTGCCTCTCTACTTCCAAGCCGAACCCAAATTATTTCTTGGTGGATTTGCTCTCCTCCCTTTTTTTATCTCTCTCTACTGGGGAAGAGGAGGGGATTGGAATGTGCTGCCCAGGGAGGTGGTGGAGTCCCCATCCCTGGAGGTGTTCAAGAGGGGATTGGACATGGCACTGGGTGCCATGGTTTAGTCATGAGGTCTGTGGTGACAGGTTGGACTCGATGATCTTTGAGGTCTCTTCCAACCTTGGTGATTCTGTGTGAAACGGGGGAGGGATTCTCAGCCTTGCCCCCATCTGAGCTTTTAAGCCCCAGTTAAGGCTCAAACCACCACACCCTTCCAACTTTTTTCCTTTCCAAAAGTCTCTCACTACTTTCTGCACCGTATTCTAAACAAAAGCATAAACAAAGAAAAGCACTCACAAGATGCCCTTTGAGAGAGAAAAAGAAATAGCTTTGAGCTGCATCAGACCACTCTGTAAATTACACCACTGGTAGGTAGCTGTCAAGAAAGCCAACAGGCAGTAACAGAATATTTACAACTTCAATCATTCTGCCCAAAGAATGTAACAGGGTGGATTAATGACAACAATATGTGGCCTGCCATGTTGGCAGGTACTTCAAAACCAGCTCTGGCCTTCTCAGTTTCAAGTAATGGTCCAACCAGCAATGGCTGAGGAACAATCATAAAGCAAATTGGATGAAGCTGAGGCTCTGAAATTTTACCTTGACTGAGAATAGAAGACCAGTTGGTCACTCTCCACAACATGACACTGCAGCTTTCTGCCTGGCTTTACAGCACATCACAGAATCACAGAATGTTAAGGGCTAGAGGGGAACTCCAAAGATCAGCCAGTCCAACCTCCCTGCCAGAGCAGGATCACCCAGAGCAGGTCACACAGGAATGCATCCAGGATGGTTTTGAATGTCTCCAGAGCAGGAGACTCCACAACCTCTCTGGGCAGCCTGCTCCAGGGCTCCAGCACCCTCACAGTGAAATTTTTTCCTTATGTTCCCATGGAACCTCCTCTGCTCCAGCTTGCACTCAGTGCCCCTTGTCCTGTCATTGGACATCCCTGAGCAGAGCCTGGCTCTGTCCTCCCAACACTGCCCTGTACAACTTGATCAACAGCAATGAGGTCACCCCTCAAGTTCATCTTTTCCAAGCTCAAGAGCCCCCAGCTCCCTCAACCTTTCCTCACAAGGGAGATGTTCCACTGCCTTCAGCATCTTTGTGGCTCTGTGCTGGACCCTTTCAAGCAGTGCTCTGAGGTTCTTCTTGAACTGAGGGGCCCAAAACTGGACACAAGATTCCATACACTGACATGATGAACCCAGGAAGACCTGGCACACAGGCAGCCCAGCCATGAACACAGGAAGGTCCCTAACAGAGAGGCCAAAAGCCTCTAGCAATGAGATACCAACAACGATACGAAACCAGCAAACAATGTTCCTAACTCCTCCTTACTTGTCCAAGTAAGCTAGCAACTAAGCAGAAACTTCTGTTTCCAGACATGCCTTTGGCACAAGGAAGCAGACAGATGTAGCTCAAAGCCCAGACTTGTTCTGTGCCCAAGCACACACACAGCTCTCTTTCCTGAACCCCAGACACTTGTAACAAAGCAATTAAAACTATACATTGGATGAGAAAGGCAGCTCTGGAAAGCAGCATTCATTTCTGCCTGGAAATAAATGAGCTAACATCTTGGACAAATAAGCCAGTGTGCTGCTGAATTCAGGAGCTCCCAAATAAAGAGAGCTGCTTGGGAGGGAATTTATTCTTCACATGAGGCTCATAAAGAAAAACTTATTTGAAAGGGCACGGACCATATCAAATGAACTCAATGACCATAATCAGTACCACACCAAGAGCAGCTCTTCAATGCTTTCAGTTACTCCAACAAGTGCTTCACTCATGTCAGACAGGCACATCTCCAATAAACCCCATTTCCTCTTCTACAAAGGATAAAATCACTACCGTGCAGTTTTCCATCCATCGCATTCCAACAGTCGACAATAATGTATTTCCCATATCTGAAAAGCCTGAACCACTGAGTTGAAAAAGAACTACAATCTCTAAGTATTTCAGGTTCATGGAAGCATTGAAATGTCTCTCTTGTGGTGGAACAGAAGAAGGGAGCAGATTTAGAGAACATGGGCTGCGCAGGAGCGTGGAATCATTTAGCTTGGAAAAGCTTTAAGATCATCGAGTCCAACCACCATCTAACCCCACCAAGGCTGGTGCTAAACCACGTCCCACAGCACCACATCTCTGCCTCTTTGAAACACCTCCAGGGATGGGGATTCAACCACCTCCCTGGGGAGCCTGTTCCAGTGTTTAAGAAGCCTATCAATCAACAAGTATCTTCTGATTTCCAACCTGGAGGCCAGTTCCTCTTGTCCTAGAGGACAGGAAAGCAAAAATCCTGTGCATACAAACATTTGTAAATATGCATTCATTTTCCTGGAGTTTGTGGAGCCAATTGCTTCTGCAGAAAAGTGGAAAACTACCTGGCAATTAACTGATTTCAAGCAGGGGAGTAAAAGCTTATTTGTTCTGCATGACAGAGTGTGGGTCTGTGCAATTCCCTGGGACAAATGGAAGAGGTTAACGTGTATCCCCTGGAAACATACCCAACCTGCAGGAGCCAGGCACGGCACTGCATTCATTTTGCCTCTGAATGAATGCCTTCTAATAAGAGACCTCACCATTAGCATAAGCAGATACAATACATCTTCCTTACTACAGAGCAAAATAAAATGATTCAGGAATTCCTGTGGCAAATGTCATTGCTCCAAGATCCTTCTCCTGAAACCCAAGTGCAACCATTTGTAAAAGCAGATGAGGTTTCACAAGAAGAAAGTGCCTGTGGTGCTCACAGCACAGGGCTAGCCCCTGGTTGCACCATTTGGAAGGGCTAATCCTTGTTGCACACCCTTCATCATTTATCTTCCCAGCCTGAATCTTGCTTTGAGAAGGGAATTACACTAGACCTGGACTGAGTGCAACCAGTGCTCCTTAGTAGACCAGAGAAGGTACATACTCAGGTCTCTCAGGAAGACAAGGTCAAGGATTGGGTTGTTCACCTAGAGAAGATTTCAGGGAGACCTTACATGTGCCTTCCAATACATGAAGGAAACCTACAGGAAGGCTGGAGAGCATCTTTTCATAAGGTTGTCCAGAGACAGGACAAGAGGGAATGGCTTGAAGCTGAGGGAGAGCAGGGTGAGATTGGAGCTTAGGAAGCTCTTCATTATGAGGGTAATAAGTCGCTGGAATAGGCTTCCCAGGGAGGTTGTAGAAGTCTTCTCCCTGGGGGTGTTCAAGGCCAGGCTGGATGAGGCCTTGAGCAATCAAGTCTAGTTGAGAGGTGTCCCTGCCCATGGTGGGAGCAGGGTTCAAGTAGATGATCTCTAACATCCCATACAACCTAAGCCATTCTATGATTATCATAGTATCAGTCAGGGTTGGAAGGGACCACAAGGATCATCTAGTTCCAACCCCCCTGCCATGGGGCAGGGACACCTCACACTAGATCAGGCTGGCCAGAGCCTCATCCAGTCTGGTCTTATACACCTCCAGGAATGGCACCCCAACCACCTCCCTGGACAACCCATTCCAGGGCTTCACCACTTCTCATGGTGAAGAACTTCCTCCTCACATCCATCTGTTTCTCCACCTCTCAATTCCCAATGCATGCTGACAGGCAAAAGAATGTTTGGAGGGAACTGTTTAAAACACCTGGAGGTGTTTCAAAGAGGCAGAGATGTGGTGCTGAGGATCATGGTTAAGCAGCAGCCTTGGCAGCGTTAGAGAGTGCCCAGACACAAGGATCTTAAAGGCCTTTCCCAACCAGAACAATTCTCTGACTCTATTGCATTTTATCAAACATTCAAAGCTCAGCAATGAGTTTATTTTGCACACTGAAGAGGCAGACCCAAGGGAATTAAGATCCCTAAGAAATTCAAGGGAAACAAACCCAAACAAAGGGACCCACCTGTCCATGCCCTGAACTCTTCAAACTGCAAACAAATCAGTCACCCTTCAGAGACACCTACTGAAGGGAAATGGAATGAAAACTGTCACTGCTGTTCACAACAGGGATCTATTACCATTAGGTTAATTGACACCTCAAAGCAAAATGCTGTAATTAGGATTATCTTGTAGCCTCCCTAACTTTTGGGGGTTGACGCCGTACAGAAAATGAAGTTAATGACTACTAAGAAAGTGAAGAAGATTTGTGCATCCCACTGAAGAATGAAGCCAAGATGGATTACAAACCTGAATATCCCCATTGCTTCCCAAGCCATTAGAATCATCCATATTTAATCATGTAGGTTGTGTATTTATGTGCTCTTCTTCCTGGCACGTCTGAGCTATGACAGAAAACAAGCAGTCCTGCTCCTGCTTCCTCCCTGATTCATAACATCACAGGTCTCTTTATTGCAGTTTTGTGTTCATCCAGTAATTCTTCTCCCAGTTTTATAACTCCTGATGGCATGTCCTTCAAAAATAGATCCAGTTCTTAATGAAAGATCTGCTAGCACTGAGCAGCCCATCATTCTCATGGAACTATTCCAGTTTGTATCTTATTTACACTTTAATCAGGATTTAGATTTTCTTAGCACTTCAGTTTCCAGCCAGAGAAAATGTGTCAGAAGAAATCCCCATACATAAATGTGCACTGGTTAAGCAGAGAGGTAGGAGATGGCCCTGAAAACACTCAAGGTCAGGCTTCATGGGGCTCTGAGCAGCCTGGACTAGTTGAAGGTGTCTCTGTTAACTGCAGGTGGGATGGACTAGGTGAGCTTTAAAGGTCCCTTCTAAACCCAGATCATTCTGTAATTATGTCATAGAATCATAGAATCAATAAGGTTGGAAGAGACCTCAAAGATCATCAAGTCCAACCTAGCACCCAACACCTCATGACTACTAAACCATGGCACCAAGTGCCACATCCAACCCCCTCTTGAACACCTCCAGGGATGATGACTCCACCACCTCCCTGGGCAGCACATTCCAATGGCTAATGACTCTCTCTGGGAAGAACTTTCTCCTCACCTCCAGCCTAAACTTCCCCTGGCGCAGCCTGAGACTGTGTCCTCTTGTTCTGATGCTGGTTGCCTGGGAGAAGAGACCAACCCCCACCTGGCTACAGCCTCCTTTCAGGGAGTTATAGAGAGCACAAAGGTCTCCCCTGAGCCTCCTCTTCTCCAGGCTAAACAACCCCAGCACCTCTCCTCACAGGGCTGTGCTCAAGGCCTCTCCCCAGCCTCATTGCTCTTCTCTGGACACGTTCAAGTGTCTCAATGTCCTTCTTAAATTGAGGGGCCCAGAACTGGACACAGGACTCAAGATGTGGCCTAACCAGTGCTGAGTACAGGGGCACTACAACATCTCTTAAATCACAACAGTCCACTCCCAAAAGCACTTACTCCAAAATTCCCACTGAATATCAGATTAATATTGGGATGGTTTAGTTCCAGGGTGTAAATTCCTTCTGTCAATTGAGTCTAAATTAGTCCCAGAATATTATTTACCCTGTAAGTGCTACCAGAAAGAGTCTTAAAATCTGCACTGCCAGTTAAGACAACTTCCTTGTTGATCAACCTGCAGATCACGGAATCAAAGAAAGAATGGGTTGGGTTGGAAGGGACCCCAAAGATCATCCAGAGTTTGTAATAAGAGGATGAGGGGCAATGGCTTGAGGAGGGCAGATTTAGACTGGAGATTAGGGAGAAATCCTTGACAGTGAGAGTGGGGAGACACAGGAACAGGTTGCCCAGGGAGGTTGTGGATGCCCCCTCCCTGGAGGTGTTCAAGGCCAGGCTACATCAGGCCTTGAGCAACCTGGCCCAGTAGAAGGTGTTCTTCTCCCCAGCAGTGGGGAGGTGGAACTAGATGAACTTTAAGGTCCTTATCTACCCAAACTATTGTATGACTATAAATAATATTCAATTAACTGGAATGGTTTGGAATGTATTTATATTTCTCACAGCAGTATAGAAATTGGACCTCCCCTGGTCTGAGATGGAACAGAATTAATTCTGCCCAGCACTGTGACTTCTCAGCTCGGTCTCTGCTCAGTGAGGCTCTTTACAGTAGAATAGAATAAACCAGGTTGGAAGAGACCTTCAAGATCATCATGTCCAACCTATCATCCAACACCACCTAATCAACTAAACCATGGCACCAAGCACCCCATCAAGTCTCCTCCTGAACACCTTCAGTGATGGTGACTCCACCACCTCCCTGGGCAGCCCATTCCAATGGGCAATCACTCCCTATGTGTAAAACTTCCTCCTAACCTCCAGCCTAAACCTCCCCTGGCACAGCCTGAGACTGCGTCCTCTTGTTCTGGTGCTGGTTGCCTGGGAGAAGAGACCAACCTCTGCCTGTCTACAACCTCTCTTAAGGTAGTTGTAGAGAGCAATAAGGTCACCCCTGAGTCTCCTCCTCTCCAGGCTAAGCAACCCCAGCTCACTCAGTCTCTCCTCATAGGGCTTGTGCTCTAAGCCCCTCACCAACCTTGTTGCCCTTCTCTGGACTCGTTCCAGCAAGTCAACCTCCTTCCTAAACTGAGGAGCCCAGAACTGGACACAGGACTCGAGGTGTGGCCTAACCAGTGCAGTGTACAGGGGCAGAAGACCTCCCTGCTCCTGCTGGCCACACTGTTCCTGATGCAGGCCAGGATGCCATTGGCCCTCTTGGCTGCCTGGGCACACTGCAGGCTCAATTACCAATTGGAGTGTTGTTGGGAACACAGACTCAAATGGATTTTTCAACCAAGCCTTTCTTCCAAAGCCTCAATTGTGGCAGCATGAGAACAGGCCACATGGCAGGGCATGGCTGTTACCCTTTAAACATGACAATGAGCCCTGGGAAAATGGAGACTCCAGCTGAAGTTCCAGTACCCTTACAGCTCTGAGAGCCAGAGAAAGTTTTAATTAGTTTGCCAGTTGAGGGCTTCCCAGAATAAATGTAATTCTGTCATTTCTAATGCATTCTCATGATCAGTTAATGGATTTCTCTGGACCTTTTTTCTTTGCCTGCAGCTCAGACAATCTTCCTGTCTTATAATTTCTTCTAAATCAATTCATAGGTTATCCATATTTTCTCATCTGGAACTCTAATGAGCTTGTCTAAAATTCACCATTCTTCTGACTCACTCTGCTGTTCTTTTCCATATCCAGACAATGGTTCTGTACTGCTCCACAGGATTTCAGTAGAAGTCAGTGGAGCATTTGAACAGCTGTCCCCCAAGTGCTTACACACACAGAGTGCTCAGAGTCTAAATTCCCTCTGCATACACAGAGATACAAAAGGCTTGATCTCAGGATATAGTTTCGTGGTTATGGTTGGACTCAATGATCTTAAAGGTTTTTTTTCCCAACCTTAATGATTCTATGACTAGCATTTTTGGAGCCCAAAGACATGCACACAACCATTTCTGGTCTTTTAAGCATCCTCCAAAATTACAAACAGCTGTGGAGTTAAAGAGGCTACTCCAAATATTTGACTATGAATGCCAAAATCAAACACAGGTTTGTCTTGGTGGTGCTAGAAAACACAGAATCAGGCAAACACTGGCTGAATGGGACCTCAGGCTGTCAAAGAATCAAAGAAGGATTGGAGTTGGAAGGGACCTTTAAAGGTCATTTATTTCAAGACTTCTGCAATGAGCAGGGAAGTAGATTGTGATGTTCAGAAGCTTGTCTAGCCTGGTGCTGAATGTTTCCAGGGACAGACCTTCTAATACCTCTCTGAGCAAACATCTATTTCAAACTCCTGGTCAAAATAGGGTGCCTTCTAAGTCAGATCAGGCTGCCCAGTACCCTGGGTAACACAGTTCTGTTGCATTTGGTGCCCATTAGATCTCTCTTTTTTTAAATCTAGTGACCTATTTTGAATGATTTATGGAAGAACTTCACATCTTTATGATTTCTATGTTAAGCAGCAATTACCAATCTACAGTGGATTACAAAGTTCAAACTGAACTCCGTAGATAGAATAGAATAGAATAGAATAGAATAGAACAGAACAGAACAGAACAGAACAGAATAGAATAGAATAGAATAGAATAGAATAGAATAGAATAGAATAGAATAGAACAGAACAGAACAGAACAGAACAGAACAGAACAGGTTGGAAAAGACCTCCAAGATCACTGAGTCCAACCTATGACCCAACACCATCTAATCAACTAAACCATGGCACCAAGTGCCTCATCCAGGCTCCTCCTAAACACTTCCAGTGATGGTGACTCCACCACCTCCCTGGGCAGCACATTCCAATGGCAAATCTCTCTTGCTGGGAAGAAATTCTTCCTAACATCCAGCCTGAACCTCCCTTGGCACAGCTTGAGACTGTGTCCTCTTGTTCTGGTGCTGCTTGCCTGGGAGAAGAAACCAACCCCCACCTGGCTACAACCTCCCTTCAGGGAGTTGTAGAGAGCAAGAAGGTCTCCCCTGAGCCTCCTCTTCTCCAGGCTAAGCAACCCCAGCTCCCTCAGCCTCTCCTCACAGGGCTGTGCTCCAAACCCCTCCCCAGCTTTGCTGCTCTTCTCTGGACACTTTCCAGCAACTCAACATCTTTCCTATGCTGAGGGGCCCAGAACTGGAGACATGACTCATAGTATTCACGGTACTTTAGCCCCCCTCACTGAGGATGGTGAGATGGTGGAACAGGTTGTCCAGGGAGGCTGTAGATGCCCTATCCCTGGAGGTGATCAAGGCCAGGCTGGATGGGGCTTTGAGCAACCTGGGCTGGTGGGAGGTTTCTCTGCCCATTTCAGGGGGGTTGGAACTGGATGCACTTGAAGGTCTCTTCCAGCCCAAACCATTCTATGATGCTATGAGCAGGAATTACATATTCATGAATTCGTTTATCTGCCGAGATAAACTTTCACATTAGATGTTCTCTTTAGGAAGGGAACTGCTTTGAGACTTCTGAAGGAGATCCAAATCTCTGCATGTGGAATGTGCACGCTCTATCTTGTGGAGGTTGTCACTGCACAGGCAGATTGCAATCAGAGCCCAAACAGAGGCAAGCGAGATACTATTCTTGACTTGACCAGACTGCATGTGCAACGCTGAGCAGGAGAAAAAGAAAAGCTTTCAAAAGTGGAATGATGGTTAACTTATCTGAGAAAAAGCAGAAAGAGCAGCTGAATAACTGAAGCTAAAAATGCAACAGATAAATACAATCTGAAGGTAGCACATTTCTCCTCACTTGAAGCTTGTCTGATTATGTTTGCGCGGCTCGCAAAACATGTTTTAGTCAAACACGCTTTCTGGGATTCAAAGTAGAGGCCAATAAATAGAACTACTTCTTTCCCTAATGCAAGGAAAAAGATCACATGTTCAAAAAAGGTGTTTGTTTGTGGTTTGTTGGGGGGTTTTGTCCATATATCCATGCTCTCTCTGAAATGAAGCAATCCAGGTCAAGGCAATCCCAGGCACAAATCCAGGCTGGGCAGGGACTGGCTGGAAAGCAGCCCTGAGCAGAGAGACTTGGGGGTGCTGGGGGACAAGAAGCTCAGCAGGAGCTCTCAGTGTGCACTTGCAGTCCAGAAAGCCAAGCAGAGCCTGGGCTGCAGCAAGAGAAGTGTGGCCAGCAGGGCAAGGGAGGGGATTCTCCCCCTCTGCTCAGCTCTGCTGAGACCCCACCTGCAGTACTGCCTCCAGTGCTGGAGCCCCTATTACAAGAGGGATCTGGAGGTGCTGGAAGGTGTCCAGAGAAGGGCCACGAGGATGAGCAGAGGGCTGGAGCTGCTCTGCTGTGAGGACAGACTGAAGGAGTTGGGGCTGTTCAGTCTGGAGAAGAGAAGGCTCTGAGGTGACCTCATTGTGGCCTTCCAGTATCTGAAGGGGGCTACAAGAAGGCTGGGGAGGGACTGCTCAGGATCTCAGGCAGTGATAGGACTAGGGGGAATGGAATGAAGCTGGAGGTGGGGAGATTCAGGCTGGAGGTGAGGAGGAAGTTCTTCCCCAGGAGAGTGGTGAAGCCCTGGAATGGGTTGTCCAGGGAGGTGGTTGGGGCCCCATCCCTGGAGGTGTTTAAGCCCAGGCTGGATGAGGCTCTGGCCAGCCTGATGTAGTGTGGGGTGTCCCTGCCCATGGCAGGGGGGTTGGAACTAGCTGATCCTTGTGGTCCCTTCCAACCCTGACTGATTCTATGATAAATATTCATCAGCACTGGATAAAACAAACAGTCCAACACTTTTTGTATGCTCTCTGGACTTTATTTTCTGTAGTCTTCTTGGGATGCTGCTAGCACAGAAATGCATCATCAAAACACAAAAGCCACTTCTACCACAGAAGACATCTAAGCCCAGCTTTGCTTGAAGGTCTCTCCTAACCAAAGCTATTCTGTGAATTTGTAATTTCCTTTGTTTAAATTGGTTTTGAGGAGTGCTATCAAATTTAAATCAAGCTAAACCAAAAGTTACCTCAAGCACCGTAAGAAACTGTGGGACTACAATTGTGCATTCACTTCTTGGCTGATGTATTATCTTTTTTAGGAAAGGTGCTGGAAAACAAAACTAAGCACAATGACTTCCTTGCTCCTGCTGGCCACACTATTGCTGATGCAGGCCAGGATGCCATTGGCCTTCTTGGCCCCCTGGGCACACTGCTGACTCCTGTTCAGCTGCTGTCAACCAGTACCCCCAGGTCCCTCTCTGTTTGGCAGCTCTCCAGCCACTCTGACCCCAGCCTGTAGCACTGCATGGGGTTGTTGTGGCCAAAGTGCAGCACCTGGCACTTAGGCTTGTTGAATGCCATCATGCTGGAATCTGTCCAGCCTGTCAAAGTCCCTCTGGAGACCCCTTCTACCCCCTAGAGATCAACTCCTGCCCCCAGTTTGGTGTCAACTGCACATTTACTGATGGTGGACTCAATCCCCTCAGCCAGATCATCAATAAAGATTTTGAACAGGATGGAGCCCAAAACTGATCCCTGAGGGACACCACTGGTGCCTGGCTGCCAGCTGGCTGTGGCACCATTCACCACCACTCTCTGGGCTCAGCCTCCAGCCAGTTCCTAACCCAGCTCAGAGTGCTGCTGTCCAAGCCAGGGGCTGACAGCCTGGCCAGGAGTTTGCTGTGGGGGACAGTGTCAAAGGCCTTGCTGAAATCCAGGTAGACTACACCACTCCCCTGGGCAGCCTGTTCCAGTGCCCTGTGACCCTTACAGTGAAGAAATGTTTCCTAATATCCAACCTAAACTTACCCTGGTGCAACTTAAGTCCATTTCCTCTCATCCTATCCCCGATTTCCTGTGAGAAGAGGCCAGCCCCCACCTGGCGCAAACCTTCTTTCAGTGAGTTGTAGAAACTGATCTGATTTGATTAAAAGCTGGATACCACTAATACACATTACCTAGCAGCACCTCCCTGTTTGCAGACCATTGGACAAATGCATTAGGTTCTGCTAGCAGATTTGACTCAGTACAGCAGCAAGTGGTTCAGCACACACTCCATCAATCGCAGCACGAAATGAAATAGGCCTTAATAACTTCTCTGATTTGCTTGGGTGGTTTTGTTTGGTTTTAATGTGAGCCTGTCTTCCATGGTACAACAACAAACCAACAGCATGCATCCAGTCAGATCCTGTTTCAGTCAGATCCTAAACTGTTTCACACATTTCTAAACTCCTTTTCAAAGCTCAACACAAGGAAATTGTTGCTGCTACTTCACCCCTGCTCATACTTGGAGACCATGAATTATTTAGAACAAGAACCTCTAAACATGCCTGAACAGAGCTTTCCACTAGAGATCATGAGCAAAAAGTGTTCAAGCCTTTAGTACCAAGGGTTATTAAGATAATTATGTAAAATGAGTAAATACAGCAGCAGGCTGCAGGAAGAAACAAAAGAACTCAGGGTGACTTGCCTGGGTAACAAGTGGCTCCAGCAGCCTCTCCACTGTGAGAGTCCTGATTTCCAGACTTTTGGGGTCCCATTTCAGAATGATAGGTGACGTTGCAGAAGTCATACTCCCTAGAACAGAGAGAACAACACAACATCCATGAAATCAGTGCCATATACAAACACTGCTCAGAACTGATTTAAGGAAGAGTACACGTGCCTCACCTGTTCACACATCTAAAACACTCCTCTGACATCTTATAGAATCACAGAATTGTCAGGGTTGGAAGGGACCTCAAGGATCAGCCAGCTCCAACCCCCCTGTCATGGCCAGGGACACCTCACTCTATAGCAGGTTGATCAGAGCCACCCTCCAGCCTGGCTGCAAAAACCTCCAGGCATGAGGCTTCCACCACCTCCCTGGGCAACCTGTGCCAGGCTTTCACCACCCTCATGGGGAAGAAGACAAGAGGGATCTGGAGGTGCTGGAAGGTGTCCAGAGAAGGGCCACGAGGATGAGCAGAGGGCTGGAGCACCTCTCCTGTGAGGACAGACTGAAGGAGTTGGGGCTGTTCAGTCTGGAGAAGAGAAGGCTCTGAGGTGACCTAATTGTGGCCTTCCAGGATCTGAAGGGGGCTACAAGAAGGCTGGGGAGGGACTGCTCAGCATCTCAGGTAGTGACAGGACTAGGGGGAATGGAATGAAGCTGGAGGTGGGGAGATTCAGGCTGGACATGAGGAGGAAGTTCTTCCCCATGAGAGTGGTGAAGCCCTGGAATGGGTTGTCCAGGGAGGTGGTTGAGGCCCCGTCCCTGGAGGTGTTTAAGCCCAGGCTGGATGAGGCTCTGGCCAGCCTGATCTAGTGTGAGGTGTCCCTGCCCATGGCAGGGGGTTGGAACTAGATGATCCTTGTGGTCCCTTCCAACCCTGACTGATACTATGATACTAACAAATCAAACCAAAAAGCCCCAACCCAACACAAATCCACAACCAACAAACCCAAACAGAAAAAAAAACCCCAAACACAATAATTCAGGGAACAAAAGCAAAAGTTCTTTTATTGCTCCTTGAATAACAATCCACTTCATAAAGCTTAATTAAGGTACAGGCTCAGTACTTAGCAGCATGATCTAGTCTATAGAAAATATGTCCTACTGATTTATGCAGGAGAATGCCTCCACTAATTACTATCACTCAAAATTAAAAGGCGTGTAAGTCTATGCAAGATTCATTCACAGGCTGCAAAAGATTTTCACTGGGTTGCTAGCAGACAGCTGAAAATCCTTGCTGGAAGAGAGTGAGAACTCCCTGCTCAAGGCAGTCGCAACCCAGCCCTCAGCCTCCTCTCCTCTGCCAACATCTGGGAGCAGAACGATCCACGAGTCCCCGGTGTGTGCAAAAATTGCTGTTATTCACTTTCCACTCCTCTGCAACAAAATCATTAGGCTTTGTGGTTTACAACACTGAAAACGCTCAGATGTGTGATTAGAGAAACCTGAGACAGCTCCTGCCGCTATAATCATGGCTAATGTGGGAGCTGTCCTCACTTTTCCAACAGACAACGGCCAATTGTCTTCCAGAACCCCTTCCTGGCTCCTAATCCAGTTGGTCTCTGTATTCAAAGAGTCAGTTTTAAGCAGGCAATTGTTCTAGTCAATCATTTCTGAGTTAGGATACTTCCAAAGGTGTTAATCAGCACACTTCTCCTCACTAACTCTTCACAGGGCTGCTCAGACACACCCCTATCATTATGCACAACCAAGTTCACAGAGTCATCCAGGTTGGGAAAGACCTCAGAGATCATCAAGTCCAACCTATTACCTAATACCTAACACCTCCTGACAACTAAACCATGGCTCCAAGTGCCACGTCCAATCCCCTCTTGAACACCTCCAGGGATGGCGACTCCACCACCTCCCTGGGCAGCACATTCCAATGGCCAATCTCTCTTTCTATGAAGAACTTCTTCCTCACCTCCAGCCTAAACCTCCCCTGGCACAGCTTGAGACTGTGTCCTCTTCTTCTGCTGCTTGCCTGGGAGAAGAGACCAACCCCCAGCTGGCTACAACCTCCCTTCAGGAAGTTGGAGAGAGCAAGAAGGTCTCCCCTGAGCCTCCTCTTCTCCAGGCTAAGCAACCCCAGCTCCCTCAGCCTCTCCTCACAGGGCTGTGCTCCAGACCTCTCCCAAGCCTTGTTGCCCTTCTCTGGACACATTCAAGTATCAAAATGTCCTTCTTAAATTCAAAGCTGTAAGGCAGCCTAAAGCCCACAGAAGCAAACCAATCGCAGTGGCTGCAGTCAGCAGGATGCCACAAAAGGCAAGTTAAGTGATCAGTTCTTTCAATCAGCACACTGCCTCAGTTTCCCCCTTCGCTAAGGAACAGCAAAGACACCTTTCACACCTCAGCATGGAAGGGTGAGCAGTGCTTTCAGTGGTCAGAAAAGGCCTTATTTAAAACCTATCAGGAAGTTCTTCATTTGCAGTAAGATCCACTCACAAAAGGTAATAAAGAAAATTAAAAAGCCAGTCACAGAATCCTGGAACAGTATGGGATGGAAGGGATCTCAAAGATCATTTAGTTCCAACCCCCCTCAAGGCTTCATCCTGGAGAGGACACAGTCTCAAGCTGCGCCAGGGGAAGTTTAGGCTGGAGGTGAGGAGAAATCTCTTCACTGAGAGAGTCATTAGCCATTGGAATGTGCTGCCCAGGGAGGTGGTGGAGTCACCGTCCCTGGAGGTGTTCAAGAGGGGATTGGATGTGGCACTTGGTGTCATGGTTTAGTCATGAGGTCTGTGGTGGCAGGTTGGACTTGATGATCTTTGAGGTCTCTTCCAACCTTGGTGATTCTGTGATTTCTGTGATCCAACCTGGCCTTGAAAACCTCCAGGACGTAAGCATCCACAACCTCCCTGGGCAACCTGTTCCAGGGTCTCACCACCCTCACTGGAAAAAAATTATTCCATTTCTCCAGTCTACCTCCACACTCCTCAAGCTCAAATCCATTGTCACTCATCCTGTCACTACAAGCCCGTGTAAAAAGTCCTTACGCCCCTCTCCTGCAGTTCCCTTCAGGTACTGGAAGGCTGCTCTAAGGCCTCCATGGATCTTTCTTTTCTCCAGTTTGACCAGATCCAATTCCTTCAGCCTGTCTCCATAGGAGAGGTTCTCCATCCCTTTGATTACCTTCTTGGCCCTCCTCTGGACCCTCTCCAGCAGTTCTATGTCCTTGTGCTGGGGGCTCCACAGCTGGAGGCAGTGCTGCAGGTGGGGTGCCAGCAGGGCAGAGGGGCAGAATCCGCTCCCTGTGCTGCTGCTCTCCCTGCTTTGGATGCAGCCCAGCACACAGTTTGCCTTCTGTGCTGCCAGCGACCATTGCAGGCTCATGTTGAGACTCAGCCACATTAGTTCTTAGTGAAACCTCATCTCTGCTGTTCATATGTGTGACCAACTGGCAGAGTGTGATTATTAAGTCTGGATTTGATATTATGAAATAGTGTTACTAGCACTGTAATAATAGTGTTAAAAAAGTCTACAATTGTTTGCAGTCCTAGCCCTGAAACCAGCTCCACACTTTTTTTTCAGGAATATATTTAAGGAATTCTGTTGCCTAACTGTGCTTTTTCTTCCTGAGGCATGTGCCAAAATACATTTGTCTCTTATTTTAAGCCTTTACTTTCTTCCCTAAATACAGAAATGCCTCTACCCAGATCAGTAACCGTCGTTCAATGTGAACATTTGTTCAGGCAGTCTGTCTTCAAAGCCTGCCTGTGAAGGAGAATAAGTAGTTCCTTTAATCAACAAATCATTAGAACAGATTCCTACATTAAAACCAAATTCCACATCAGTGGACTGATTCATGAACACAACAGCTGCCAAAAAGCTAAGCTCACAACCATCCTTAGCCCAAGCCTTTTCACTCGGCAGAACCTTATTTTTTGGACCCTTCTCCGAACCCAAACAACTCTGTATGTGGATGAGAAGCTCAACAGGAGCCAGCAGTGTGCACTTGCAGCCCACAGTGCCATCCAGAAGCGTGGCCAGCAGGTTGAGGGAGGTGATTCTCCCCCTCTACTCTGGGTGACA
This sequence comes from Dryobates pubescens, assembly GCF_014839835.1. Lineage (NCBI taxonomy): Eukaryota > Metazoa > Chordata > Aves > Piciformes > Picidae > Dryobates > Dryobates pubescens. Next base: position 4,130,240 of record NC_071634.1, read on the forward strand.
CTCCACCTGGAGTACTGTGTCCAGTTCTGGAGCCCCTACTACAGGAAGGATCTGGAGGTGCTGGAAGGCATCCATAGAAGGACCATGAGGATGAGGCTGGAGCTGCTCTGCTATGGAGGCAGACTGAGGGAGCTGGGGTTGTGCAGGCTGGAGAGGAGAAGGCTCTGAGGTGACCTTATTGTGGCCTTCCAGTATCTGAAGGGGGCTACAAGAAAGCTGGGGAGGGACTTTTGAGGGTGTCAGGGAGGGATAGGGCTGGGGGGAAATGAAAAAAACTAGAAATGGGTAGATTCAGATTGGATGTTAGGAAGAAGTTCTTCCCTGTGAGGGTGGTGTGAGACTGGCACAGGTTGCCCAGGGAGGTGGTGGAAGCCTCCTGCCTGGAGGTTTTTGCAGCCAGGTTGGATGTGGCTGTGAGCAACCTGCTGTAGTGTGAGGTGTCCCTGCCCATGGCAGGGGGGTTGGAGCTGGATGATCCTTGAGGTCCCTTCCAACCCTGACAATTCTGTGATTCTATGTATGTGCAATTACTTGTTTTGTCCATCACACTATGACCTTTTGTTTTCCTCAACAATAGATCTGCTCTCCCAGTGACTTACACAGATGCACATTCTGATCCTCAAAAGCTCCTCCCAAGGGACAGTGCATCTCATTTCTGTGCTGCAGCTTCAATGTGGCAGTAAAAATACAGGAGTAAAAGCAGTTTGCTGAAGAAAACTGATAATTTTAAAGAGATATACACATTGCCAGCCTAGGACAGGCCTCCAGTTGTTAGTCCAGCTCACATCTGCAGAGATGAACAGAGAAAAAACCCTTTCTACCTGATTCATAGCAAATCTGTAGGATTCATCTAGCAGCAACCCTGGACTGGCAGCACTGGCAGCACAAGTCTGTGCTTCCACCAGTATGTTTGCTACTGGAAGGCTAAAAATCATCTTTGATGGAGAGAATGGAGGATGTCCAACAAGGTAGGAAGACAGTAAACTGGGAGGAAGCGAAAGGCAAACAGTAATTTAAACCATAGAACCACAGTTCTATTCAATAAAACCCCAATAATTCAGCTCTTGTTTCCAAATATTCAATTTAAAATGCCCTTAATGCTTCAAGGGTTTTATATGGACTATTAAAAGAGCCAGTGATTCACCCACATCCCTTACCCTCCTGGCTTACAGTCCCTGTGTCCAGACTAATGGGACAGCTCCAGCTCAGATCTTCCAGCGGAGAGGCCAGTTCAGCTCTTCCTGTGTTTCTATCCTTTGCACTTTGTAACAGTGCTAATAATTCCTTCAGGAACATGACCTGGTGGAACACTAACGAATCCTCCCGCAGGAAAATCAGCTGTCAGTTGCCTGCTGGCTTTCAGACCCATGTGCAGGACAGTATCAGTTAACAAGCAAAGGTCCAAATATGGCAGCAGAGGTGAAGGGGAGGGCAGGCCTGGCTCCTCAGCAGCAGCATGGACACAAAGTGGCTCAAGATGACTGAGAAGCTGAGCACCAGACAGCCCATGCTTTCCTGGTTTGCATCCCTAGACTGAGAGCCATGTCAAAACAAACATCTCTACACAGAGACAGCCTGGTGTGAATAATGTGGGATTCCTTACAGCAGGGATACACAGTCACTTGAGACAGACACAGAAGAATTCTGACTGACTTCACAGACACATTTATATGCTTCTGCTGGAAGCTGGAGATCTAACTACTGGATTGGTTGTGTCCTTGAGTACACCTGCAGAGCACAGCAGCACGACATTAGGGAATCATGGAATCATGGCCTCCTTGGAAAAGACCTTAGGACCATTAAGTACAATTACAGCCTAACATCTCCCTGTAGACAACTCTTACACCATGTCCCTAAGCTCTTCATCCAAACATCTTTTAAGCACCTCCAGAGATGGTGACTCCACCACTGACCTAGCCAGCCTAGACCAGTGCCCAATGACCCTTGCAGGGAATACATTTTTCCCAGTATCCAATCTAAACCTTCCCTGGTGCAACTTCAGTCCATTTCCTCTTCTCCTTTCACTTGTTTCCTGGGAGAGGAGGCTGTCCACCACCTTGCTACAGCCTCCTTTCAGGTAACTGTAGAGAGCAATGAGGTCTCTCCTTAGCCCCCTCTTCTCTAAGCTGAACAACCCCAGCTGTTCCTCACAGAACTTGTGTCCAAGACCCCTGACCAGGTGTGCAAGCTGGATCTGAATTACTTTGCATGTGTACAGAGCAGGCTGGAGCACAGGCCAGACTAGCTCAAACATTAGAAATCCTATCAAAGCACACAGTCCTTGAAGCCCCCCTGCTTGGCTGAGCTGGCTGGCAGAAGACTGCAGGGAGAGCTGGTGGCACCTAGAGCTGAGATCCTGATTGTCACCACAGGTTTATCTGCAGTGTTGAGCAAAGCAGGCACGATCCAGAGTGAGCACTGTTACTCAAGGCAGGCTGGTTTACAACACTACTCCCAATCTCTTTGCCCATTCTCTGTCTCTACTAATACAAGAATACAAGTAGAGACAGGACACAGAGAAGAACGGCTGCAAAACAACTGGAAGGAAGGGAAATGAAGGGAAAAGGCAAAGAGAACAGAGACTAACAACGAGGAGTAAAAGAGCCATGGAGAAGGGAATGGAGAACATCCCCTTTCTCCACATAAAAGCACCTCTCATTAGTCAATGACAGCCAAGCAGATGACAACCTCCAGCAGAACTGGCTGAGATGATCAGAGCTGACACGGGCAGCTCCCCTCCCCGTGCTTACAAAAGGAAGAAAGAAGAAAGAAAAGAGAACAAAAGGAGGAGGATAGCTTGGAGGAATATCTGTCTCCACATGTGTGAACAACAGGGGTTTGATGTACCTGTTTATTTTGTTCCATAAATGTGCCTCTTTCCTTTCCTAAACTTAGCAAGGGGAAAAAAACCCAAACAACAAAACCCCAAACCTGCCAAGATAAACCTTTAGGCCCCACTCCCAAGCTTAACCACACACACAGTTTTAATTTGAGCTTTTCTGAGCTCTCAGCTTCCCTTTGAATTCACAGCCCTCTCACCTTCTCCTAACCTTCCACCTTCACACTGGGTTGAGATTCTGGTCTGGACTCAAGAACAAAATTCTTAACTGGAAATGGCCATTAGACAAACTCAAGACTCCCAGCCAATAAAGCACAAAGAAAGGAAAGGGCTTTGAGGAGAGGCAGATTGCCTTGGCAACAAAGCCAGTGGGATGGGGGCCATGGAGTGCCCTGACACAGAAACAGGGAAGCTATAAAAAGGCAACGGCTGCGTCATTCACACCTTTCAGTCACATTAACCAGCCCAGTCTTGGAGACAACTGCCTACACCAAGACCTGACTGAGCCAGGAGGGCACACTGCCTTCATAACTCACAAAGGTCATGAAGAACTCACAGGGAAGCTACAGACTGCAGTGTGAGGGTCAGTGTAACAGCAAGGTTCCACCAACACCCACCTGCATGACCTGCTTCTTCCTCTGCTTTAGCTAAGAGCAGCGATATCCTGTTTCCAACCCCCCCTGCAGAGCCTGGCTGTGTGCAATGGCCAAATTAGTTCTATCTGCTGTATGGCTTACAAGAAGAATTCTGCCTTGAAGGCTCAGACATCTACAGCTGTGGGCTGTCTGCTTGGACTCTTACATCAGCATTGCCTGAGTTGCTCCTGATAAACGTGGCACCACAATGTGGCAGTGGCTGTAGTTATCTGCATCCTTTTGGGGCTGCACACACTTTGACCTGCATCCAGCCCCTCAAAGGGACATCTCAGAAAGCCTAGAAAACTGTAATATGATCTGAGGACAATCTGGAGACACTGAGGCATGAAGCTGGACTATGAATTCAACTCTGGAGTTTACTGGTAAACAGGTGGAGCTTACTAGATAGAAGATCCTCACTCTAGAGGGATGCTCAATAAAATACTCAGTCCTTTAAACACCTGAAAGTCTAATGGCTGGTTCTCCATGGTAATGTGGGGAGGGCTATGAGTAGGGAAGGATGAAAAATAGGGGGAGGTTCACATTTGTTTGCTCTAACAAACATTAGAGCAGAACTGCATGTTGTGAGAGGTAATTTACTCCAAGATGAGTAAGCAATGAAGGTGCTTGAAAGCTGTTTTAAACAGCCATACATAACATTCCTGGATGCAAATCATTTATCTTACATTATTCATAAGAACCTGCTTTTGTTCACTAAATAACTTTTACTGCCAAGGTAGAGGAGTTTCTTCCAGTGCTCAGTGAAACAGAAGGCTTTAAGGAACCTATACCAAAGGGACGCCAAGCCCCAGCAAAAGATTTCCAAGTCACTTCTGTACAACCCAAGGCTTTTGCACAAGCCACTTGGTATTCACACAGCTCTTCAGTGGCTCCTGATAAAAGTCTTTTCATAGAGTTCTGGATGTGATCAAAGCCTGCTAGGATGCTGGTTCCCATCAGGTCAGATTGCAAGGCCAGGCAAATCAAATGATTTTAAATCAAGTCCTTGGTGCAGATCCTACATTCTGCATTCTCTCTCCTTCACATCTCCCCACAAATGACTGGAGGTTTGTCCACACACACACTTGTGTGTGACATGAGACTGCTGTAGATATGATCACCTTACATCAGGGAATAAAATCATAGAATCACAGAATGATTTGGGTTGGAAGGGAACTCTGGAAATAGAGTAGAGTAGAGTAGAGTAGAGTAGAGTAGAGTAGAGTAGAGTAGAGTAGAGTAGACCAGGTTGGAAAAGACCTTTGAGATCATTAAGACCAACCTATCACCCAACACCATCTAATCAACTAAACCATGGCTCCAAGTGCTTCATCCAGTCCCTAGCCCCCTTTCCAGAGCAGGGTCACCCAGAGCAGGTTGCACAGGATGGCATCCAGGGAGGTTTGGATTCACTCCAGAGATGGAGACTTGACAACCTCTCTGGGCAGCCCAAGAGATATTCTTGTCCCCAAATCATCTTTGTAGCCCTTTGTGGTATCTTCTCAAGCAGTTTCTTGACTTTCTTGTACTGGGGAGCCCAGACCTGGACACAGTACTCCATATGAGGCCTCACCAGGGCAGAGTAGAAGAGGAAGTGAACCTTCTTTGACCTGCTGGCCATGCTCTTCTTGATGCACCCCAGGATGCCATTAACCCTCTTGGCCACAAGGGCACATTGCTGCCTCATGATGACCTTCTTGTCCACCATGTCTACCACGCCATTACTTTCAATAACTGTCAAGTTCAGTTCCTTCTGAAAAAGATATTAATTTCATGTCTTGCAGGGGAAAAAAAAAACAACCAACCAAAACAAACATGCATGAACCTGGCACTAGCAAAACCAGCTGACATTTCACAAGAGCAGAGAAGGATTAAGCATCTTTGGGTTAAATTGCCAAACATTTGCTCCCCTTGCAGCAGAGAAGTTGCACCTCTGATCCCAACAGATTGTTGTACTCAGCTCTAACCATGACTTTGCAAGCTTCTGCTTCTGCATGCTGGGGTCATCCTTTCACTGCAAAGCTCCTATTTACAACTCCTCATCCTTGGGAACCGCAGCTGGCCTCACCTCTCTATTTCCCTGCAGCTTCTCTTCAGTTCTCTGCAAGAGAGCCCTTAATTCCACAAGGTCAACCACTGCTACCTCCAAATGAAATAATTTACATTTAGTTCAAAGCTTTAGGGGATTTCTGCCTTGGTTTTTTTTTTGGTTGGCTTTTTAAGGCAATTCTTTCCCTGCTAGATTCACTACAATAGCAATACTGCTGGTATCTCTGTGTGTCTCTCTCTCTCTCTCCTCCATTAAGATTGAAATTACCTAACTATTCATTATTTCAATTAAGAGCTTTTTGCTCCTGCTCCTACACACTATTTTCCTGCACTGAACAGAATCTTTCAGTTATCTGAACCACAGATACACCCACCCCACAGCTTCTACAATTTCACTGTCACACACTGGATGACAACAGTCTCCCCTTGCCATGTCTCCTACACTGTGGAGAAGGAGCTGTTCCATAGTTCAGCTCCAGTAGTATGACAGTGAACAGGATTGTTTTCACAGATTCATAGAACCATAGAATGGTTTGGGTTGGAAGGGACCTTGAAGACCATCTAGTTCTAAATCCCCTGTCACACGCAGGAACACCTTCCATTAGATCAGCTCAAGGCCTCATCCAACCTGGCCTTGAACAGGGAGGAGGACATCCATGACCTCCTGGGCATTTAAAAGATCCCCTCTCAGGCTGTTCTTCTTCAGACTAAATAGCACCAGATCCCTCAGCCTCTCTTCCTAACAGACTCCTCAATCCAGGCCAGGACACACTAAAAACCAGTGAGTGAAAGTTGAAGTGAAAAAGGTTCTCAACAGAAACAAACAGCTGTTAAGTGTTCTTAAAGAGGGACAAGTGTTTGGGGGAACAATTTTCAAGGACCTGAGATGGATTTTCCATCACTGCTTATTTCACCTTCAGGTAAGAATGTATTAAGGAGGTAAGGACTACTTTAAACTGGCTTGACTTTCATGTTACACAGGCGATGACACTCATCTCACTTCTTCCTTCCAGCAAGCCACGGTCAGAGCAGGAAAACAGCTGCAAGTTCTGTAGAGGCAATGCTTAGCTCGGTCCAAACACCCAACTCCCACTGCTCTGCACCTGAAGAAACATGCTACTTAAACTCTAATGCAGATAAGACACAAAAAAACCCTCAGCAAAACAAAACCAAAGGATGGGACCTGGCTTTGCTTTGGAGAATTTCACAGAGGAGACCTTCTTGCTGTCTACAACTCCCTGAAGGGAGGTTGTAGACAGGTGGGGGTTGGTCTCTTCTCCCAGGCAACCAGCACCAGAACACAGTCTGAAGCTGTGCCAGGGGAAGTTTAGGCTGGAGGTGAGGAGAAAATTCTTCCCATAATGAGAGATTGGCCCTTGGAATGTGCTGCCCAGGGAGGTGGTGGAGTCACCATTCCTGGAGGTGTTCAAGAAAGGCTTGGAGCCATGGTTTAGTTGTCAGGAGGTGTTAGGCAATAGGTTGGACTTGATGATCTCTGAAGTCTTTTCCAACCTGGTTGATTCTATGGTTCTATGAACACCATTTTGTGGTACCCAACAAATCACCAGGCTCCCAGAGAAGGCAATTCACATCCCCCACCAATAACTACAGTCAGCTTTTATCAAACTGAATTCCAGACCCCTTGAACTCTAGCAGTGAACACTGTACACAAACTGAAACACTGCTTCCCCATTAAGATAAGAAGCATATAGATTTAAGAGTTCCCACTAATTACAAATGTGCCAGCAGGGGTTGGACAGTCCAGTACCATGTAGAGATTGATGCTCCATGGCAACGTAATTCATCATTCACTGGCACTGCCTGCTACAATCCACTGCTGCTTTACAACTACTCAGCAAGACCAGTAAATTGTTTGCTGTGGGGAATGAACATGTTGAGGTTTGTCTGTTTGTTGCTCTAGTTTATAGCTAAAGGCATGATATACAGAAGGGAGAGATGGAAAGATTGTCTTGTGACAGCTGATGTTTACATCATACCTACAGAGCGGTAGCATAAAGAGTTGCTGTCATTGCAGCTCATTTCCTAACCACGTCTGAAGCTTCCCCCTTAATACCTATGAATAGACAGCAATTTGATGTTTATTTGGCTCACATTCACATCTCCAATAATTTCAGTGTATGGTGCCAGCCCTCACAAGGTTGCATGGATATTCTTGGTTCACTAGGGTCTGCATAGGAGAGTTATCAAAGAGTGGTTGGCTTGGAAAAGACCTTAAGATCCTCGAGTCCAGCCATAACCCAGTATCTCCCTGTACACAACTCTTAGACCCTCATGTCCCTAAGCTCCTCATCTGAACATCTTTTAAACAGCTCCAGGGATGGTGACTCCACTACTTCTCTGGGCAGCCTGTCCCAGGGCCCAATGACCCTTTTGGTGAAGAGTCACAGAATGTTAGAGGTTGGAAGGGACCTCCAGAGATCATCGAATCCAACCCCCCCAACAAAGTAGGATTACCTAGAACAGGAACATATCCAGATGGAATCTGAGAATCTCTAGAGAAGGAGACTCCACAACCTCTCTGGGTAGCCTGCTCCAGAGCTCTGTTACCCTCACCATCAGGAAGCTTTTCCTCATGCTGAGGAGGATCCTCATGTTTTCCAGCTTGTACCTCTTGTTCCTTGTCCTATCACTGGGCACCACTGAAAAGAGCCTGGCACCTTCATCATGACACCCACACCCCAGATACTTGTAGACATTGAGAAGATCCCCTCTCGGCCTTCTCTTCTCTTCTCTTCTCTTCTCTTCTCTTCTCTTCTCTTCTCTTCTCTTCTCTTCTCTTCTCTTCTCTTCTCTTCTCTTCTCTTCTCTTCTCTTCTCTTCTCTTCTCTTCTCTTCTCTTCTCTTCTCTTCTCTTCTCTTCTCTTCTCTTCTCTTCTCTTCTCTTCTCTTCTCTTCTCTTCTCTTCTCTTCTCTTCTCTTCTCTTCTCTTCTCTTCTCTTCTCTTCTCTTCTCTTCTCTTCTCTTCTCTTCTCTTCTCTTCTCTTCTCTTCTCTTCTCTCTCCAGACTAAACAGACCCAGGCTGCTCTCTAGCACAGAAATACAGAGAGAGTGATTGCCCATTGGAATGGGCTGCCTGGGGAGGTGGTGGAGTCACCATCATTGGAGGTGTTCAGGAGGAGACTTGATGAGGTGCTTGGTGCCATGGGTTAGTTGTTTAGGTGGGCTGGATTGGTTGATGGGTTGGACGTGATGATCTTGAAGGTCTCTTCCAACCTGGTGCATTCTGTGTATTCTATGCATTCTATATTGCAGTCCTGCAGTCATCCTTGTAGCTTTCCATTGGACATTGGACTCTCTCCAGCAGATCCCTTTCTCTATTGAAGTAGGGAGCCCAAAACTGGACACAGTATTGCAGGTGTGGTCTCACCAGGGCAGAGCAGAATGGGAGGAGAACCTCCCTAGATCTGCTGGACACATTTTTCTTTATGCACTGCAGACTGCCATTGGCCCTCTTGGCCACAAGGCCACATTGGTGTCCCATGATTCCCAACATTCAATCTAAATATCTCCTGTTGCAACTAAAGTCCATTTCCTCAAGAAAGATAATTCAACGGCAGGAAGTGTCATCAGCCTTTCTCTTCACTGCTCAGGCAGAAAGTACCCAATGCCACCATCTGGCCCTGATCATGGTACCTTCCTTCTTTTAGCCCAAGTAGTCTATGGTTTGTAAGTTATAGTTGGCTATCTAGTCAACAGGTGATTCTCCTGCTCTCCCCAGTCCACAGCATCCATCACTTGTTCTGCTGCCACACACAAAGCACTTGAAGCTTGTTCCTTGTAGTTTTTCAGCTGGGGTTTACCACATTCACATCCCACTCTTTAAATCCCCTGTTTGTCTTCACATGATTCCACTGTGCCATAGTATTTGGGTTACCACTGCAGCTCCAGCTTTCCTGTGTCTGAGGCAGAGCAGCTGTAGCTGCCTCTAGTCTGCTCAGCAATCCTATTAACACCCTCATTTGCAACATGGTATGTAAGGTATCAGCACCAGTCCATGGTTTCAGCTTCCTGTAGTAGTACTCACAGCTAAACAGGGCTTTTCCCCCACCTCATCCGTGAAGGAACCAATCATCCCAAGGACAAATAACAGCCAACAGCTTCTGTCATTTCCCTACTCATACATCTCATGATTTATTCATTACTTTTTGTCTGAGATGTAATTGTGTTGTCCTCTTAGCATTAATTTGGAGTCCAAGTCAACATTACCTGCAACGCCCACGGAACACCAATGGCCTTTCTACAATACTGGGCTCTTCAAAGGCCCCAAATCCTACTGCTAAAAGCAATCAGAAGGACACTGAGCTGATGCAGCAAGGACAATGAGGCTGGCAAGGGGTCTTGAGGAGTCCTTTGAGGAGCAGCTGAGGGAGCTGGGGTTGTTCGGCCTGGAGAAGAGGAGGCTGAGGGGTGACCTTATTACTCTATACAGCTACCTGAAAGGAGGCTGGAGTCAGGTGGGGGCCAGCCTCTTCTGCTAGGTAACGAGGGGTAGGATGAGAGGAAATGGCAGTAAGCTGCACCAGGGGAGGTTTAGGTTGGATATCAGGAAACAGTCCTTCACCAAAAAGGGAACAGGATGCCCAGGGAAGTGGTGGAGCTACCATCCCTGGAGATGTTCAAAAGACATTTGGGTGAGGAGTTTAGGGACACGGCCTTCAGAGCTGTGCACAGGTTATGGTTAGATTCTATGACCTTAAGGTCTTTTCCAACCAAGAGAGTCTATGATTCTATGTCCTCACACTTATGTTGCTAACCAACACCTGAGCTATGGGAGAAAAAAACCAAACACAAAATACCAAACCAAACAGAAACAAAAGAAAGGCAAAGCAAAGATATTTTGCAGCTTTCTAGTTTCCTTCAGTCAGTTCTCACACACAGAGACACATTATCTCTACTCAGAATCACAGAATCACCAAGGCTGGAAGAGACCTCAAAGATCATCGAGTCCAACCTGTCACCACAGACCTCATGATTAAACCATGGCACCAAGTGCCACATCCAATCCCCTCTTGAACACCTCCAGGGATGGGGACTCCACCACCTCCCTGGGCAGCACATTCCAATGGCAAACGACTCTCTCTGGGAAGAACTTTCTCCTCACCTCCAGCCTAAACTTCCCCTGGTGCAGCTTGAGACTGTGTCCTCTTTTTCTGGTGCTGGATGCCTGGGAGAAGAGACCAACCTCCTCCTGGCTACAACCTCCCTTCAGCTAGTTGTAGACATCAATAAGGTCTCCCCTGAGCCTCCTCTTCTCCAGGCTAAGCAACCCCAGCTCCCTCAGTCTCTCCTCACAGGGCTGTGCTCAAGGCCTCTCCCCAGCCAGGAGACTCTGCTGTCTACAACTGCCTGAGGGGAGGCTGTAGCCAAGAGGGGATTGGTCTCTTCTTCCAGGCAACCAGCACCAGAACAAGAGCACACAGTCTGAAGCTGCACCAGGGGAGGTTAAGGCTGGATGTTAGGAAGAAATTCTTCCCAGAAAGAGAGATTGGCCATTGGAATGTGCTGCCCAGGGAGGTGGTGGAGTCACCATCACTGGAGGTGTTTAGGAAGAGACTGGATGAGGCACTTGGTGCCATGGTTTAGTTGATCAGATGGTGTTGGGTGATAGGTTGGACTCGATGGTCTTTTCCAACCTGGTTCATTCTATTCTGTTAGGCAGAATTTCTGCAGTCACTGTTGTAGATATGTGCAGAAAAAACATCTTTCTTTGGACATTAGCTGCTGCTCTCTATGATCTGACCGCAAGTGAACACAAGACAGCACCAACAGCATGAGTGGCCAGCCTAGACTTCATCTGCAATTGCAGACAGATGGAGAGAATTTCCCAGATTCATCACTCTGACTCTAATTGGGTCCTACATCAACCACTCCTTTAAGCCAGAGCCAGTTGTAGCTTTTCTTTCAATTAAGCCAACCAAAAATACTACAAGGGCTTTGAATCTGCAAAACTAGATTAGAACACAGCTTGGCCATGACAATAAAGAAAATTCAGAAAGAGAGAACCAGCATGAAAGGGATTTGAGAACAATTCTATCTCCTCTCTCCTGTATCCTTCCATGAGAGATCTCCTCTGCTCTTGTTCTCAGGTCTAGCACTTTGCAGAGGCTCGTTGGGCAGCAACACATTTTACTGGGATCTCTCATAGCCTGAAAGAAAAAGTTCATTTCCAACACTTTCCAAGAGGCAGAGTCCTGCATCTGGGGAGGAATAACACCAGGCACCAGTACAGACTAGGCATCATCCTGCTGGAAAGCAGCTCCATGGAGAAAGACCTTGGAATCCTGGTGGGCAGCAAGTTCTGCATGGGACAGCAATGCGCCCTTGTGGCCAAGTGGGACACTGGTGTCCTGCGGTGCATCAAGAAAAGTGTCCCCAGCAGGTCTAGGGAGGTTCTCCTGCCCCTCTGCTCTGCCCTGATGAGACCACACCTGCAATATTCTGTCCAGTTTGGGGCTCCCCAGTTTAGGAGAGACAGGGATCTGCTGGAGAGAGGAGAACTACAAGGATGATGAAGGGACTGGAACATCTGCTGTCTACAACTACCTGAAGGGAGGTTGTAGCCAGGTGGGGGTTGATCTCTTCCCCCAGGCAACCAGCACTAGAACAAGAGGACACAGTCTCTAACTGTGTCAGGGGAAGTTTAGGCTTGAGGTGAGGAGAAAGTTCTTCACAGAGAGAGTTGCAATGTGCTGCCCAGGGAGGTGGTGGAGTCCCCATCCCTGGAGGTGTTCAAGAGGGGATTGGATATGGCACTTGGTGCCATGGTTTAGTAGTCATGAGGTGCTGGGTGTCATGTTGGACTTGATGATCTTTGAGGTCTTTTCCAACCTTATTGATTCTATGCTAATCAAAGCTTTATTATTTTCCTTAACTTTGATGTCATTTCCCCCTTCTCTTATGGTTCTAACAGCTACCTAACAGTTACTGACAATGAATTATCTGATCTCAGGACTGCACACAACACCTGAAGTCCAAAATGCCATAATCCCACCATTCAGCTGCTTCTCCCTATTTGCTTCTTCCTAGCCAAACAAGAACCACGGAGCAGAATTGCTTTGAGGTTCATACATTGGCTATGAAACAGGTAGATTCAACTGAAATGTGATAAGCAAAAGGGGATAAACCCCAGGAACAAAAAAGGACCAGCATCCTGATTGCATACCTAACAATGGGCTCTGAAGTGGTTATTAATACCCAGGAAGGCATTCTGTGATTTATAATAGCTTTATGTAAATGCCACACAGAGTAGCAACCAAAAATGAAGTGAGGAATTGCTCTGGAAGAGAAAGAGAACAAAAGAGAAAGCACCATGATGCCAACAGAAATCCATCTCACAAATGCTATTTGGTCATCGCTTAGCTACAAAGAATATTGCAGGGCTGAGAAACAGAGAGGCAAGAAGGGTATCGTGGACTTCAAGGAACAACTTGGTTAATCAGAAGGAGAAAGGAGGGAGGAGCAGTGGAGGGAGGGAGGGAGAACCAGCAAAGGGAGGGAGGGAGAACCAGCAAAGGGAGGGAGGACAAAGGGAGGGAGGGAGGACCAGCAAAGGGAGGGAGGATCAGCAAAGGGAGAGAGGGAGGGAGGGAGAGAGGGAGAGAGGGAGGGAGGGAGGGAGGGAGGGAGAACCAGCAAAGGGAGAGAGAGAGAACCAGCAAAGGGAGGGAGGGAGGGAAGGAGAGAGGGAGGAAGGGAGGGAGAACCAGCAAAGGGAGGGAGGGAAGGAGGGAAGGAGGGAAGGAGGGAAGGAGGGAAGGAGGGAAGGAGGGAAGGAGGGAAGGAGGGAAGGAGGGAAGGAGGGAAGGAGGGAAGGAGGGAAGGAGGGAAAACCAGCAGAGGGAGGGAGGGAGGGAGGGAAGGAGGGAAGGAGGGAAGGAGGGAAAACCAGCAGAGGGAGGGAGGGAGGGAGGGAGGAAGGGAGGGAGGGAGGGAGGGAGGGAGGAAGGGAGGGAGGGAGGGAGGGAGGGAGGGAAAACCAGTAGAGGGAGGGAGGGAGGGAGGGAGGAAGGGAGGGAGGGAGAACCAGCGGAGGGAGGGAGAACCAGCGGAGGGAGGGAGAACCAGCAGAGGGAGGGAGGGAGGGAGGGAGGGAGAACCAGCAGAGGGAGGGAGGGAGGGAGGGAGGGAGAACCAGCAGAGGGAGGGAGGGAGGGAGGGAGAACCAGCAGAGGGAGGGAGGGAGGGAGGAAGGGAGAACCAGCAGAGGGAGGGAGGGAGGGAGGAAGGGAGAACCAGCAGAGGGAGGGAGGGAGGGAGGGAGGGAGAATCAGCAGAGGGAGGGAGGGAGGGAGGGAGAACCAGCAGAGGGAGGGAGGGAGGGAGGGAGAACCAGCAGAGGGAGGGAGGGAGGACCATCAAGAAATGAAGAAAAGAAGAAAATAGAAAGAAAACATAAAAGAAACAAAAGAAAAGGGCAGGCAACACAAGAGGAATGCAGCAGGCAGCAAAGCCTGCAGTACCATGGGTAAAGTTAAACCAAGTTTTTTTGCTTTTGTCTTCTTCAGTGAAAAAAAAAAGAAGAAGAAAAAAGTGTATCAAATAAAAACCCCACACAGAATCATTTAGATGGGAAAGTTAAGTGGATCAGCAAGATCTGGAACTGCTTGTCATAGGATATTACAGCTGCTAGACATTTGCATCGGCTCATAAATTAACTCCACACACTCACAGATGGGAAAGGAAGGGCTAAGAAAAAAAGAAGTAAACCAAACCAAAAGCCTTTAACAGACTGAACTAAAGCCCCTGAGCTGCAGGCTGGCTGAGGCTTGGAGTGTAGCCCAGCAAAGTATAACCAGAATAAAAGATTGGACCAAGTCTGGAGAAGAGAAGGCTCTGAGGAGACCTTATTGAAGCCTTCCAGTATCTGAAAGGGGCTACAAGAAAGCTGGGGAGGGACTTCGGAGGGTGTCAGGGAGGGATAGGACTGGGGGGGATGGAACAAAACTAGAAATGGGTAGATGCAGATTGGATGTTAAGAAGAAATTCTTCCCCATGAGGGTGGTGAGACACTGGCACAGGTTGCCCAGGAGGGTGGTAGAACAGTGGAGGTTTTTGCAGCCAGGCTGGATGTGGCTGTGAGCAACCTGCTGTAGTGTGAGGTGTCCTTGTATGTAACAGGGGGATTGGAACTGGTTGATCCTTGAGGTCCCTTCCAAGCCTGACAATTCTACGATGCAGAGTGAGATAAATCTCCTCTTCTCTTCTTGTGTGACCAAATAAGCAGGGCACGTGGTGCCCAGCTATTGCAGCAGGGCTAGCTTTGTCCTGACAAGGCAGATGAGGAATCCAGCAGCCTGGCAGAGAGTGAGGGTAAACACAGAGATGACAGCTCCAATTTGCCTTTCATGGGTGAGCAGCTTCGTTTTGCTAAGAGAGGCAGAGAGAGGAATCACTCAGCGCAGAGGCACTCAAGAAAATGACTTCATATCATAGATCTGCAGCACTCCTGCAAGCGAGGAATCAGTGCTGAGATGACAGGCACAGAGCATCACTCAAGTTGTGAACTGGGGGTGACACTTTCTTCTCCGGTGTCTGCAAGGCAGCACCACAGTGATGCTCCTGCAATGCCTCTAGAAGTCAAGAGGGAGGCTCAGATGGCACTCAGTGGGCTTCTGGTGCCAGAGGAGATAGGAAACACATCAGAGACAAGATAAATGTAGGCCATGGGAAGGTAGAATCATAGAATTGTTTTGGTTGGAAGAGATCTCTAAGACCATCCAGCCCAACCACCAACCTAATACCACCGAGGCCACTAAACTACGTCCCAAAGCGCCATGGCCAAATGTCTCTTGAACACCTTCAGGGATGGAGACTCCACCACCTCCCTGGGCAGCCTGTTCCAGTGCCTGACCACTCTTGCAAGAAAGACATTTCTTCCTAATCTCCAACCTGAACATCCCCTGGCACAATTTCAGGCCATCTCCTCTCATCCTACTGCCTTCTACTAGGGAGAAGAGACCAACCCCCACCTCAGTACACAACCTAACCTATTCCATAGGCAAAATGAGAGCCTTTGTCTTCTCCACAGAGGTAACACATGTCCTCCTCCTCCTCTCCCCTAGCACTCACCAGCAAAAAAATAATGACCTCTGGGTTGATCAGCTCCTTAGTCTCAGTTTGACAGCAGAATGGCAATTCACTTTTCTTCCTGCACTTCCTCCTGTCTCTAGAGGAAGATTTCAAAGGACCCTCAATAGTTCACAGCCTCCAAAGAAAGAATATAGGCTTAACACCTCCATACTGCTTCCAATCCATGATGGTCTTGCAGAATTTCTTAATGGTAAGAGAGCAGCTAATGAGAAGGTTCCAAAGAAACTGAACTCATTCCAAGAAACAGGATTCTACTTAGCAGCATTTAATTATGTCCTTCCATCACAGAAAAGAACACCAACAGCTATGCCAACAACTCAATCTTTTTAACATAAGGGCAAACTCTTCTGATACCACTTATGAGTAGGAAAATGCTTTCCTTTGGAGAAAGCTTCTTTCATTTCCATTTCTGTGTGCCATGGACAGAGAAGTATCCCACTGCAATGCCTGAAATATCATAGGATCATAGGGGTTGGAAGGGAGCTTCAAAGATCATCACCCAGGGTGCTGGTGGGTGAAAAGCTGGACATGAGCTGGCACCAAGCACTCCCAGCTCAGAGCCAACCTGTCCTGGGCTGATCCCCAGCAGTGTGGGCAGCAGGGACAGGGAGGGGATGCTGCCCCTCTGCTCTGCTGAGACCCCACCTGCAGTGCTGGGGCCAGCTCTGGAGTGCTCAGCACATACATGGACCTGTTGGAGCAAGGCCATAGGAGGCCACAGCAATGATAGGAGGGCTGGAAGCCCTCTGCTGAGGCCAGGCTGAGAGAGTTGGGGTTGTTGAGCCTGGAGAAAAGAAAGCTCCAGGGAGACCTTCTGGTGGCCTTCCAGTACTTAAAGGGACAGACTTTTGGTCAGGGCCTGTTTTGACAGGATGAGGAGTGGTGGTTGGAAACTTCAAGAGGAGATTTGACTAGAGAGAAGGAAGACACATTTTACACTGAAGGTGTTGAGACACTGTCCCAGGTTACCCAGAGAGGTGATAGATACCCCATCTCTGGAACCATACCAGGTCAAGCTGTCTGGGGCTCTGAGCAGCCCACTCTAACTGCAGATGTCCCTGCTGACTACAGGGGGAAATGGACTAGATAACCTTCAAATGTCCCTTCCACCTCAAACCATTCTATGATTCTGCGATCTGACAAATCAAAATATGCCTTAGCAATAAATATCCCGCTTCCCTTGTGGCCAGCAGACCACGGGAGGTTCTTCTCCCCCCTCTAACAGGCCTCACCTGGAGTACTGTGACCAGTTCTGGGCACCCTAGCTCGAGAGGGACAAGGAACTATAACGGGAGTCCAGCACAGGGCCACTGAGATGCTGAGGGGACTAGAAGATCTCTCATGAGGAAAGGCTGAGAGAGTTGAGGCTGGTTAGCCTGGAGGAGAAGAGGCTTGAGAGGGGATCTTATTAATGCTTACAAATATCTAACAAATGAGTGTCAGGAAGATGGGGCTAGACTCTTCTCTGTGGTCCCCAGTGACAGGACAAGGGGTCACAGGCATACACCTGAACATAGGAAGCTCTATCTCAACCTGAGAAGGAGTTCTTTACTTTGAGGGTGGCAGAGCACTGAAAAAGGCTGCCCAGAGACATGGTGGAGTCTCCATCTCTGGAGACATTCAAAGCCCACCTGGATCTGTTCCTGTGTGATCTGCTTTAGGTGATTCTGCTCAGGCAGAGGGGCTGGACTGGGTGATCTTCAGAGGTCCCTTGAATCCCTACCACTCTGTGATTCTGTGATTTCTGGAAGACTCTTGCAGTTGAGTTTCATTTTTCACCTAACATAACATCAGTGTAGAAGACATTGCCCTCCTCCAGTTATAGATCCAGCTCTTCTTTCCCAATTTCTCCTTAATAAGCTGATTCAGAAGTGCATCCTATTCCTTTACTACAATTTACCTTCCAACACACAAAACATTCTAGAATCAAAAGGACACCCATAAACTACCCCTGTGCTAATGTTTCCAGCACAAAGCAAACATTCTTTAAGCTCTCACAGTGGGGAAAGAATTAATAATCTATGAGGTCATGTTATGAAACCCTCTCAAATCATCCCCAGCTCTCCTCTTTCTGTTTTCTTTTGTTCTGCTACACTGCTTCCATGTTTAATTGCTACTAATTAAAAATAGCTTCTACAATGGCCAGAGAACTTCCCAACTCCAGCTTTGTTCCAGAAGGACTCCAGTATAAATACCAGCATTTAGCTGCTTTGTTAGCTCTTCTTTACATTATCTCTAGTGACAGCATCCATGACACAGCAGCAGTAATCTACTGGTTCTTAACCCATTTTGTTCTTTACATTCTTCTACTAGAACCTCTTCTGCAGCTCCCCAGAGAATCATGTAATGGCTTAGGTTAGAAGGGACCTCAGAGATCACAGTATCACAGTATCACAGTAACTAAGGTTGGAAGAGACCCCAAGGATCATCAAGTCCAACCTGTTCCAACAGACCTCACAACTAGATCATAGCACCAAGCGCCACGTCCAATCTCCCCTTGAACACCTCCAGGGACGGCGACTCCACCACCTCCCTGGGCAGCCCATTCCAATGACGAATGACTCGCTCAGTGAAGAACTTTTTCCTCACCTCGAGTCTAAACCTCCCCTGACACAACTTGAGACTGTGTCCCCTTGTTCTGGTGCTGGTTGCACTACTACTACTCCAACCTCTCTGCCATGGGCAGGGACAGTTCTCAACTAGACTCGGCTGCCCAAGGCCTCATCCAACCTGGCCTCAAACATGCCCAAGGACGAGGCATCCACAGCCTCCCATGCAACCTATTCCAGAGTCTTACCAACCTCAGGCTGAAGAAGTTCTTTCTCAGCTCCAGTCTAATCCCTACTCTACCTCAGTTGAAAACCATTCCCCCTTGTCCTGTCTCTAGACACCCTTATGAAAAGTCCCTCTGCAGCCTTCCTATAGGATCCCTTCAGGTATTGGAAGAGCTCTAAGGTCCTTCTGGAATCTTCTCTTGTCCAAGCTGAACACCCCCAGCTCCCTCAGCCTACGCTCATACCAGAGGTGCTCCAGCCCATTGATCATCTTTGTGGCCCTACTCTAGACTCTCACCAACAGCTCTCTGTCCTTCTTATGCTGGGGACTCCAGAACTGGAAGCAGCATTGGAGGTGGGGTCTCAGCAGAGCAAAGGGGCAGAATCCCCTCTCTTGCCCCGCTGCCCGCAGTCCTCTGGATGCAGCCCAGCATCAAGAGCCTCAACGGCTGCCTTCTGGGCTGCATGAGGGCACTGCCAGCTCACGGTGAGCTTCTCATCAACCAACACCCCCAAGCCTTTTCCTTCAGGCATACTCTCAACTCAATCTGCACCCAGCCTGGATCTGTGCCATTGTGAATTTCAAATACTGAACCTTCCAGAGCTACGCACAGTTTGGGGAACGTCACCACACAGTTGGTATCGTAGGGAAAACTTATGAGCAAGGGAAAAATTAGTTCTCCACAATTTCACCAGTTAATTGCAAGTAAGCAAAGTAAATTAAAATACCAACTGAAGATAAATCTTGGCTGTGAAAGCTTTGCCACAATCTCATGCATCACAACCAAAAGCACATTGAACCACCTCCATAAATTAATCCAAGCTATCAACGAGTTCAAAAATCAAGCCATACGACACAGTGTGTTACTGAATGTTGCAAAACCATGGAGCCAAGGGATGGGTTGGAAAAGACTCTTAAGATCATGAAGTGCAACCACTAATCCAGCACTGCCTGGTCACCACTGAACCGTGTCCCTCAGCACCACCCAGGGATGGGGACTCCACCACTGCCCTGGGCAGCCTGTTTCAGGATTTGACAATCCTTACAGGAAGATGATTTTCCCTGTGTCCAACCTAAACCTCCCCTGCTACAACTTGAGGCCATTCCCTCTTAATCTTGTTTTTGTTGGGAGAGAACATCAACCTCCACCTGGCTCCAACCTCCTTTCAGGGGGTTGTAGAGAGGAGAGAATAGTGGAGAATAGTGGAGAATAGTGGAGAATAGTGGAGAATAGTGGAGAATAGTGGAGAATAGTGGAGAATAGTGGAGAATAGTGGAGAATAGTGGAGAATAGTGGAGAATAGTGGAGAATAGTGGAGAATAGTGGAGAATAGTGGAGAATAGTGGAGAATAGACCAGGTTGGAAGAGATCTTTGAGATCATCAACCCAACACCATCTAACCAACTAAATGATGGCACCAAGCACCCCATCAAGTCTCCTCCTAAACACCTCCAGGGATGGTGACTCCACCACCTCCCTGGCCAGCACATTCCAATAGCCAATCTCTCTTGCTGGGAAGAACTTCTTCCTCACATCCAGCCTGAACCTTCCCTGGTGCAGCTTGAGACTGTGTCCTCTTGTTCTGGTGCTGGTTGCCTGGGAGAAGAGACCAACCCCCACCTGGCTACAACCTCCCTTCAGGGAGTTGTAGACAGCAAGGTGGTCTCCTCTGAGCCTCCTCTTCTCCAGGCTAAGCAACCCCAGCTCCCTCAGCCTCTCCTCACAGGGCTGTGCTCCAAACCCCTCCCCCGCTTTGTTGCCCTTCTCTGGACATGTTCCAGCAACTCAACATCTTTCCTAAACTGAGAGCAAGGAGGTCTCCCCTTAGTCTCCTTTTCTCCAGGCTGAACAATTCCAGTTCTCCTCACTAGACCTAACCCCAGAAATCTACCCTTTGATGAATCTGTGAATCTCTTAAACTTGTCTCTTTTCATTAACATTTTTGATGCCACATATTTCTTTTGCAAACACAGCACTCATGCCTGAAAAGAAAGCATGAAACCAAAAGGGATTATTTTATGGAATTAATTATAATCCAGACACCAGTGAGACAGTGCCTTCAGAGGGGAAAGAAATGACAGCTTCTTAAATATTCTTGATAGGATCAATGTCCTAATAGCCACCACTGTGTCTTGCTTTCATTCAGACTCATATCCATCATCCATCCTTCTGTTCTCTTGGAAGGCATTGAGATAGTCTGTTTCATTTGACCAGAAAGTAAGAGGAATGAAAAATAGCTCAGCTTATCCTGGACAGATAAAAGCCCTAACCTATAAGGATCCAGCTTCTTTGAGTTCCTTTTAAATGACCTTAATTAATTTCAATGTAACATTTTCAGAATAAGCTTTTCACACAGTTGACCTCTCTCTCAGAAGCAACCTTTTACACCATCCTGTTTGAATTGCACAGATTGTCTCCTTTGTCACTTCAATTCCCTCTGCCCATGATTTTTCCTTCTCATATCCTGTCCTTATCAGCTGCCCAACCACAAACACAGCTCATAAACAATCCTGGCTCAATCCTGTTGTTGCAAACTACAGCTTAAAATGGCAACTAAAAATGTATGGAAAGGCAGAGTTTTATCCTCAATATTTAATTCATACTCTTGTCAGACAGTATAGGATCGTAGAACAGATTGGGTTGGAAGGGACCTTCAAAGATCATCTTGTCCAACCCCCCTGCAGGCATCAGGGGCATCTTTAATTAGAGCAGGTTACTGATTGTTTTTGATTTAGGAATTGCTTCCTCTTTCCCTTTATTCTTACTCTTTCCTCAAACATAAAGCAAAGAAAAAAGGAAACACAGAATCACCAAGGTTGGAAGAGACCTCAAAGATCATCAAGTCCAACCTGTCAACCAAGACCTCAGACTAAACATTGGCACCAAGTGCCACATTCAATCCCCTCTTGAACACCTCCAGGGATGGGGACTCCACCACCTCCCTGGGCAGCACATTCCAATGCCTAACAACTCTCTCTGGGAAGAACTTTCTCCTCACTGCCAGCCTAAACTTCCCCTGGTGCAGCTTGAGACTGTGTCCTCTTGTTCTGGTGCTGCTTGCCAGGGAGAAGAGACCAACGCCCTCCTGGCTACAACCACCCTTCAGGGAGTTGTAGACATTGGATGGTACAGGGTGGAAGGGACATCCAGAGGTCATTCAGTCCTACAGCCCTGCCTAAGCAGGATCCAGATGGGTATTGAAAGCCTCCAGAGAAGGAGACTCCACAAACTCTCTGGGCAGTCTCACAGCAAAGTTTTTCCTCACATCGAGGTGGCACCTCCTGTGTTCCAGTTTGTGTCCCTCAGCCCTTGAAAAGAGCCTGGCCCTTTCTTCTTGGCCCCCACCCTTCAGATACTTGTAGATATTAATAAGATCCCCTCTCAGTCTTCTGCTCTTCAGACTAAGTGGTCTTCAAATTAGCCTAGGAAATTCAGGTGTGAAAGAAAAAGAAAAGCATCCATTGTTCTTCCGGTTGACAAATTGTTCTTCAATTTCCAAATTCACCACATAAACACAGAAGAGATGGCACAGTTTTATTAGCAACACAGAACTCTCTGCACAAAGTCACCTTTGTAAGGCACAACTCAACAGTTTTGTGCCTTTCACTGTTAAACACAAAGAAGAACCAACTTATTTACCAAGCGTTTATAGACTCGCGCTACTCAAGCTGCAGCAGGGGAGGTCTAGGTTGGATATCAGAAGAAACTTCTTGACTGAAATGGTTCTCAAACACTGCAACAGGCTCCCCAGGGTGGAGGTTAAATCCCCATCTCTGAAGGTGTTAAAAGAGGCAGAACTAGGGGGCTGAGACTTGGCAGAGTCAGGGAATGGTTGGACTCAATGATCTTAAAGGTCTTTTCCAACTGAAATGATTCTGTGATTCTATGATTCTCCTCCTCACATGTGGCCATTCCCCCAGTGTTGAAACATAAAGTGACACCTAACAGCTTTGAAATTACATCTAAACCTTTTCACTCTTGGTTCTGCTTTTGCATTCAGAAATTCCCTTTGTCTTGAATGTGAACATCTCTGATATGGAGAAAGACTGAGAGACCTGGGGCTGTTTAGTCTGGAGAGAACGCAGCTGAGAGTGGATCTTATCAATGTCTGTAAATATCTGAGGGGTGGGTGTCAAGACGAAGGCTCTTTGGTGGTGCCCAGTGACAGGACAAGGAACAATAGGTACCAGCTGGAAGCCAGGAGGTTCCACCTCAACATGAGGAGAAACTTCTTTGCTCTAAGGGTGCTGGAGCCCTGGAGCAGGCTGCCCAGAGAGGCTGGGGAGTCTCCTTCCCTGAAGAGGTTCCAAACCCACCTGGATGTGTTCCTGTGTGGCCTGCCCTGGGTGATCCTGCTTTGGCAAAGGGGGTGGACTTGATCTCTAATTCTTAACATTCTATGATTCTATGACTGCTGCCAACAACATTTCAAAGCAACTTCAATTCAGACAGAAACAGCCTCTTGAGAGGTTCCACACATTACCTGCCTTTCCCATGCTCCATTTTCAGCTTCCCAGTGTCTACTGGTTTTCCAGCCAGGACTGGAGCACCACAGTCCATTTCTACTCTCACCTCTGACAGAGCCCTGCCACATTCAGCCTTGCCAAGCCACACAGCTCAAGTCAAAACAGGATTTGTTACACAGGATTTGCCCATGTAGGACATGGAAAGCTTAACTCTGCACGCTGCTGAGCCCACAGAACTCTGCAGCATCCAACTGCAGAGAAGCCTGCAGCCAGAAAATCTGAATCATGGCTCCTGTTCACAAGCATCTGATGAGTTCTCTCTGCACTTGCCTGTAAGTTACCATCTCCTATTATGCACCACCAGGCATGAGTGGGTAATTAGTTGCTGCCATATGTCTGCACGTACATGCATTCCAATTACTTGCAGTGTTAGCTCATCAGTTTACACAAATTATCTTTAAATCCAATATTTGCACAGTGTCTGGTCTGCACATCCTTCTCCAGACACCACCACCTATGTTTCAGAGGCCTTGGATAATTCTTTGAAGCCATACCTGCTTCCTGATGTGTAACCAAGTGTCTTCAATTGTCATCACTTGCATCACCAAGGTCTTCATTACTCCAGCTGAAAAACTACATCATTTGGCCTAGGTTCATCCCTGGTAACTGAAGAGCACAACTGTGCTGCTTCCCATTACAGCATTACTTCTGCTCAAAGCAACACTAAACCTGATGAACCTGAGAGCATTTGGAATTGCCAGATAAGGCTGAGTGGCATTTCCAATTTCACTAAAACAAAGTACAAGGCAGAACATTCCTCCACCTCAAATCATTGAGCTCTCCATTAACTGCACTCTTGTTCTTCCCTTGTGGTATAAAATCAGAAAAGGAAAAAAAAACACTT
Source organism: Dryobates pubescens (assembly GCF_014839835.1). Classification (NCBI taxonomy): domain Eukaryota; kingdom Metazoa; phylum Chordata; class Aves; order Piciformes; family Picidae; genus Dryobates; species Dryobates pubescens. Next base: position 4,154,020 of record NC_071634.1, read on the forward strand.
CCAACAAGGACTAAGTTGAAGGAGGGAGGGAGCAGACTGAAACCAACTTTTTATTCCTCCAAAGAGTAACTAAATGCTGGAGAATTATGGCATGACTTACATGACAGACCAGCAGAACAGGACCTATAGTTGGTCCCAACACTGTTTGGAAACCCCAGCACCTGACTGCATGGTCATGCAACAGTAGTTACTTGGACTCATGTTTGTCCAAGTATGGCACCAAGTCATGACACCAATTCCCATCCAGAAAACCAGTAGTGCCATGTGCCAGCTGGGTGATTGCATTCCAATGCTGGGAGGGCTGGAAGCCCTCTCCTGTGGGGCCAGGCATAGAGTGTTGGGGTTGTTAAGCCTGGAAAAGAGAAGGCTACAGGGAGTCCTTCTGGTGGCCTTTCAGTGCTTAAAGGGTCTGATAAGAAATAAGGGGACAGGCTTCCTTGCAGGGCTTGTTTTGACAGGCTAAAAGGTGATGGTTTGAAACTAAGAGAGTGAGTGAGATCTAGAGTGGAAAAATGTTACATATTTTTCCCCTGAGGATGGTGAGACCCTGGCCCAGGTTGCCCAGAGAGGTGGTAGATGTCCCATCCCTGGAACCATTCCAGGTCAGGTTGTCTGGGGCTCTGAGCAACCTGCTCTAGTTGCAGAGGTCCCTGCATGTCCCAGTGCGGAGGGGTTGGACCAGATGACCTAAAAACATCCTTCGGAATCATAGAATGGTTTATGTTGGAAGGGACCTTAAAGATCATCTAGTTCCAACCTCCCTACCATGGACAGGGACACCCCCCACTAGCCCAGGTTGTTCAAGGCCTCAGTCTGGCCTTGAACACCTCCAGGGATGAGGCTTCCACCACTTCCCTGGGCAACCTGTGCTCAAGGCCTCATCCAGCCTGGCCCTGAACACCTCCAGGAAGAGGGCATCCACAGCTTCCCTGGGCAACCTGTTCCAGTGTCTCACCACCCTCACTATCAAGAATTTCTTCCTAATATGTCCTCCAAATCTCCCCACTTCAAGCTCAAAACCATTGCCCCTGGTCCTATCACTACAAGCCCTTGTAAAAAGTCCCTTCCCAGCTTTCTTTTAGCCCCTTTCAGGTACAGGAAAGCTGCTCTAAGATCTCCTCAGAGCCTTCTCTTCTCCAGGCTGAACAGCCCTTATCATATGGTGCAATCAATGAGAAAGATCATGTAAAAAGAGAACCTATGAAGAGCATTTGCAAGTATCCTAGTTTAGACAGACATAGTACCATCTTTATCAAGAACACAAGGAGTTCTGTCTGATGAATGTCTCCAGCAGCCACAGTGCAACCTGGGCACAGAACACACCCTTGCCTTCACACTGCTGCCAGAGCTTGGGTTTGTAGGTAGCTACCCTTTGTATGACCTGGGTCCTGGCTCCACAGGTAGCTCAGGGAATTTGTGTATGATCAAACCCAGATTATAAGTAAAATACAGAGCCAGGCTCTTTAATGACTATATAACTGCAGAAGATACGATGAGAATGGGAGAAGTAGGTAAAACATGCCAGCAGCTCTGAAAGCAAAATGAAAAGCTAAATTCCCCTTGAAAAGCTAAATTCCCCTTGAAAAGCTAAATTCCCATTGACAACCACACTATGATCATTGAGATTTTTCATTAAAGGTCTTGGGGGAGGGGAAAAAAAAGCAAAGCTAAGCTTCATAAAATAATAAGCAGAACAAATCAAGGTTCTATATATATGTATTTCACTGAAGACTCCAGCATTATGAAGCTTAGGCTTCATAACATTAGCTGTGTAACTCCTACAGCAACCACCAAGTCATTTTTCTCTTGCACTGCAGCAAAATGCATTTATTTTCCCCCAGCTTGTCTGCAGGGTTTTGCTCTCTTTTACTAACCATGGAAGCCTAAGACTCAGGTGTCAAGGAGACATCTGAGCAAGGTTTTGGATGCAGAGAATTTCACAGCATCAGCCACGGATACACACAGGCTTAGTCGAGCCACCACGTTACAATGGCATTCACTATGGAGCACAAAAGAGGCAATCATCTGAAATGAGGGCCACACAGAAGACAATCTTGTACCCAAGGAAACAGAACAGCAAAAGTATCTCATTTTTCACACCAGATTACATCAGCAGTTACAGATTCTAAAGGAAGTATGCTAAAAGGGCTACTTCCCACTGAAAGAGAAAGGAGATGATTTTACAAGCCCAATATTATGTTTTCATTCATAAAAAATCTGGGAACAGGGCCAGAGCTGGCTGCATACATTCAGTGTGACCTTTCAGGAACATTTATTTCACTGCAGAACCTCCACATTAATCTGTAACTTTGAATTACACCACTAATGCCAGTCAGAGATAGCAGCTCCCAGTGAAACAGCAGCTATTTATAAAGTCCTTCTGGGCCCATCGCTCACAAAGTATCAGTCCTGCAGATCAGACCAGAGGCTGAAGGAAGTGACACCTTGGGATGCTGGTGATGCAACCCTCTAAATTGTGTTGATTAACATCAAATCTTGGGATAATGGCAGTGACAGTGCCCAAGAAAATAGCCCCACCTCTCCGTGCCTTTTCTGTTTAGCAATGCCCAAACTTTTCAGCCACAAAGAATATTAGAATAGAATCAACCAGGTTGGAAAAGACCTTTGAGAGCATCAAGTCCAACCTATCACCCAACACCACCTAATCAGCGAAACCATGGCACCAAGGGCCTCATCCAGTCTCTTTAAACACCTCTAGGGATGGTGACTCCACCACCTCCCTGGGCAGCACATTCCAATGGCCAATCTCTATTTTGGGAAGAACTTCCTAACATCCAGCCTAAACCTCCCCTGGTGCAGCTTGAGACTGTGTCCTCTTGTTCTGGTGCTGCTTGCATGGGAGAAGAGACCAACCCCCACCTCGCCACAACCTCCCTTCAGGTACTTGTAGACAGCAAGAAGGTCTCCCCTGAGCCTCCTCCTCTCCAGGCTAAGCAACCCCAGCTCCCTCAGTTTCTTGCGTATGCCTGGGAAGGAGGCATTGGAACCCAAGCAGGTGGATTTGGTGGCCCAGGTCTCTATTAAAGCCCATCTCCCTTCCTATCACTCCAGATGGAGGCAGGACTGTTCATGATTGTCCCCAGAACAATCCATGGGTCTCCCCTGAGCCTCCTCTTCTCCAGGCTACGCAACCCCAGCTCCCTCAGCCTCTCCTCACAGGGCTGTGCTCCAGACCCCTCCCCAGCTTTGTTGTCCTTCTCTGGACACCTTCCAGCAACTCAACATCTTTCCTAAACTGAGGGGCTCAGAGCTGTACACAGGACTCAAGATGTGGCCTAACCAGTGCTGAGTACAGGGCACAATGACTTCCCTGCTCCTGCTGGCCACACTGTTCCTGATACAGGCCAGAATACCATTAACTTGCCCTGCTAACTGGAGGTGGGTGCAAATAGAGCATGATCAAGCCAACATACTCATAGATAGAATTCACAGAAGAGTTTTGGTTGGAAAAGACATCTAAGATCATCCAGTCCAACCATCAACCTCAAACAGGCCAAGGGGCAATGGATATAAACTACAGCACAGGAAGTTCCACCTCAACATGAAGGGGAATTTCTTCACTGTGAGGGTCTCAGAGCACTGGAACAGGCTGCCCAGAGAGGTTGTGGAGTCTCCTTCTCTGGAGACTTTCAAGGCCCATCTGGATATGTTCCTGTGTCACCTGCCTTAGATTCTATGGTCCTGCTCTGGCAGGGGGGTTGAACTCAATGATCTCTGGAGATCCCTTCCAACCCCTACAATCCTGTGAGCCTGTGACTACCACAGCCATTAAACCATGTCCCAAAGTGCCACGTGCACAGGTCAGATGACTGATGATGATGATCTGCTCTACAGCACCCCCACACCAAGATGCATCCTCCTCATCCTGACCAAATTCAGAAGCTTGCAGCGAGCAGATACTAGCCAAACACCTCACACTCACCTGAGACAGAGTGGCTGGGAAGCTGCTCAGCAGAAAAGAACCTTGGGGGTGCTGGTTGACAGTTGGCTGAACATGACCCAGGGTGCGTTCAGGTGGTCAAGAAGGCGACCACCATCCTGGGCTCCATCAGCCAGCAGGAGTAGGGCAGTGATTGTGCCCTGTACGCAGAACTGCTGAGGAGACTCCTCCAATAGTGGGTTCAGTTTTGGGCCTCACACTATATGAAAGACATTGAGGGGCTGGAATGTGTCCAGAGAAGGGCAACAAAGTTGGTGAAGGGTCTGGAGAACACCAATGGTGAGGAGCAGCTGAGGGAACTGGGGCTGTTTAGCCTGGAGAAGAGGAGGCTGAGTGGAGACCTCAGTGCTCTCTACAACTCCCGGAAAGGACATTGGAGCGAGGTGGGGGACCGTCTCTTTTCCCTAGTATCAGGTGATAGAGCAAGAGTAAGTGGCCTGAAATTGTGTCAGGGGAGGTTTACCATGAGGGTAGTGGAACACTGCAACAGATTGTCCAGGGAGGTGTTTGGGGTCCCATCCCTGGAGGTAAGGCTCAACAGGGCTCTGGGCAACCTGATCTAGTTCAGGATGTCCCAGCTGACTGGAGAAGGGTTTGGACTGGAAGACCTTTGGAGGACAAACCCAAACTTTGCTGCAAGTGGTCAGGCACTGGAACAAGCTGCCCAGGATGGTGATGGAGTCACCATCCCTGCAGGTGTTCAGGAAATGTGTGGATTTGGCACTTTGGAATGTGGTTTAATGGCATGGTGGCGCCAGGTTGAAGGTTGGACTCAATCTAAGAGGTCTTTTCCAACCAAAACAGTTCTATGATTCTATTATTTACTCAGAATCCTTTTGAGAGTAATGACTAGCACAGAAAATTTACTTTTGGGGCATATGCTTGATAGTTCATGGTCCAAATGACAGAGAACTAGAGCAGAAAGCACAACATTGTGTTTAAAGCTCTCCCTCAACTTTTGATTTTTTCAAGTAACAGCAAGTTGTCAGCTCAGCTCTGCCCCTCTCTTCCCTTGATGCACTGGAGGAGTGTTATTGCAAGGTACTGGAAAATCAATTTTGTGGTTGCAAGCAACTCATGGTTCTGATTTCAGCACCATACAGCTCTGTAGGTATTGCATTATGCACACAAATCCAATATATGACATCTAGAATGACCCTTTGGTGCACACAGAGCAAGAGGACTTGATGACTTGAAGCAACCAGCATCTCACTCATCCACAAACTAAGAAAGGGCTACATCAAGACTGTCTACAACTACCTGAAGGGAGGTTGTAGCCAGGTGGGGGCTGGTCTCTTCTCCCAGGCAACCAGCACCAGAACAAGAGGACACAGTCTCAAGCTGTGCCAGGGGAGGTTTAGGCTGGAGGTTAGGAAGAAATTCTACACAGAGAGAGTGATTGCCCATTGGAATGTGCTGCCCAGGGAGGTGGTGGAGTCACCATCATTGGAGGTGTTTAGGAGGAGACTTGATAGAGTGCTTGGTTGCATGGTTGAGTTGATTAGATGGTGTTGGATGACAGGTTGGACACGATGATTTCAAAGGTCTCTTCCAACCTGGTTTATTCTATTCTATTCTTTTCAACCTATTTCACTCAGCTTCTCTAACATTCCATATTTTTCTCCTAACAAAGAAATCTGGCACCAGTTGCTTTCCTGATAACATTCCACCAGCAAAAGCAACATAAAACTCCCAGAAATGTGCAAACCCTGCTTGTTCTGGGATGCTCTCCTTCTCTTAAACCTATCACTACGTAATAAATCATGCATTTACTGGCAATAACTGAAACAAGAGATGCAATTTATTAATCTTCTGAGCTTTGCCATCTCAGCAGAGTCATTAAAAATCCTGGCAAAAGAAAAAAATCTGACCCCTTACACAGCAGACAAATTTCAAAGACTCCCCAGACTTTAATTGGATTATTTTTTTCCCCCCACAGACTTTTTATCATGAGCCTAATGACAAACCCGAGATCCAAGTCTCAAAAGATACTTCTTGATTCTTCAGATTATGTGCAGTGACTTTAATTTTCCTTTTCATGCTGTGGTGTAGATTTAGGTTGGACATCAAGAGGAAGTTCTGCACAGTGAGAGTGGTAAAACTCTGGAACAGGTTGCCCAGAGATAGGGTTGAGGCCCCCTCCCTACAGACATTTGTAGTCAAACTTAATGGGGCCCTGAGCAACCTGATCTAGTTGGAGGTGTCCTACCTGACTGCAAGGGGTTGAACAAGAGGAACTCTGAGGGTCTCTTACAGCTCACTGCATTCTATGATTCTATGTTCTTCACAGAAAGAGAGATTGGCCATTGGAATGTGCTGCCCAGGGGGGTGGTGGAGTCACCTTCACTGGAGGTGTTTAGGAAGAGACACTTGGTGCCATGGTTTAGTTGATTAGATGGTGTTGGGTGAAGTTGGACTCAATCTTGAAGGTCTTTTCCAACCTGGTTAATTCTATTCTATTCTGTTCCTGCATTTCAGTCAATCTACCACACTGAAGCTGTAATTCTAACCTTGAGTGCTGCAGATTAAGCTAGGATTCATCAGCAGTTTGGCAGTCCAGGTGTGTCAAAGAGATCTCTTTCTCCCCTTATGCATCATGATATGGATTGCAAGCCTGGTTTATTGCACCCATTAGCAGTTTTCTCTACTGCCTTCCACAGGAAAAAAAATACTCCAGTTCCTAATGTGTAAGGCTGGTGATGACAATGTGGTGACTAAAGCACCAGGAAATCTAAAGCATGATTTACCTCTGAGGTATGTTGATAACAAGGCCAAGTGCCAGGTCCTGCACTTGGGTCACAACCACCCTATGAATGCCATAGACTTGGAGATGAGTGACTGGAAACTGTCTGGCAGAGGAAGATCTGGAGGTGTTGGTTGACAGCTGGCTGAAGATGAGCCAGGGTGTGCCAAGATGACCTTCTGGTTCTCTACAACTCACTGAAAGGAGGTTGGAACCAGGTAGGGGTTGGTCTCTTCTCCCTTGTTACTGCAAGTGGCAGCACAAAAGGAAATGGCTTCAAGTTGCACCAGGGGAGGTTTAGGTTGGTTATGAGAAGAAACTTCTTCACTGAAAGCATTTTCAAACACTGGAACAGGTTCCCCAAGGAGATGGTAGAATCCCTATTCCTGGAGATGGCAAATGAGGCAGAGATGTGGTGTTGAGGGACATGGTTAAGCATCAGTCTTGGTACCGCTAGATGATGACTGGACTTGATCCTGAAGGTCTTTTCCAACCAATGTGATTCTGTGATTCTATGATATTTCTAAGCCTGGGGTTTCAGGTGACCTGTACCAATTCTTTCTTCTCTTGGTAGCTCTCAAAAACTCTTCTAAAACCTTTTCCCTTCACACAGTGTTCAAAAGACCTAAGCTACTTTCTGTTGAGAGCTTCTGATTATCATCATTGCATGCTTGTATTGAAGTCATGGATTCACTGAAGACCAAGTTAAATCTGTGCATATCAAAAGCACAAAGAGATGGGAGGGCAGATTTTAATCCATTCTTGTCCCCTTTTACACACTAAGCTGACTGCATGTGATACTCTTCACACACCTGAACTATGGATTTCACATAATCCTCTACAACAACCAGAAGAAATATCTCCTTAGTGCCAGCAGCACAGGTTCAGCACTAGTGATAGGAGCAAGCATCACTGGTAAATTCCAATGGCAGATCTTTGCTAACTTTGATATAGAAACCTCATAATGTCCTAAGACTTCAAGGCAAGACAACAACCTGTGCCTGAAGAACTAGGTGTTACTGAGGACACTTGACATTTTCAAAGCCAGGGAAGGAACTGCTGTGCTGATGAGCTTGAGTTGACCTGGACCTCAAAGCCTACTCCTTGTGCTGGGTCAAGAACAACTTGATTCTTCCTAGGATTTTTTTGAGGCAGACCTTTATATAGAGAGCTCATCTCTATTTCACCATTTTTTCCTGGAGAACAGCCCTATTACACCATGAACACTGAAGTGTGTAGTCAATTTGAGGAGAGAAAAGTAAAGCAAAAGGGGAGGGGACAGTGCTAGGCAGCCTAGCACTCCTTGATTACTCTGAATCCTCCCACCAAAAAGTTTAGTTCTGTTTTTCAAACTTCTCCCTGTGATTTCTTCTGTTATTTCAATGCCTCCTTGCATGCCTAACAAATACCTAGGGGAAAAAAAACACCAACAAAAAACCCACAGCAACTATTCCAGGGAACAGAGCAATTCATAGTATAAAAAGGAATTGACTTTAACCACTTCTTTTCCCTACCAAGATGTGGGTATGTTCAAGTGGAAATATGATTATTGGTCACAAAAAGCAGGAAAGGAAATGTGGATATCATCTTGTCCAACCCCCCTACTAAAGCAGAGTCTCCCACAGCAGCTTGCCCAGACTCTTAACATTCAGGCATGATTGGAATCTCTCCAGAGAGGAAGACTCCACAACCTCTCTGGGCAGCCTGGGCAGTGTTCCAGCACCCTCAAAGTAAGCAGTTTTTTCCTTACATAAAACATTTGGGTTCCAGTTTGTGTCTGTTGCCCCTTGTCCAGTCACTAGGCACCACTGATGATGACACCAAGCTGGGGGCAGGAGTTGATCTGATGGAGGGTAGAGAGGCTTTGCAGAGTGACCTCGACAGGCTGGACAGATAGGCAAAGTCCAAGGGCATGAGATTGAACACATCCAAGTGCCAGGTTCTGCACATTGGCCACAGCAGCCCCATGCAGTGCCACAGGCTGGGGTCAGAGTGGCTGGAGAGCAGCCAGGCAGAGAGGGACCTGGAGGTACTGGTTGACTGTGCTGCCCAGGGAGGTGATGGAGTCACCATCACTGGAGGTGTTTAAGAAGAGACTGGATGAGGCACTTGATGCCATGGTTTAGTTGATTAGATGGTGTTGGGTGATAGGTTGGACTTGATGATCTCAAAGGTCTTTTCCAACCTGGCTAATTCTATTCTATTCACCGGAAAGAGTCTGGCCAGTAATAACGTAGCGGTAGCAACAGAGAAGTGACCACAGATACCTCAACCTTTCCTTTCCTGCATTTGAATGTGTTAACCACGATAGAAATTCATGTAAACATCAAGAGAAAGATCAAATCAAACAGTGATGGTAGAAAGGAAAAAGAAGAGTTTGCAACATGCCCATCTGAAGAGGATCACAAAGTCACAGAAAAAAAAGGGAAGTTGCTGATTGAAGAAAGGACAGAAACTTTACAGAGAGCAAAGTGGGGAACTTCAGAAGAGGATGCTCCAAGGTGTCCATCTGCTGCTTTATCCACTGATTTTTCAGAAGGAAAAAGAAATCACAGAAACAAGAAAATCCAAATATATCCCCTGGTATTAACGTTCAAAGGCTTTGAACTGTGAATGATTCTATTAATAACTGCAACAGAAATGAGAAAAAAAACAACAAAAAAAGTTGGAGTGAGTCCAGAGGAGGCCTCAAGGATGATCCAAGGGTTGGAGCACATCTGCAGTGAGGACAGGGAGAGGGAGGTGGGGTTGGTCAGCCTGGACAAGAGAAGACTCTGGGGGGACCTCAGAGCTGCCTTCCAATACCTGAAGGGATCCTACAGGAAGGCTGCAGAGGGGCTTTGTCTAAGGGTGTCTAGAAACAGGACAGGGAGAGGGGAATGGTTTGAAGCTGAGGGAGAGTAGGGTTAGACTGGAAGTTGGGAAGAAGTTCTTCAGTAGAAGGGTAGTGAGACTCTGGAATAGGTTGCCCAGGGAGGTTGTAGATTCCTCCTCCTTGGGGTACTCAAGGCCAGGTTGGATGAGGCCTTGAGCAGCCCAGTCTAATTGAGAGGGGTTCCCACCCATGGCAGAGAGGTTGGAGTAGATGATCTCTGAGGTCCCTTACAAGCCAGGCCATTCTATGAAAAGGCTAATCACATCCACCTCTCAAAGAATCACTCACAGAAATGCATGAGTGCATGTCAGAACAAAACAAAACCCCATGAGCCATAAACACCAGAAAATGAAACTACCTGGACCACCAGCAGCAACTCTGAGGTCTCCGCAAACAGCAAATCATGAAGCAGGAAAGGCCCCAAAGCTCATGTGATGATCTCAAGTGTATCATTTTAATCAAGCAATCAGCTGATTAGTGTGAGAGGTCACTTAAAAATAACACAAAACAGAAACAAACATCAGCTCATTAAAGAGTGGGGAGGAGAGGCAGGACCAACTGAACCTTTTTGCAGCCTTACTCCAAAAAAGCTTTTAAAACTCTCCTCCCCCAGCTTCCTGGTATGATTCCAACAGAGGAATGTGCTCTTTATCTGATGTGGACATTCATCCCCTTCAGAACCCGTGTCTAAACACATTATGGAAGCTCTGAATTACTGCCTTTCAGCTGTGTTCCTACAGCCTTTCTTGTGCCATGCTCTCGGTTCAAGGAAAATCAGGTTTGGAGAAGTTTTTTTTCCCCCCAGAACCTGCTGCAGTGAGCTCCCCTGGAAGAATCCAAACAGAGGATTTCTTGCCAGCAGGCAGTTTACAAGCCAGGATTGGCAGGTAAGAGCAGAAGAGTATTTTTCCACTGATAAAAACCCCTCTCCCCAAGAGGGAATATCAGTGCTTGTGATCCAGGTTTGCACTGTATGGACTGTACATTCAGCATATATGGGGAGGAAATAGGCCTTCTTTATATACATACTCTGCACAGATGATAATGTTTATGGGCTAAGTACAAAAACCCCCACCAAATCCTCCAGAGGCAACTGGAAAGGGACTGGTTATGCCTTTTTCACTCAATGTCAGATATATAAAGCAAAAAGTCTGCCTGTGGGCAAGTGCCAGCTGCAGCTATGCTTGCTCCATCCTCCTCAGATTTGCATAACACAGCTCTAGGGTGAAACCTGACTGCAGTCCTGAGAAAGGAGGTTAAAATCATACAACAGGGAGCATTGGTTAGGAGGCTATCAATATTACATTGTAGTGAGGCTCAAAAATTCCTCTGAATAAGACATGATTAGCCACACCTTGAGTCCTGTGTCCAGCTCTGGGCCCCTCAGTTTAAGAAGGGCACTGAGACAATTGAAGGTGTCCAGAGAAGGGCAACAAAGCCGGGGAGGGGTCTGGAGCACAGCCCTGTGAGGAGAGGCTGAGGGAGCTGGGGTTGCTTAGCCTGGAGAAGAGGAGGCTCAGGGGAGACCTCATTGCTCTCTCCAACTCCCTGAAGGGAGGTTGTAGCCAGGAGGGAGTTGGTCTCTTCTCCCAGGCAAGCAGCACCAGAACAAGAGGACACAGTCTCAAGCTGTGCCAGGGGAGGTTTAGGCTGGAGGTTAGGAAGAAATTCTACACAGAGAGAGTGATTGCCCATTGGAATGTGCTGCCCAGGGAGGTGGTGGAGTCACCATCATTGGAGGTGTTTAGGAGGAGACTTGATAGAGTGCTTGGTTGCATGGTTGAGTTGATTAGATGGTGTTGGATGACAGGTTGGACACGATGATTTCAAAGGTCTCTTCCAACCTGGTTTATTCTATTCTATTCTTTTCAACCTATTTCACTCAGCTTCTCTAACATTCCATATTTTTCTCCTAACAAAGAAATCTGGCACCAGTTGCTTTCCTGATAACATTCCACCAGCAAAAGCAACATAAAACTCCCAGAAATGTGCAAACCCTGCTTGTTCTGGGATGCTCTCCTTCTCTTAAACCTATCACTACGTAATAAATCATGCATTTACTGGCAATAACTGAAACAAGAGATGCAATTTATTAATCTTCTGAGCTTTGCCATCTCAGCAGAGTCATTAAAAATCCTGGCAAAAGAAAAAAATCTGACCCCTTACACAGCAGACAAATTTCAAAGACTCCCCAGACTTTAATTGGATTATTTTTTTCCCCCCACAGACTTTTTATCATGAGCCTAATGACAAACCCGAGATCCAAGTCTCAAAAGATACTTCTTGATTCTTCAGATTATGTGCAGTGACTTTAATTTTCCTTTTCATGCTGTGGTGTAGATTTAGGTTGGACATCAAGAGGAAGTTCTGCACAGTGAGAGTGGTAAAACTCTGGAACAGGTTGCCCAGAGATAGGGTTGAGGCCCCCTCCCTACAGACATTTGTAGTCAAACTTAATGGGGCCCTGAGCAACCTGATCTAGTTGGAGGTGTCCTACCTGACTGCAAGGGGTTGAACAAGAGGAACTCTGAGGGTCTCTTACAGCTCACTGCATTCTATGATTCTATGTTCTTCACAGAAAGAGAGATTGGCCATTGGAATGTGCTGCCCAGGGGGGTGGTGGAGTCACCTTCACTGGAGGTGTTTAGGAAGAGACACTTGGTGCCATGGTTTAGTTGATTAGATGGTGTTGGGTGAAGTTGGACT